>NW_028280772.1:1035000-1367500 GCF_059751285.1 Brachycentrus maculatus
CTCCAAAATTAGCGACGCTTTTAACGCTTCTCGCGTTTGTGCTTTCGGCAGAAACTATTGTGAAATCGTAGTCTTTTTAACCCTAGATTACGGGACATTAGTAAATTTTACGACGGACATCCAATCCGTGGGGAGCACCGAGGCAACGCATGTAAATAATGTAATGACAAGTATCTTATAAACCTAAAAGGGTAATTCTATTCCCTGTCCTTTCCTTTTCTTCTTTTCCTATCACTGTCATCTCCTTTTCTCTTTATCCCATCCTTGTCTCATTGTCTCTTCTTATACATAGACTTTTCTTATGCATAGGTGTGAAGAACTATAATTGGTACTCATGATTTTTTTTTTGTATTCTGATTTATCATATATTGTAACTGTTGTTTTTCCTTCAATTAAAATAAAAAATAAATAAAAATTAATCATTTATTTATAGATTTGGCGTTTAATTTTTGAAAATGTCATAACAAGGTGAAACGAGTGTCAATACATTTTAAATAATAAAATACAATTAAGTAGACTCTAAAAATCAGTTTTTGATTTTAGTATTGAATATGTAGAGCATTGTTCACCGATTTTTTTTGTTATTATTTTATATAAAATTCTCAGATGTTTTTAGTAAACGTTTTTGATAAAGTGTGAGATTTTCTTGTCGTCGTTCATTCTACGATAGTTCCGTATTCAGGTACACTGAAATAAGTTCAGTAGTCTAGGGTTAACTGATTCTTTTATGCGCAATCGGGCAAATCGACCTGGATCCTGGATCCGACGAAAAATTAACAGGCTCCTTTTTATTCTAATTTAACTGGCTGCTGCTGCCTTAATTTGATCGGTTCATCGTATGGGGATCTTCCTCTCCCTCTCTTCCCTCCAGGCTACTGACCACAACCAGTCGTTCCAGGCTATCCTCATTGCCACGCGCAACGTGTTCAAAGAACTGAAGAATCCATCGTGTGAAGAATCCAGACACTGGCCAGAGGCAAGCCATCCAAGTGTAACTCCTGACGAATGGACTCGGCATGATCAAGTCAGAAGTCGCTATAATCGTCGTGTATGTATGAGTAGATGTATAAATGAGTAGATGTATATAATCAAGCCATCCAAGGATAGTTCCTGGCAAATGAACTCGTTGGTGGTGTCCAAGGAATTCGGAGCATGCGCCTCCAACACCACATTTCGAAAGCGTCAATTTTTTACTTTCTGCTGCTTTTATGGTTCACGTTTCAGCAGTTTAGAGAAAAATGGAGTGGACCAAACTCCTGAAAAGCTTTATCTTGATGTTGTTACTCACACCCCGGTCTTTCCAGATTTTATCTAGCTTAGACTTAAGACAGATTTAGTCTAGCTTTTGTCTAGCTTAGCTTATGAGGATATGCATGCACGTGGAAGAGGTGAAGAATGTTTGTAAAGGCATTGTGGTGTGGCGTTCTATTCTCTCTGCCTACCTCTGCGGGGAAGCGGCATGATGGTTAGTTAGTTAGTTAGTTAGTCTAGCTTAGACATGGCACTTTTGGCGATGGCGATCAAATCTCAAAAGTAAAAGACAAATTAATATTTTTTATAGAAAGTTAATTTACAACATTTTGAGTGTGTCCAAATACTTGTTCACAAAATCTGGATTATCTCCAATTACAGGAGTTATTTTCATATTATTTTTTGGCATCTCATCAAAGATGAAGAAGAATATGGAAGTCTGGGCATTAATTAAGTCTGTAAATGCCCAGACTTCCATATTCTTCTTCATCTTTGATGAGATGTCAAAAAATAATATGAAAGTTAATTTATTTTATGAAGTGAACCTTCTGCAAAAGATTTTTATAAATTGTTTTTTTTTTTAGAAATACTGAGTCGCATCATAGATATTTATGTGTTCAAAAGACCGGGCAAATAGCGAGTAGGGAACGAAATAGCCCTGGCAATAATTCTGCGATGAGATCACCCTCGCGTTGGGGCAAGTAGCGAGCGCGCTGCGCGGAGAGCGGCCATATGGGGAGCGAATATTAGGGAAGTCTCTGATTGCCGATTCGCCTTAAGGGAGATATTCATTTGTATTTTTCGCCGTGGAATGAATTGAATAACGTCGACTCGGCTATTACACTAGACACCCCACCCTCGGCTTGTTCGCTCTAAAAATTACTGTGATTTCTTAGTACGATTAAGTTTAGTTTAGTACGGGGAAGCGTCGTAAAGAAAACCAAAAAATATGCGCTCGACTTGACCTAATTATATTAATGTAGTTTTCATTGATTATCGAAGCGTTTGTGACATGATGGTACATAGGACACGGCATACTAAATAAAAAAAGCGATATGATGATACTATTTGAATTCATGAAAGGAAAAATAAAGGAAACAGTGTAGTGGAGTCCAAATAATTGAGGTTTAAATATTAATTAATTTATAATAAATATTTCAAAACGATGTGTGATTGATGTTTGATGGTGATATAAGGAAAGAACGCAATAAGCATTATCGATAAAATTTAAAATGGTGAATTCAGAGGTTTGAGCATGTGAATCGAATGAGTGAAGCAAGAATAGTAAAACGAGTTTATAAATGCTTGGTAATAGAAGCCAAGGAAGACCGAGGAAAACTTGGCATGACCAAGTATTTCAAATACTTGAATGTCGTCAGGTCAGAAGTTGGAATAATCGGCGGGTATGTATGAGGAGATGCGTGAATGGGGAACAGTCGATGATTGTTTGAAGATGAATTAAAAAATATATTAAAAGTGCTATTTTTTTTCCTAAAGTTGTTCACCGATTATTTTAAAGTTTTTTTCACGCAGGTAACATTTAACGTAATCGAATTTTTAGAATTAAACATTGTTTTTGTATTGAAACCACGGGTTTTTCTTCGAAATAAGTATATAGTTTTAAAAAGAAAAGAGTTATTGGAAGGTGAGGATTTAATTTTTTTTAAATTCCAACATATATCATTTGTCCGCCTCCGTAGTGTAATGGTCAGCATGCTCGGCTACCGTTCTGGAGGTCCCGGGTTCGATTCCCAGGGGGGGTTCAATAAATATAAGTGATTTTTTCACTCTAATATTTATTCAATATTACACTGGACTGGTACCTGAAGTGGAGGGCTGATCACCTTTCCTTCATGTGTAATCGATCGAGATAACACTGCGTTTATATGAAGCAGTGCCCTATGCACCATTGGAGTGCGGTAAGGGATTTATTATTTATTAACATATGACACACGTGTGGCTCCTCGCGCAGCTAGTCGCGTACTGAATTGTGTGTTGGGGAATGCCCCCTAATGCGGAGACCTACGCGGCTAATTAATCCCGTTTTTACTGCAGACATTGAGCAATAAGTGTCCAAAGCGACTTGTCAGTTTCTTCCCAGTTTTCCGGCTGGAAACAATGATTTTTATTATTTTTATATCGCAAATTAGCATACCGAAATCGTGGAATAAAGTTCAAGCTCCGTTATTCATGTTGGGACATCATTAAAAAGCCATTTGACGCGCTTTCGGTGCGCGACTGTAATTAATGGCGGCTATATAAGCTCGTAATTTCCAAAGATCGCAGACCATTTTATTTCATCAGCTGGGAATTATTTCCCCTAATGTAGGATTATTTGTCAAATCAAAACACATTTATGGCCAGTAAGTTGTCTCGGTGTTAGTTGGTCTTATATCCACGCAATCCATCACTGTATATTTTATAGTAACAACACACATCTACAAATAACACATACACATATAACATGTATTTTAATGTTTCCATTTGAATGTGTGTTTTCATGTATTAAATACTTGCGGCCGGGTCAGGAGTCGTAATAATCGTCGGGTATGTATGAGGTCCGCCTCCGTAGTGTAATGGTCAGTACGGTCGGCTACCGTTCTGGAGGTCCCGGGTTCGATTCCCAGAGAGGTCAAATAAACGTTGTGTTTTTTCACTCTAATATTTATTCTATAGGGTCCGCCATCTAAAGTTTTTTTTTTCAACTAGTGTTTATTTCGTGAATGGTAACACTTAGCTCATGTCTGATTTGACAGATAATTAGTTTTATCCTTCCGCTGAGCGAATATGGTTGTGTATACGCTTGAACAACGCTGGGAAATATTGCGACATTACTTTGAAAATCATGGTAATGTTGCAGAATGTGTGCGAAAATTGCGTACGGTTTTTGGAAGAAGAGAAGCACCGTCAGCTCCGTATGTTCGTTATCTTGTGAAAAAAGTGAAAGAAACTGGCATCCTCATCGATAAACCAAAGCGTGAAAAGCCAAAAACAGTGCGTACACCCGAGAATATCGATGTTGTGGCAGAAAGTGTGCGTGAAGCGCCATCAACATCAATTCACCGTCGTTCTCAACAATTGAACATTTCGGAGACATCATTGAGACGAATTTTGCATAAAGACCTTGGTATGACGCCATACAAAGTCCAATTGGTTCAGGAGTTGAAGCCAACTGACCATCCAATGCGTTTTCGCTTCGCTGAGTGGGCCTGCGATCGACTTACAGAAGATGCCGATTTTGCCAAAAAAATCATCTTTTCGGATGAAGCTCATTTTGATCTTGGCGGGTATGTAAACAAGCAAAATTGTCGTATTTGGGGCACAGAAAACCCGCACGCATACATTGAAAAGCCGGTACACCCAAAACGAGTCACTGTTTGGTGCGGATTTTGGTCCAGAGGCATAATTGGGCCATTTTTCTTTGAAAATGAGCAAGGAGTGGCCGTTACAGTCAATGGCGATCGTTATCGGGCCATGTTGAACGGATTTTTGTTCACAAAAATTGAAGAGGAGGATATTGGCAACATTTGGTTTCAACAAGACGGCGCTACGTGCCACACAGCCGAAGCTACACTCGATGTTTTTTATAGCATTTTCAAAAAAAAAAAGTTATTTGGCGGACCCTTTATATTACCCTGGACTGGTACTTGAAGCGGAGGGCTGATCACCTTTCCTTCATGTGTTAACTGTTAAGATAAAACTGCGTTTGTATGATGCAGTGTGCCCTATGCAACATTGGGGTGCGGATAAGGGTTTGAGTGAGAGTGAGAGAGAGATGTATGAGGTGTGTGCAAAGACAGAGTGGTGTGGCGTTCGATTCTGCCTACCCCTGCGGCGTGATGGTTAGTTAGTTATGTGTGTTTTTAACATAGGTGCATGTTGGTCCTCGAATTGACCAAAATCGTATGTGATTAAAAATGTAGTTGTGAGTGTGTGAATAGTGCTATGGTAGTGACGTGTAGTATTGTTTGCATACTGTTTTAGTGATTGTTTTGACGACGCGACGTGATAAAAATCTCGAGTAGGTACGCACCAACATTACTAACATTTTCGTAAAAATACAAAATAAAAGTTGAAAAATGACTAGCCACGAAGTAAATGCTTTAAATATTTAAAATATTTATAATATAATTTTTATTGACATCTCAACATTGATGAAGAAGTTTATGTAAGTCTGGGCATTTACAGGGCTTACGACCGTCATAGGCTTGGGGTTAAGTGATCACTATACACACGTGTAAAATTCACCAATTCTACCCATGACTGACAAGTCAATTACTCAATTTTTTTAAACTTCTAGATATATTGATCGAATTCGGAAGACAGTACGCGCGAGTTCACAATAGCCATCTACGGTGGTATGAAGAAAGATTTTTTTAAAGCAAAGTCTCTATCCATGTATATGTAAGGGTTGAATTTTGGATTATATTCACATACTTGAAAAACGCTTGAAAACATGATTTTCATTTTATTTTAGTTTATAAATTGCAATGTCTTGTTGTAAGTAGTCATAAGCTGTTAATAAATTAACAGGTCAAATTATAAGATAATTAAGAATTGTGAACAAGTGTTTGGACCCACTCAAAATGTTGTAAAGCATTGATATAATTTAATAATTGTTTTTGTATTTGAAATTTGAATCAACGTATTATAGACAGTTCTTCTACATTCCAAATATCTCTATTCACAGGTAAATGTGTTTCAATTACCGCAAGCCGCCTTTCCGAGAGAAGTAGCGCCCGGAAATGAAATCATCCCAAGTGTTATCCTGGAGCGATCATCTCATTGTGCGATCTCTTGGAGGGTGTCGGCAAGAGGCTGGCGGTGCTCGGTGGAACTAATTGCTAATCGAGTCGTGTGCTAGGCTCACTCACGTGCCATATTAACGCGATCCAGACTCTCACAGGAGGAGAGGGATATCGGACCATCAACATTTGCTTTCGAATGTGAAGAGAGCTTTCCGGGCTAATCAGCGTCTTTGTTAGGTGCTTCTAACGCCATGTCCATCGACATAATTGCGATTTGTTTGGCAGTGAGTATTTATACTTATTGACACTATTGACATAGGTACAAAATTATCTATCATTCATATATGTTGAGATGCCAAAAAGTACAAATTTACTCTACACAATACATTGAATTAAACCATTTCCTTTGTATGAAAACAACAGTTGTTTCCAATCAAGTTGGGACACCTTAAATAATGATATATCATCTATGTAAATAATATTTTTTTATATGAATATGTAATCTAATCTCATAGTGGTAAATAAAAATTGAAATTTTATTTCAGGAATCTAATTCGGAATGAATCTCACACACCGCTCACTCCTTTCAAGAACGTCATATTTCAAAAAACTTGATTTTTTAGGAGAACGTTTTTAAAGATCAAAAATATAATACAATGTATTAAAAATAAATATCAAGCTACTCATTGAACTTTTAACTGTGCAACAGATCTTTTTAGGTAAAACCTGAAGGTTTTTTCTCCATTTCAAAAATATTTAGAATGTTTAAAAAAAATATTAAACAATACCTTTTATTCAAAATGCAAAAACAACACTTTCTGCCCTGTAGCGGGTAAATATTAAGTTAAAAATATGCCTCTTTTGCTGGAATATAGTACATTTTTTGGGCATTCCGAAAACATGCACAACAGAAAATTGACGATTTTTAATTTATGACGTTCTTGAAAGGAGTGAGCGACATGTTCGATTAATGCTACATACACTATACAAATATCTCGATTTGATTTGTACAATACTCATATATAATACTAGATAAACTGGAATGAAATAAAGACGATTTTAAAACTATGAATTGTTATAGTAACTCATCAATGTAACCAATAAAATGGACATAAAAAGGTCGATCTTCTGGATCGCTATGATGACTATAGTGGCGTCTCGAGAGCCGGCGAGATAAATCCATTTAAGATGCCCGATATACATGTATATGGTAGAGAATAGAGTCGTGTTTGCGAATTATTCGCGGTCGAGGACTCTCCTCCTTGGGCTGCGCCTTCTTCCCGCCTCCTTCCCGCCCGCGACACGGGATTTGGCAAATATTTGAATTACTTATCCCGGCGGGCCGCGTGCGAGGACCATGTTTGTTGAGCACGGTCAGTTACGCTCGGCACATAAAAGCTTATTCCTGTCAGCGTGTATTATCGCCAAACACCGCCGCTAGTGCCCGACTGTTTGCTGAGCAAAGACAACCGAAATCACGGCGCTGCTGTCGTCCGAAAAGGCAATTTCGCATCCGCTCAGTTCGCTGACCTCCTGGTAATTCAATTCCAATAAACGATCGATCGCTAAATTATTTCTCAAAAATGAAAACGACATGTGACAATTTGACACTTTTGGCCAATATAGGGATAGTCGCCACGTCATTGACTGCGCATCTAACGTCGCGGGTTCGATTCCCGTAATTGCAAAATATGTACAAAAAAATCTGTTGGTCTTTGTATCTATGTGTTTGTAATCTTCATCATTAATTGCACGAAGGCGAAGAGTTTTTTTTAAATTACGTAACGTCCAAGTATGTAACTCTAAAATCTAGTTCTGGCTTATAAATCTCATGAAACTATACGGCAGTCATCTATGATTGGTTTCAAAAAGCTTTTATTTGGCAGAACAAGGATTTGGGCACATTGAAAAATGATGCGAAATCTTATTTAAACCTTTTATTGCATGTGTGTAATGTGTAAGACCCTTAAAAAAACTAATTTGTGATAATTTTTTATGTGATTGTCAAAACAAGTAATGAAAATTTAATGGATTGATTTGGCAGTTATTTATTTATTTATTGAACGGCTAATGCCTTTAACATAATACATAAAAACAGTATTTAATATAAAAATACACTAAGAGAGAAACGAAAAGTCTTAAACATAAAATAATAATAAAATAACAAACAGTCTCCTCCACACACTATCAGCGAGCAGCGAGAGATTACGAGTATGTATCCATTTTTAACTGGAATTTCACTTTTTAATATCACTATCACTTGAATAAGTTTATAATAATGTTATATTTCACATTTCTGTAATAAATTTCATGAATAATTTAATTATTTTTTTACAGTCATATCTATTTTTATTTGAATTTCACTTGGTAAATACGCGTATCACTATTTCTTGAATTATTATACATAAAATAAATTTATATTTTACATTCTTGTAATGAATTTATACGTTTTGACCATATAGTATAGTGTGGCAACTAAACGTACCACTGATGTGTACTACCTACATGTATGTCTCTGGAGGGAGGGTGGAAAATTCATATAAAAGCCGTGTGTATTCAGCTATAATGTTTGCGAGACAATATTTAACAGAGTCAATTCAAGTTACATCAAATGCACTATCAAGACCATGGCGGGGAATGCTCTATAGCTACTTTTCTTCCCCTCGCCCTCCCCTTAAAATATATCATCATAATTATAATCATCTTCCATCCCCTATCTGCTCCTTATGGTGCTGAGGGCACTCGGACCCTTAGAACAGAACGAGGACGACCAAAAAAGAGTAACGTAATAATATTCACTCATGAATTACATAAAATTATATTATTTATTAATTCGCCATTAACTTTGTGGAATGACGTGTTGATTATTAATCAAAAATTAAACACTTAATGATGATACCTTTAAGTGGTATATTCAAGTGTTTTATGTTCTTATATAATAATAATAATAATAAAACCCTTATCCGCACCCTAATGGTGCATAGGGCACTGTGTGTTATAAACGCAGTGTTATCATGATCGTTTAACACATGAAGGAAAGGTGATCAGCCCTCCGCTTCAGGTACCAGTCCATGGTAATATTGAAAAAATATTACAGTGAAAAAATTACTTATATTTATTTTTACCCCCCTTGGGAATCGAACCCGGGACCTCCAGAACGGTAGCCGAGCGTGCTGACCATTACTTTACGGAGGCGGACATGCATGTTGCATGTTCTTATATAATCAACATAAAATTATAGTAACTATAACCATAAAGAGTAAATCCACTCACTACTTGGCACAGAATATAAAACTTAAAAGTTGAAGCCTAAGTAGGGCCATAATAAGCGGTGTTGCATAAGCCGCAGATAGAATTCAGAGTCACTTGTACGTTGAGTAATTTAAAAAAAAACGTAATGCAATATTAAAAAATTCATGCGTAATAAATTTGGTGTCATGTTATAAAATGCAAAATAACGTCCTTCAAATAGGTTTCATTTATATTTTGTACTGTATGATATACTTATCAGTTAAATCATCAAAGTTATTATTTATTAACAACATTTTGGGTGTGTCTAAATCGTTATTCACAAAAATAAAAGGGTGTTCTGAACAAATAAAAAGCTTACTCAGATCGACCGTAGATACTGCTGCAAACTCATCCCTCTAAAAATCCCTCTATAAAACAGACCACAAAGCGTCCACCAAGAAGAAGAAGATAAAGACAAAGAATAGGAAGAAGAAGAGGAAATAATAAAATATAAATACCTGGTTGCCTGAGATGCGAGTGAGCATCCAGCGAGGACTTTGGCATTCCTGAGAGTGAGTTGGAGCCATATCCTGCGAATAAATACAAATTTATTATAAGGTGATCAAAGACAAATGATTTTTAAAAAAAATATCTCTTCACGTACTTTCCTTTGATAATATTAAAAAATACAGAGAGAAAGCATCTCAAACGAAATACTACAGTACAAATTTTGCATAAAAAAATATGATAGTTATTAAATATTTACACTGTCATTCAGCAACGTACAAAGAGATCAACGAACCTAGAGGCTAATTCATGAATAAAAGAAATATTTCATTTTATTGAAAGAGATTTCTTCATTTAAATTCACATTCATTTTTTAATCCAGAAACAATAAATCATTTAATGTTTCGGCATTCACTTTGTAGTGAGACTTGATGAAATTGTAAATGAAAAGATTTGTTTTTTACCACTTGAGTTATATTTATTTTAACAATATAAATTTACTCAAGTGGTAAAAAACAAGTGTTTTTAATTACTATTTCTGAAATAGTAAAACGGTTAGCAAATACAAAGCATAAAAACTTAAAAAAGCTTCATTTTCAACGGAGAGTCTCACCCATATTTTCTTTTTCATTTTTTGAAATTATGAACAACTATTGAATTTTATAAACGTGGTAATAAAACAAGTAAAAGACCTAGCTATAAGATCTATATTGTAGTCATACAGGGGAATGTGACCAAGTGCATTTTTTACGAAAACGTGATCATTGACTATTTGATATCTTACTAGCTTAATATTGCCCTGAAAAAAATCCTCAACTTGGAAGTATGATATATTGACTTGTTGAAAATGACTGCCTGCATTGATGCTTATTCTCTTGCCAAGCAAAAGTGACTTAAGGCCCTCCTGAAAATTTTACGTTTTGTTAGTTGGTCACTTTCTCCTGTACTGTCAGTACCTATATATAATTGTGTATTACACTCTTCATTTTCTTTAGATACTGTTTCTAGAATTCTATTATTTGATTCGGTAGTCTCTCTGTGGTGAAATATATAAATTTTTAATATAAATTTACTTGATAAACACCATTATTTCTTAAAATCTATTCTGACACAGGTTTCGATGCATTCCGCATCATTTGAACATTTGAACACATTATGCGAAGCTACGACTTTATAACTCTAAAATTTAGACTTAGCTTCATATACATTTTTTGGAAATGATGCGAAATTAATCGAAACACGTGTCACAATAGATTTTAACAAATAGTAACATTTACCAAGTAAAACTAATTCTAAAATAAGGAAAGAATGTAAGGCTGAGATAAGCATTATCGATAAAATTAAGAAAGGTGTGTTGAGATGGTTTGGACATGTGGAACCTATTAGTGAGGAATAAACGGTAAAACAGTTGGAAAGAGAAGCAGAGGAAGACCGAGAAAAACTTGGCACCATCAGATATGCCAAATACTTAAAAGAAACCGGGTCAGGAGTCGGAATATTCGTCGGGTGTGTATGAGGAGATGATTGAATGTGGAAGAGGCCGGACAAATGCCGGACCGTCTTCTAGTGGAACAACGTATTGCAACATGGTTTCCTCCCAGCAATGAACAAGTGCTGAGAACAAAAATCCACTTTATGATCTATAAACCTTGTATATAATAAGCAAGGTAAATAATAAATGCAATTCTTACTAACTAACTAACCATCACGCCGCTTCCCCGCAGGGGTAGGCAGAGAGAATAGAACGCCACACCACTCTGTCTTTGCAAACATTCTTCGCCTCTTCTACGTTCATGCATCTCCTCATACATACCCGCCGATTATTACGACTCCTAACCTGACCACTAGTATTTGTCATACCTGGTCGTGCCATGTTTTATTCGGTCTTCCTCTGCAAAATATGGATGAGGTGAAAAATGTATGCAAAGACAGATTGCTGTGGCGTTCGATTCTCTCTGCTTAGCGGCGAGATGGTTAGTTAGTAAGTCAGTTTCTACAACCTTGAAGGCTTCATTCGCTTCATCAATCTTCCCTACCATTACTATGTTAGGAAGTCAGAAAGCGAGATCTTCACGTGACTGCGACTGAAAACATCCCCGTTACTTGTGGCTAATTGAACCCCACCCTCGTGTAGGGCGGTGCATCGTCCCGGAATTCACGTGACATTAACTTGAATAACAGTACTCGCGCGGCCTCCTGCGCGCTCAAAGCGCCCCCACTCGCGGCGCTGGCGGGAGCGGATAGCGGGAGCGGATAGCGGAGCGATTACCTTGCAATTATGCTCGCGAGACCGCCCTCTCGACTTGAGAGCGTCGTTAGACCCTGCAGCTATTGTAATCGCGAGTTACGCCGATGCCACCCAAAGGACGCATACACTCTTTACATGTATGTCACACATGTCTCAGAATTGAACGCTGTTCGCGGCCATCTATGGTCAACGTGTGACGGTACAATATTTTGAGTGGGTCCAAATACTGCTTCACAAATCTGGATCTTTCTTCTTGATCAAACAATGTGAAAAGATGGATTTTTTTAATATATTTTTTTAAATATAGGATCATGGACTTATTTTAGTTATCTCAAACCATTAATATCAGTATTACCAATTGAAGCACGAATCAATAAGAGTGTTTATATTATCCACTGACACTTCGTGATGGAATTGCATTTTTAATTTATTATTAGATTAAAACCAATATTTTTAGCTTTTCCACTTTTTTATTTGACCAGCGACCGGGTTTCGTCGTTACCGACATCATCAGACTGGTGATGTCGGTAACGACGTCGATATGTCGGTAACGACGACTGATGTCGGTAACGACGAAACCCGGTCGCTGGTCAAATAAAAAAGTGGAAAAGCTAAAAATATTGGTTTTAATCTAATAATAAATTAATAAGAGTGTTATTATTTTTATTCTTCTTTTTCTTCTTGGTGTAGACCTCGTGGCCTGGTTTTAAGAGGGATTAGCCTTCTGCGGTGTCGATTCCCAGCTGTCGAGTCTTTGATGGTCTACAGTGCAATGTGGGCGAGTCTGGGTGGCTCCATTCTCCTCACATGCGCATACCATTGACTTCTTCGTTGCTTTCTCCACCTAACGACATTTTATCTCGCATACCTCCCTTATCTTATTGTTCATTATTCTGTTTCGTAGACTCTTGCCTGATTTGTTTTTTAGAGTCTTAGACACTCTTAGCGCTTTTTTGTGACTACGGTGCCCAGCTCTGCTTATGATCCCGTGTGTCTTGGATTATCTCTAATTGGGAAATATGTTACATTTGTGTAAAGTGGTACTTTAACCAGCCTACGCCAGTCGTAAGCCCTATAAATGCCCAGATTTCCATATTCTTATTTCATCTATGTTGAGATGTCGAAAATAACGACGTATTGAACACACTTATTATATTATTTATTGATTTAGGATTAGTTATGTAGAATATAAGTAAATTGACGCCTCTCAGCAGGGGTAGGCAGAGATAATAGAACGCCATACCAATCTGTTTTTGCAAAAAATCTTACATCTCCTCAAACGTACCCACCGATTATTCCGACTCCTGATTTGACAACGCCCAAGTATTTGAAATACTTGATCATGCCAAATTTTATTCTAACTACATTTGCCAGATTTTTTTATTGTTCTTTCTTCACTCATTCGATACTCATCCCAAAACCATGTATTTCTTTGTTTTATCGATAACGCTTATAGGGTGAAGCCATAGGGTGAAGACTGACCGATTATGATTTTTCTGAAAATTTTGAGAAGTGTCGTTGTCAATCATGGGTAGAGTTGGTGAATGTTACACGTGTGTAAAGTGATCACTTAAACTAGCCTATGACGATCTTCGGAAGCCCCGTAAATGCCTAGACTTATATATATATACCATATTCTTCTTCATATTTATTGATTTGTCAAAAAAATGTAGAATCGTTGGAATAGCAAAAACTTGGTTGATATTCGTACATTTAAAACGTTATTCTGGATTTGTGAAAGGACCCTATTGCCGAAACGGTCGGATGCATGTGTGTGTTGGTAATTGGCTTCCCGGCTCTCCCGCCCGAACTAACCCGAGCGATGATTCGTCCTTTGAAGTCCCATAAATCGGATTTCACGTATTGTTGGAAATAAAAGGAGCAACATAACGAAGGAAACGGGAATTCTTTTGTTCTCCGCAAAATACCAATAAATTCAATATCTGACACTGAAAACAGTGCAGCGAATCACGAATGTCACAATGGGAATAAATTTTATATTTGTCAAAAAATAACCTTTGAAGGAATGAACGGTTTCACATTTAGTGAGTTATTATTATTTATTTTAAAATTCATTTCAAACACAAGAGTAACATAACGCTCACTCCTTTCAACAATGACATATTCGCTCACTCCTTTCAAGAACGTCATAAATCAAAAATCGTCAATTTTCAGTTGTGCATTTCGGAATGCCCAGAAAATGTACTATGGTATATCCCAGTAAAAGTGGCATATTTTAACTTAATATTTACCCTCTATAGGGCAGAAAGTATTGTTTTTGCATTTTGAAGAAAACGTCTCGTTTAATTGTTTTTTAAGTATACTAAATATTTTTCAAATGGAGAAAAAACATTCACGTTTCACCTAAAAAGATCTGTTGCACAGTAAAAAGTTAATAAGTGGCTTGATATTTATGTTTAATATTAATCTCCTGAAAAATCAAGTTTTTTATAAAAGTGTATGTATAAGGTTGTTGAAAGGAGTGAGCGATATGTATAACTATAATATTTCCGATGTGAAATTTCCTTAACTTATTTTAGGATTAAGGTTAACAAGGTACCTACAAAAATAACAAAATTTTAAAACAAATTAAATAAGGTACGTAAAAAAAACCAAAACAAAACTATCAATATATAAAACAAAAAAAAAACAGGGCAATATGTAAAATACAAATAAAAATACACTTATTATTTAATGATTTGGGATTGAATATGTGGAATAAAACAAAGACTAGCTAACATCACGCCGCTTCTCCGCAGAGGTAGGCAGAGAAAATACAACGTATTTTCTCTGCCTACCTATGCGAGAATGTAGAAGAGGCGAAGAATGCTTGCAAAGACAGAGTGGTTTGGCGTTCGATTCTCTCTGCCTACCCCTGCGGCGTGGTGGTTAGTTAGTTGGTTAATTATAAATATTTGAATTTACTTTATGTTATTAATAATTTAAACTGGGATTTGTATGAAATACGCTGTTTGAATGGTAGGAATTGTTAGTTTTGGGTACGGGTGGAGTTGGTCGGGGGTGAATGTGGAGGAGGCGTCGGGGGCGGTGGGGTGGAGGGGTGAGCGGGCGGTGGATAGAATAAAGTTAGAGGCGCTTTGAAGTGGCTGCGATAACGCGATATTAACCAGCGTCAAACGCCAAACAAGCCACTGTTGACGAGCGGCCCGCCCGCGGCGCGGAGCGGGGCGATATATTGCGGTCGCTTCGGCGACACCTTGTTCACTCGGGCAGGAATCAAGTTTGTTCACTCGGCGCGACGCCGACGCTTCGTGGGTTCACGAGGCGCCGTTTATCGAACGAAGCCTGTGTGCCAACCGATCCTAGCGACAATTTAACATTTTAATTTCGAAGGTTATGTGCCAAGCAATCCTAGCAACAGTTTTCAATTCAAATTTCGAAGCTTATGTGCCAACAAATCCTAGTAACAATTTGACATTTTAAATTTTAATTTCGAAGGTTATGTGCCAAGCAATCCTATCAACAATTCTCAATTTAAATTTTGAAGCTTATGTGCCAACAAATCCTAGTAACAATTTGACATTTTAAATTTTAATTTCGAAGGTTATGTGCCAAGCAATCCTAGCAACAATTCTCAATTTAAATTTTGAAGCTTATGTGCCAACAAATCCTAGTAACAATTTGACATTTTAAATTTTAATTTCGAAGGTTATGTGCCAAGCAATCCTAGCAACAATTCTCAATTTAAATTTTGAAGCTTATGTGCCAACAAATCCTAGTAACAATTTAACATTTTAAATTTTAATTTCGAAGGTTATGTGCCAAGCAATCCTAGCAACAATTCTCAATTTAAATTTTGAAGCTTATGTGCCAACAAATCCTAGTAACAATTTAACATTTTAAATTTTAATTTCGAAGGTTATGTGCCAAGCAATCCTAGCAACAATTCTCAATTTAAATTTTGAAGCTTATGTGCCAACAAATCCTAGTAACAATTTAACATTTTAAATTTTAATTTCGAAGGTTATGTGCCAAGCAATCCTAGCAACAATTCTCAATTTAAATTTCGAAGCTTATGTGCCAACAAATCCTAGTAACAATTTAACATTTTAAATTTTAATTTCGAAGGTTATGTGCCAAGCAATCCTAGCAACAATTCTCAATTTAAATTTTGAAGCTTATGTGCCAACAAATCCTAGTAACAATTTAACATTTTAAATTTTAATTTCGAAGGTTATGTGCCAAGCAATCCTAGCAACAATTCTCAATTTAAATTTTGAAGCTTATGTGCCAACAAATCCTAGTAACAATTTAACATTTTAAATTTTAATTTCGAAGGTTATGTGCCAAGCAATCCTAGCAACAATTCTCAATTTAAATTTTGAAGCTTATGTGCCAACAAATCCTAGTAACAATTTAACATTTTAAATTTTAATTTCGAAGGTTATGTGCCAAGCAATCCTAGCAACAATTCTCAATTTAAATTTTGAAGCTTATGTGCCAACAAATCCTAGTAACAATTTAACATTTTAAATTTTAATTTCGAAGGTTATGTGCCAAGCAATCCTAGCAACAATTCTCAATTTAAATTTTGAAGCTTATGTGCCAACAAATCCTAGTAACAATTTAACATTTTAAATTTTAATTTCGAAGGTTATGTGCCAAGCAATCCTAGCAACAATTCTCAATTTAAATTTTGAAGCTTATGTGCCAACAAATCCTAGTAACAATTTAACATTTTAAATTTTAATTTCGAAGGTTATGTGCCAAGCAATCCTAGCAACAATTCTCAATTTAAATTTTGAAGCTTATGTGCCAACAAATCCTAGTAACAATTTAACATTTTAAATTTTAATTTCGAAGGTTATGTGCCAACCAATATTAACAACAATTCGACATTTTAAATTAAAATTTCAAAGCTTATGTGTCTACCAATCCTAGCGACATTTCAGTCATTTATGTTTAAATTTCGAAGCTTATGTGCCAACCAAGCGGAGTAAAATTGTCAACTGACGGTAGCACCATCTGTTAAATTTTCAAACATAAAACATGAATCTTACATCAGTGCAATACATACAACTTTAAAAAATCCATATATATTTTCTTAAATGGTTAGAAAGGTGAACATTACACTAGTGTATAAAGTATTCTGTTAAGCCAGCTAAGTGGCAGGTTGTAAGCCCTAGAATGCACAGACTTCCATCTTCCCTCGTCATGTCTTTTTTATAAATATGTAAGTGATAGTTATTGATTTCGCATTAAATTTGTAAAATAACATCATTTAAATAAAATACTTGCATAATACTACTTTTTGAGTTTATTAATGAAAACATGACTAGTTTTGAGAACATCTGTAGTTCTCCAAACTAAAACTAAACTCAAAATGTGAGTGTGGTATTTCTATTTTTAAATATACGTACATACACGTATGAATTAATTAATATGCACGTATGAATTAATTCGAAAACAATTTAAAAGGCGAACATCGACACGAGATGGAAACTCAATTGTTAATCGTGTAATCTTATTAAAACTCTGTGTTAGATGAATAGAACGTGTATGTAAATGTCTAATATAGAGGTATGAACATCCCTCATAAAGCTTCGATCGAAGCATCCTGCGCTACTTATTGACTGAGACATTGAAGCACTCCCAATTATTATCAATCCTCCAAAGGAAATAACTGTTTCGTGCCGATTATGCTCTAGTCAGTGCACACTTGTCATCGCTCGATTAGTCCTCCATAACGGAACCATCTGGGTAGACGCGGCGATAAAGGACATCTTTTCAGATGGTTTACGTCTTACCTAGACACAGCGGTGGGCTGCAGGGGGCTCGCGCGAACCCCTTGTTAAATTTCACCTGGGCCGGCGAGCCCCTTGTTAAATCAAGAGAAATCAATATTTTCTAATTAAATCAGTACATAAATAAAATTTAAGTGTTTGGTTTAAATGTATTATGAAACATAAAACTTTGTTGCCTTTCGAAATTTCTCCTGAATGCCTTAAAGGAATGGCGAAACGAATGGCCAATATAAATTTTATTAATGACTTAGCGTTAATGATTGATATTTTATATGCATATTGAGTATTTTTTAAATCCTTCTCTTAAGATCTCAATTCCCCATTCACCCGCGATTCCCTTGTTAAAAAATTACAGCACACCCCTGCCTAGACCCTAAAACCCTACAGGGTTTTACTGGAAACAAAGAATGCAGAGTAATAAGTTTGGAAGAAAATAGAAGACAGTGGAGAGACGGCTGACAAAGAAGAAAGAAGAGTTTTAGTAGAAATAAAGAAAACACAGGTAATTAACGTATGCATTGGTTAAATTTCTATTTTTAAAATGTCTGATACATATATTTTTTAATGTATAAATAGCTAGCGCGTTGAATAAAAATAAATATAACTGATTTTCCCCTCTTTTATTAATTTTATATTACCCTGGACTTTTTTTTATATTACTGGATGTGCAGGTCTGATAACTATTTAACTGATAACTTTTTCGTGTATTTAACGATATAGATAACACTGTTTACATACGATGCAGTGCTTATGCACTATTGGATGTGGATAAGAGGAGTACAAATTTTTAGTAGTGTGGTTGTCAATCATTGGCAGAATGGCGAATGTCGCACGTGTTTAACGTGATAAGTCCTGTAAATACCCAAACTTCCATATTCTTCTTCATCTATGTCGAGATGTCAAAATGTTAAAATGACTGGAGTTATTTTTCTCCAGATTTGTGAAAAAGTATTTGGAGACATTCAAAATGTAAAAAAGAAGACATTAATTACATCTTTTTAAAATTCGCATAGACTTTAAAAACTGTCTCTCTTGACACAGGAAAAGTTGTGACAAGGGAAGTCCGACGCCTCGGGGCAGAGGGGGATTTGCGTTTGTTGTTTTCACGTTCGCGTATGTCAAACGCCTCTGTTCAAACCTCAATTTTAATCCGAGAATCCCCCCCCCCCCCAGTTTTGGCGTTTAATCTGTCGTCAGGCCAAATAATCCTTTGAACTCTTCAGTTTCTGAAACAACTCATTATCCCCCCGGAGCGAGATAGAGCTGCTCATCTTTTATACCATGAAATATGATTTCAAATTCAATTATCTTACTAAAATATTATTTGTAGTTCTGGCATCCACTTTGCGGGATGACATTATGATTTAAATTTTAAAATAAAACACATAAATAATGTCACATTTTTGTTTATTAATGTAAACATTTGTAGTTCTCGAATCAAATCGTGTTTACATTAATATACTCAAAAATGTGGTCTTAAACAAATGTCTTATTTTTATAATCTTGGGTGATTATTAACAAAAGTATTTTTTAACAAAACACAGGTGCGGTGAAAAGCAACATAATGTTGTTTTTAATAAATTATTTAATTATTTTCTTGGAATAGATTTATATTATCCACTGACACTTCGTGATGGAATTGCATTTTTAATTTATTATTAGATTAAAAACCAATATTTTTAGCTTTTCCACTTTTTTATTTGACCAGCGACCGGGTTTCGTCGTTACCGACATCATCAGACTGGTGAGAGGCTTTACAAATTTGTATGTTATATATAAAAGAAGGCAGGAGTTGATAACCATGATTTGATATAATTTTATGAGAAATTAATTTAATTTTAGTGAATTTAAGTATTGTATGATATTTTAAATATTTTTTTATAAAGGTTTTTTGTATTGAAAGCACGATTTTATATAAAGTTAAAATAGATTTGTATTTTTTGTAAATGAATTTAAATTATGTAACGAGGTATCAGGAAATGCTGGTTGACGGCTCCTTCCACTAAGCTGTGGTTGTCCGGGGGGGAGTCCGAAGTTCTCTGAAATGTAAATTTCCCGGCAGTCATTTCTTATCGACAAGACATTAAGGCATCTATTGTTTCTTTTCTAATGGGTAAAGTAAGGGAGAATGAATGTGTGTTACTTGATCATTTAATATGTCTTTATTATGACAATTTTTTAATCTATTTATTTCCAAAATTTCGAGCCTATCTAATTTTTTACCTTTACTACATTTGTGTAAGATTTTTACATTAAAATTTTTATCGAAATCATGATTTGACTCTATCAAGTGGTTTGCAAAAGTGGAGTTTTCTTTTTTATTTCTCCAACTTTGGACATGTTCGTTTATTCTTATTTTAAACGATCGTCCTGTTTGCCCCACGTATTCAGCACTGCATGATCCACAACTTAATAAATATGAGCCTGAATTTGTTTCTTTTTCCCTTTTATCTTTATTATTAATTAGTATCTTCCCCAGATTATAATTATTATAAAAGGCTATGGAACATTCATCTTTGTTCGCTAGTTTTCCGATTCTGTTACTACTATCCCCTATAAAAGATAATTTAGCCCATTTTTTAACTACTTTTGAAGTCTCTGTAATGAGAGCTTTATTTAATTGAGATGTTGCAAGTCTCTTTTGTTTTTTCCTAATTAATTGATCAATTAAACCACATTCATAACCGTTATTGGAGGCTATCGTCTTTATGATATTAAGTTCAGAGTTGTAATTATCATTATTTAATGGGACATACAACAGCCTATGAATTAAACTATGAAATACAGCGAGTTTATGGGAAATATGATGCTTAGATTTGTTATGAATGATGTTATCGCTGTATGTGGGTTTTCTGTAAATCGCAAATTCTAATTTATTGTTTTCGATGCTAATTTTTAAATCAAGGAAATTTATTACTTTACCGCCCAGTTCCATAGTGAATTGAATTGATTTATTAATTTTATTTATTTCTGTTAGGAAAATGTCTAATTGTCTTTGGCTTCCTGACCATACAATTAGTATATCATCGACGTAGCGGCGATAAAATTTAACGTTTTTGAAAGATTTTAATTTTGTAATGGATTTTTCCATATGATCCATGAATATTTCAGCAAGGATCGGTGAAATGGGGCTTCCCATAGCTAAACCTGATTTTTGTACATGTATGTACAAAAATCAGGTTTAGCTATGGGAAGCCCCATTTCACCGATCCTTGCTGAAATATTCATGGATCATATGGAAAAATCCATTACAAAATTAAAATCTTTCAAAAACGTTAAATTTTATCGCCGCTACGTCGATGATATACTAATTGTATGGTCAGGAAGCCAAAGACAATTAGACATTTTCCTAACAGAAATAAATAAAATTAATAAATCAATTCAATTCACTATGGAACTGGGCGGTAAAGTAATAAATTTCCTTGATTTAAAAATTAGCATCGAAAACAATAAATTAGAATTTGCGATTTACAGAAAACCCACATACAGCGATAACATCATTCATAACAAATCTAAGCATCATATTTCCCATAAACTCGCTGTATTTCATAGTTTAATTCATAGGCTGTTGTATGTCCCATTAAATAATGATAATTACAACTCTGAACTTAATATCATAAAGACGATAGCCTCCAATAACGGTTATGAATGTGGTTTAATTGATCAATTAATTAGGAAAAAACAAAAGAGACTTGCAACATCTCAATTAAATAAAGCTCTCATTACAGAGACTTCAAAAGTAGTTAAAAAATGGGCTAAATTATCTTTTATAGGGGATAGTAGTAACAGAATCGGAAAACTAGCGAACAAAGATGAATGTTCCATAGCCTTTTATAATAATTATAATCTGGGGAAGATACTAATTAATAATAAAGATAAAAGGGAAAAAGAAACAAATTCAGGCTCATATTTATTAAGTTGTGGATCATGCAGTGCTGAATACGTGGGGCAAACAGGACGATCGTTTAAAATAAGAATAAACGAACATGTCCAAAGTTGGAGAAATAAAAAAGAAAACTCCACTTTTGCAAACCACTTGATAGAGTCAAATCATGATTTCGATAAAAATTTTAATGTAAAAATCTTACACAAATGTAGTAAAGGTAAAAAATTAGATAGGCTCGAAATTTTGGAAATAAATAGATTAAAAAATTGTCATAATAAAGACATATTAAATGATCAAGTAACACACATTCATTCTCCCTTACTTTACCCATTAGAAAAGAAACAATAGATGCCTTAATGTCTTGTCGATAAGAAATGACTGCCGGGAAATTTACATTTCAGAGAACTTCGGACTCCCCCCCGGACAACCACAGCTTAGTGGAAGGAGCCGTCAACCAGCATTTCCTGATACCTCGTTACATAATTTAAATTCATTTACAAAAAATACAAATCTATTTTAACTTTATATAAAATCGTGCTTTCAATACAAAAAACCTTTATAAAAAAATATTTAAAATATCATACAATACTTAAATTCACTAAAATTAAATTAATTTCTCATAAAATTATATCAAATCATGGTTATCAACTCCTGCCTTCTTTTATATATAACATACAAATTTGTAAAGCCTCTCACCAGTCTGATGATGTCGGTAACGACGAAACCCGGTCGCTGGTCAAATAAAAAAGTGGAAAAGCTAAAAATATTGGTTTTTAATCTAATAATAAATTATTTTCTTGGATGTTGAATGCTGATACTCTATGGCACATTTTACAAACTTTATATAATAAATAAAACTTTTATTTTTGATGCTATTTTTCCCACCGATTTTGACAAGCACCTTGACCTTTTTAGGGATGGATACATACTAATATACACTAAAATATTTTTTACTATCTCGGACTTATATATGGAGTGCAGGATTGATCACCTTGCCGTCATGTAAGTAAGGATCAATACACTGCGTCGACACGATGAAATGTCCTATGGATCGATATATGCGGATAAGGGTTGGAAAGGAGAATTCCTTTATTATGATGGCTCTCGAGAGCCGTGATGTGTAGGGAGCTAGGAGTGTATCTCAGGACAGAATATTGCGGCGTTCCGTCCTCTGTGCCTTAACTTGCAGAGAAACAGCGTGATGATATTAGTCATTTGTGAGTTCTTGACAGTATCTTCTTAAACTAGCCTAACACATGTCGTAAGCCGTATTAACTCTTTGTTTGCGGAAAACGCTTACTTTTGGTACAGAACGGAAAACGCTTATAAGCGTACTATTCGCTTACTTTTGGTAGAGCGCTAGAAGCCAAAAAACATTGTACAGCGTCGGGTTGTGGTCCCTTAGTTACTGTCACGGACCCTTGAGTCAGAGTTTCTCGGTACGGACCCACTCTACCACAATTTGATACCTATTTCTCACAATGAGCAGCTTCGACTCACAAAAATAGTATGGATTTGAATATTGATATTTAAGTATTTTTGTAAATGATAAAAACACAAATATTATCTTTAAAAAAATAGAATTGGGTTTGCGGTTACTTGTGATTAGTATATGAACCTAATAAGTAAAAAAACCACCAGAAAACAATGTATTAATTCAACCCCTTATCTGCACCCGATGGTGCATAGGGCATTGCATCATATAAATGCAGTGTTATTTTGATCGTCAACACATGAAGTAAAGGTGATCAGCCCTCCGCTTCAGGTACCAGTCTGGGGTAATATTGAATAAATATATTAGAGTGACAAATCACTTATATTTATTTGACCCCATTCCCTCTGGGAATCGAACGCGGGACCTCCAGTACGGTAGCCGAGCGTGCTGACCATTACACTACGGAGGGGGACGATGTGTTAGTACCCAGACTCAACTTTTCTTCTTTTTCATCTATGTTGAGATGTCAATATGTCAGTTTTTATATTTATTTTTAGTTATTTTATTTTATTTTATTTGTTCGGGAATTGTACAGCTTTACATTTAAAAAAGTATATAATAAACAAAACTTACATTAACAATAATAAACATTACATTACATTAACAAAAATTATAATAATAATAAAACCCTTATCCGCACCCCAATGGTGCATAGGGCACTGCTTCATATAAACGCAGTGTTATCTTGATCGTTTACACATGAAGGAAAGGTGATCAGCCCTCCGCTTCAGGTACCAGTCCAGGGTAATATTGAATAAATATTAGAGTGAAAAAATCAATTATATTTATTTGACCCCCCCCCTGGGAATCGAACCCGGGACCTCCAGAACGGTAGCCGAGCGTGCTGACCATTATTACACTACGGAGGCGGACAAAAATAGTTACATTAATAAAAATTATTCTACATTTATGTTATAATAACTATTAAAAACATTAAGAGATTTAAAAAAAATAGATTTTGCAGGAAGGAGTTATGTTATGTTCTAATTCGGACATTCTTGACATATTGGATATAACTTTGTGACCGAGTCACACCGTGTTCTTGGTTTGGTAGTTTTGAAAAAATATTATAGGCCTGTAAAACACATCTGTATTCACACTCGCTGCTCCTTGGCACACGGAACACGGATTCCTTCGGCTCCAATGGATGTTCGACACGCGACGTGCTCGGGTAGCTACTCTCTCCTGGCAGTGTACCATTTGCCACCACTTTCTTTGTTATACGGGGAAGGAATAATGAAAGCTAAAAGAGACGGCGTGTCGCGACACGTTTCCCCTACATTCAATCCAGGAAAAAAATATGCTTCCCATTTTATAGTAGTTAACAATTATTGAAGTTAAACTCTTGATTCGATAATCGATAATTGTACCGAGGAAGACCGAGGAAACTTTGTTTGATCTTCTTCTTATTCTCAGTGTTAGTCATCATTACTGAGGGATGTGATACTTTTTTTGGTCCACTAGATGTCTTTCGAGGAAGATCCATGGCGATCGCCTGGTTTACTATTGTTGCATTCAGGTTACAGTCAACAGTCCGCCTTCTCCTGAGGAGTTTTACGTGGTTTCCTCCCAGCAATGAGCAAATACTGAGAAGTTCCTGTTTGGCCCACACTAAATTATCCCTCCTGTTCCCAACACAGATTCAAATAAAACATATTTATTAGCTAGAAGAAACAAAAATCCACTAAATGACCTATAAACCTTGTAGGTACATAATAAGCAAAGTAAATAATAAATGCAATACCCATCTAAAAAAAATATGTTCAGGTTCTCTACGTCCTATGTGCCCATACCATCTCAATTGCCTTTCCTCTACCTTACTATTGGTGTCAGTTATTCCCAGGCTTTCACGAATGCGTGAACTCTTTATTATGAACCCCCCAGCCAACCATATACATACGTTTTCGAAATTCACCCGTATTATTATGGGTATTTCAATTATTATCAAATTTAGATACCTATGATATTTGATTTTTTTTTCAATAATTCTTTTTGACCATCTTACTCCTCATTACTGAAGGTTGTTACCCTTGTGGAAGAAATGACTCTTCTCCAGCTATCCCTTGACTGCGCTGCACTCAGCGCTTCATCGGTCCATCGTGTGGGGATCTTCCTCTCCCTCTCTTCCCGGCTACCGATCAAAGCCAGTCGTTCCAGGCTATAAAGAACTGTAGAATCCGTCGTGTACAGACACTGTCCAGAGTCAAGCCATCCAAGTGTAGCTCCTGACGAATGGACTCTGCATGATCATTAGTATTTCAAATATGTACTTGAAAGTGTCAGGTCAGAAGTCGGTATAATCGTCGTGGATGTATGAGTAGATGTATAAATGTGGAAGAGGCTAAGATTATTTGCAAAGACAGATTGGTGTGACATTCCATTCTTTCTGATGATGTGATGTCGAGTTAGTTAGTTTTATTCCACACAGTTAAGGCCGATAAATCGCGACTTTTTATGAAACCAAGGTAACATTTGACGCAATTGATTTTTTGCTTAAAATACCGTTTTTGTGTTGAAGAAATAAGCTTTTTTCGAAATAAATATATGGTTAAACTGTCACTTAGAATTCCGTCAGTCCATTTAACCTTCACATTCGTTTGAAAATGCCATATCAAGGCGAAACAATTGTCACAATATGAATTTTTGTTAATATAATACAACTTAGTAGACTCAAAAATCTGTGTTTGATTTAAAATTAATACATAAAATAAATATTTGGTTTTAAATAGAAAAAAGGTATTAAAAGGTAAGGAGTAAAAAAAAAAATAACATTTTTATCGATATATATTTTAAAAAAAAAGGTAAATTACAATATGTACATATATTCCAAAAAATGCTTAAATTCGCACTCTGAATTTGAACTTTAGAAATCTCAGCCATAATCCCAAATTTATGTTAATTTTTTCATTTACTATCATCATAATTATTTATTTATTTATTAACACGATATATGTACATTATTACAAATGACTGATAACGGTAGTAATGTGGCCTCACCAAATACATTTTTTTAAATTTCTAATACAGCAAGATGTCTCAATGTTTCTTGTAGAAAAACGCGAATACGCGTGTGTTGGATGTAGCCGTATTGAGCGACATGCTCGCTGGGGTTGGAACGAGCACCCCTCGCAGGCGCGCCGCACACACGCGCGCGGCCTGCGTGCACACACAACACGCCGACGCTGTGTTCGGACCCAGTCGAGTAAGTGATAGCATGAATTTAGGATACCGTAAGTTTTTTTTACGCTTCGAGTCCTGCAGTGATCTCCAACACTTTATTCCATCGATCATGCCGCGTTGGGGGAGCGGGGGTCCTTGACTAAACTACGCTGTTGTTGTTATTACGTGGGACTTTCAAAACATCGCATGACGCACTTGATTTATTAACTGTTTATCGCCGTACGAAAAAGAGAATAAAATTGACATTAAATCGATCGTGAAAAATTTACTCATACGCCTCCTAATTTATAACATCTATTATATAATATATATATATATATATATATATATATATATATATATATATATATATAAATATATATATTTATATATATATATATATATATATATATATATATATATATACATACATATATATATATATATATATATATATATATATATATATATATATATATATATATATATATATATATATATATATATATATATATATATATTCATTATTCATAAATTCATAAATATAAATTCATTATTCAGACACTTATCTTGATCGATAACACACGAAGGAAAGGTGATCAGCCCTCCGCTTCAGTTAACAGTCCAGGTTAATATTGAATAAATATTACAGTGAAAAAATCACTTAAATTCTCTACTCTCTCGGCCTACCCCTACGGCAAGCGGCGTGATGGTTAGTTAGTTAGTTAATTAGTTTTATAAAGACTAGGTAAGATCAGATCAATCAGAACCTAAAATCTGGTGGTGTCAAAGGTCTGCGTAATCGGAGGGCATTTATGACTATATGTATGGATGTGAAGGAGGCGAGGAGTGAATGTCAGGACAGAAGAGTGTGGCGTTCCATCCTTTCTGCCTACCCCTAGCAGGTAGTAGCAGTAATATATTTTAAATAATATGTCACATCGGTTCATGTTGAGTTCGAGGCAGTATCTTTGGTTGATTTGAGTAATGATGAAAATAGTCTCTGCTGAATAAAGATTCGTATCATATGTTGTTTAGTGTGTGACTTCCAAAAATTGTAATAATGTGGTTTCCAATCATGGGTGAAATGTAAATGTTGTACTTGTATAAAGCGATTACGTAAACCAGTCTTTTAGATACCCAGACCTCCATATTCTTCTTCATCTATGTTGCGATGTCAAATTGCAATAAAAACAACTCCTAAGCGGAGAACATAAAACCCAGATTTGTGATTTGTGAAAGGATTTGGACACCCCAAAAATGTTATATTGCGATGATAGATTGAAGACCTTACTGGGTAGGGTTATTTTAATGTTTGCTTCAAAGACTTTTCCGAAAAAGTTGAAATCTTGATAATCATGACGTCTTTCACCAGAACGTCTGAAGGCGCTAAATTAGATTTCATAAGTTGCGTGTAACGTCACAGAATAAGCATTAGAAACGGTGACAATCCCGGCGCTAGCGCCTCCTCGCTTCCCGTCACCCCAGCCGAAGCCATCCGAGCATGGATGATTCGGCATTTGAAGATATTCATCGGAATATTGCATCACTTAGCGGAATATTGTAACTGTCAATCAATGCATTAAGCTAGCATTGTTATTGGCCACGTGACCACCGCCACGCGCTCGGCTCCGCGCCCTAGCTCTCCCCTCGCAGCTAACGGGGGACGATTTAAAAGGGACTTCACTGTTTAATTTTTTCCGAGACATTTGGCTTCCAGTCTATCAAAACGAGAAGTTACTTGTGCTTTTTCAGCTAGGAGAAACAGGGCATTGTATTGGTGCGTACTTTGTGTACATTATTGCGCCTTCTTCTTATTACTTCTTCATCTTTGTGTGCCATATCAAGCCCCCCTGATGTCCACTATCACTTTAGAGTAATTACCCTTGTCTTAGACTTGTTCTCGACTGTTCTGATCCTCATTCAATTTCGTATATTCTGGAGCTAGGAGATTTGCCTTCTTCCCACACCTCGTCGACCTTTTATTTTATCTATTATGATTATTTATAAATATCTTCTTCCGTGCGTGTCATATCAGGTCTCCCCGGACGCCGACTATCACTTGAGATTAATTGTCCTTATCTTATCTTACTAGGAGATCATTTGCCTTCTGCTCACACCTCGCCGACCCTTTATTATGTGCAAGAGCTCATACTTTTCTCCTTTAAGGACATGCGCCAGATAGGACACCTTTCGGACTTTGATATCAGTCAGCAACTGTCCTACTTTTGCTCTTTGGAGCACATTCACGTTGCTGACCATATCAGTCCGTTATCTGTTTAACTATTCTAAAAAACAGCATTCTATTAATGGTACTTCGAAACTCGTGTCACAACAGATTTTAAGAAATTATGGTATTTACCAAAGAAAATTTAAATTAAACATGGGTAGATATTACCACAAAGCGACTGCCGAATCAATTAATAAAAAAAAATAATATTGCTTTACAAGCTTTTTGAGTGTGTCCAAATACACACTTGTTCACAAATCTGGATTATCTCCAATTATATGAGTTATTTTTTTTATATTACAAGCATGGTGAAATGAAACATATTAGATATGAGTGCTCACAATTTTCTTTCTTTACCATTTGACCAGACTGATCCACAGAAAAGCGGGTTATTATATTATTTATCGTGATTATGCGTATCTCGAAAAAAAATCGGGGTATTATGTGAAACCACAAAAGCAGTCGGTAGGAAGCGTGTTCTTTATGACGCCACAATGGGTCAGAGCGAGTAGCCAGCATGGCTCTTTTGCGTCGGGTTGTGTTTAACACCCCTGGCCGATAAGCCGCTACCGGAACAAGGCCGGAAGGGCTTCGGACTTGACTTCTCTGGCCGCCTGTTTTTCTTTTCCGGCTTCGAGTTCCAAATGAGAAAATACCGCAAATTGAAAATAGCACTCGTATTCACGAACTACTGTTAAATCGGCTGGCAGTTTAATTAATACGCAAGCGTTAAAATGCGACTTACACACGTTTTTCAAAACACATCATTAAAGAATTTGACCCTTAGAATATTAATAGCAATATCCGATTAAACTATATCTTCTTCTTCTTTTAATTGTAGGCCTTGCGGCCTGTTTTTAAGAGGGATTAGCCTCCTGCGACGTCGATTCCCAGCTATCGACCCATCTCTTTGGTGGTCTGCCCAAGAGTCGTCTACCATGGTGTTGGCCGTACAGTGCGATGTGGGGCAGTCTGAATGGTTCCATTCTTGTCATATGCGCATACCATTGTCTCCTTTGTTGCCTTCCCCACCTAACGACATCTTCGATCTCGCATATTTCCCTGATTCTGACATTTCTTATTTTATCTCGAATACTCTTGCCTGATATGTTTCTTAGAGTCTTCATTTCTGACACTCTAAGCGCGTTTTTTTGTGGCAGCGGTGAACTATGAACTATGTTAAGCTATTAAATCGAAGAAAGTTGTTATTATTATATTTTTTGTAATAATAAATAAAACATAAAAAACATTTGATCACTTTTCATATGATACTGTTTTTTCAACAGGTTTTTTTTTATTATTAACACACTGTCTTCTTTACGGATGGATAGATACATATGCAGATGCACAGTGTCTATCCATCTGTGAAGAAGACAAGGTATTTGTCGAAACCGGTGGGACTAAGAGAAAACTAGCGGTAATGCTAAAAGAAAAGTGGTAGGAAATGTCATGTGTTTTTTTTTCTTCATGAAATGTTATACGATATAAAACGATTTTTTTAGATTTTACCGCAGGAGTAGGCGGAGATACGCCACACCAATCTGTCTGTACAAACAATCTTCGCCTATTCCACATTCATGGATCTCCACGTACTCTTCGTACGATTCTTGACCTGACCACTTTCAAGTAGTTGAAATACTAAGTACCTAGTCCATACCAAATTTATTCGGTCTCCCTTCACTGTTAGTTATAAAAAAATAATATTAATATTGACACATCAAAAAACGCACTAAGAGTGTCAGAAATGAAGACTCTAAGGACACCTATGTATATATACACCTACATATATTTTTATTCGTTAGTTTTAATTTGTACCAGAAGATGAAAACAATTGTCGTTTTCGAAACTAGTCGTAAATAAAAATAAAACTCAATTCAGTGGATTATTCAAGTGTTTAATTTAATTAAAATAATCATGTCATTCCACAAAGTTAATGCCGAATCAATAAATAATATGACTCTAAGGAGCATATCTGACAAGAGACTAGAAAAAAACAAAGAACTCCAGGATAAGAGAAAAATTTAAGATCCAAGACGTCGTTAGGTGGGGAAGATGACAGTGGTATGCGCATGTGAGGAGAATGGAACCATCCAGACTCCCCCACATTGCACTGCACGGTCAACCCCAAAGTAGATAACTTACGAACAGACCATCAAAGATATGGATTGACAGCTGGAAATCGACTTCGCAGGAAGCTAATCCCTGTTAAAAACTGGCCACAAAGCCAACACCAAGAAAAAGAAGAAAAAGAGAATATTGAAATATCTTAAATCGAGTGGGTACGTAATCATCCAATAAAGATTAGCCTTTTCTTTTTGGGCGAGCAGTCAATATGACGTCTCTAGAACAATGAGTGGCAATTTTTCTTTTCCTTTGGGCGCGCCGTAATGGAAAAAAGTTATGGAATTATATGGTGTCGTTATATTTGCTGGGGGAGCTATTCGGAGGGGTGGATGGATAAATATGCCCCAGGGTGTAAATATTACGCACAACAAATTTTAAATAAGTGCCGTTTGAAAAAATACAAAACAGATATCACAATTTGATTATATTTTAAAAGTATATGTTTGTTATTTGGAAAAAAATATTAAGCATATTAGCTTTAATGTTTTTATAAAACTAAATAACTCAAATGTAGGTACGTTGCTGACAGTGTTGACAACAACATCTCGCAACCGTGTGAATACCCGCGTAGTCTGGCAAGGGTAATTCTAGATTCGTTTCTCCTTAAAAACAATCACAACAAGAAAAAAGAAGCAATCTTTTGCTGATGATCTTTCCTCACGCGAACCCACAACACTATCCATCATGCTGCTTCCCCGCAGGGGTAGGCAGAGAGAATAGAACGTCACATCAATATTTTTTTGCACACACTCTTCGCCTCTCCAACTCCTGACCTGGCCACTTTCGAGCATTTGAAATGTTTTGTGATGCCAAGTTTTTCTCGGTCTTCCTCAGTACTTACAAGTGGTTTGGGAATGTGAATCGAATGAGTGAAGAAAGGATAGTAAAAAGGGGAATATGGTTTGTAATAGAAGCAGAGGAAGGCCGAGGAATACTTGGCGTTATCAAATATTTCAAATACTTGGCGTTATTGAATATTTCAAATACTTGGGCGTGGTCGGGTCGGCAGTCAGAATAATCGGCGTGTATGTATGAGGAAATGCATGACTGTGGAAAAGGCGAAGATTGTTTGCAAATACAGATTGATCAAATCAAATCTTCCCTTTATAAATTTGTAAGCAAGGGATCAGTATCTTTGTGGGCCTAAATTGATGTTCGTTGTGGCGTGTCAATTTTTCATTTATATTTTTGGGTAAAACTCCAAGTGTTTTAGATGTACACCCCAGATACTACATATGAACAGTTGATGTTCTATTAGATAAGATGTATGTCAAATATGTCAAGTATGTCAGGTATGTCAAATAATTGAAAGCGGCCGGGTCAGGAGTCGTGATAATCGTCGAGTATGTATGAGGAGATGCATGAATGTACAATAGAAGGGGCGAAGAATGTTTGCAAATACAGAGTGGTGTGGCGTTCGATTCTCTCTGCCTACCCCTGCGGGGAAGCGGCGTGATGGTTAGTTAAATAGTTTTACTGCAGGATTCCTCAAAACATGTATATTTTGTTCATGCGACCGAGTGTTCATTTTTTAAACACGTCGTAATACGCAACGTAATACGCAACGTAATACGCAACGTAATACGCAACGTAATACGCAACGTTTAAATCAGTGCTGGCTGGAAAATAATTATTTTAAGACTTGGTTAAAAACAAGTGAAAAGGGTGAAGAATATGCATACTGTAAGTTCTGTTTAACAGATCTTGCTATTTGTATCAAAATTTTAAAGCAAAGGCAACTAGGCACCTACTTAATCAAAACCAAAACACGAATCCATTTAGGTACTGAATCGATGGAGGTATTATTACTATCAAAACTACTTAACAATGACCCATGCTACAAACTAAAAATAGAAAAGGATTTGATTTTTAAAATTTATAAAAATGTGTAAAAAAAAATTATATAAGTACGAGTACTGTTTTATTTTCTCAAAAAGGTAAGTTTCTCAATAAACTACCATAAATTGTTGGTTCTAAAATTTATTGTTTACACATTATGGGTTATTGATTCTATACAGATGTCTACACTGTTTGATTCGGATTTTTTGGTTTGGCATATCGCTCACTCTTTTCAAGAACGTCATAAATCAAAAAACTTGATTTTTCAGGAGAACGTTTTTAAAGTTTACAAATATAATACAACGTATTAAAAATAAATATCAAGCTACTTACTGAACTTTTTACTGTGCAACAGATCTTTTTAAGTAAAACCTGAATTTTTTTTCTCCATTTGAAAAATATTTAGTTTATTTTAAAGAAATATTAAACAATACATTTTCTTCAAAATGCAAAAATAACACTTTCTGCCCTGTAGCGGGTAAATTTTAAGTTAAAAATATCCCTTTTTTGCTAGAATATAGTACATTTTTTGGGCATTCCGAAAACATGCAGAAATGAAAATTGACGATTTTTGATTTATGACGTTCTTGAAAGAAGTGAGCGATATGGCAACACTGACAAGGGCTGAGGTACTGTCCACTGAAGAGGTTGATTGTTAAGTTATATCTTGGAATTGGTAGAAGATATTGATGGAGGTATTTAATTTAGTAATTTGAATTATTATTTCGTAAGGTGGGGAAGCAGCAAAAACGAGACATAGTATGTGCCATTATCCAATTTTATTATTATTGTTGTTTAAAAGAAATCAATGAATAAATTAAGAAAGGTGTGTTGAGATGGTTTGGACATGTAGAACGAATGAGTGAGGAAAGAACGGTAAAACAAATTTATGAGGCGAATGTTAGTGGGAAAAGAAGCAGAGGTAGACCGAGAAAAACATGGCACGATCAGGTGTGCCAAATACTTGAAAGTGGTCAGGTTAGGAGTCGTAACAATCGGCGGGTATGTATGAGGAGATGCATGAACGTGGAAGAGGCGAAGAATGTTTGCAAGGACAGTGGTGTGGCGCTCTATTCTCTCTGCCTACCGCTGCGGGGAAGCGGCGTGATGGTAAGTTAGTTAGTTAGTTATAAATAATAAGTGATAAAAGAGTGATTGCAAATAAAAATATGTCCATGGAAGCTAAGCTAGCAGTTCACAACGGCGTGCTGGTACCGACACTAATGTAGGTATGGAAGCGAAACATGGAACTAGCAAAGGAAGGACGAAAGCAGAGTGAACGCTGTTAAAATGCGCTCCCTCAGACGAATGTGGGGAAAATCATTGTATGACAGAATTGAAAACGAAGATATAAGAAAGGAATTTAAGGCTGAACAAGGAATAATTGCAAAGATTAGGATGAGTTCTTTACGGTGGTATGGACATGTGGAGCGAATGGATAGCGAGATAATGACTAAGAAAATACATGTGGCGAATGTGAGCGGGAAAACAGAACGAGGACGACCGAAAAAGTCTTGGCACGATCAGATAAATCAGAACCTAAAATCTGGTGGTCTAAAAAGTCTGCGTAATCGGAGGGCATGTATGACTAGATGTATGGATGTGAAGAAGACAGAAGAATGTTGCGTTCCATCCTTTCTGCCTACCCCTGCGAGGAAACGGCGTGATGGTAGCAGTAGTAGTAGTAATAAATAATAAAATAATAATAATAATAATTGAATTGATGTAACGAACGTTTGATCTCGATGTACGGCAAAGAGAAACTGTCCATTGGGAATAGAATATTGCTAAGAGTGTAATAATACATTAAGTGAGTAAGGGCGGGTCGGGGCGAGGTAAGTAGGCTTCGTCCGGCGAGGAAGGAAGCTGTTGGGCGCGCGGCCGGCGACCAAATTTCCTGCCAAGATTGCCTTCCCAGCGCGCCACACATGGCTCACTCCGCGCGGCGCTCTGGCGCCGGGCCACACACCCACACCAAGACGACTGACAAACCCTTCCAAACCAGAGGCCCAAGCGCGACTTCATTTTCTTCAAACCCAGGTAATATTTAAAGTAATTGAAAGTTTCACTTAAAACACATTTTTTTTGGACTGAAAAAATAAGATTTTCTTCGGAATAAATCGACGTGCCCTACGTAAAGTCGGCTGTCCAAACTTAAAACACAGTAAGGGACATTTTTTTGTAGTACGTTTTTTTTGCATTTTTGGACTAAATAGAATCTACTTAGTCCAAAAATGCAAATAAAACGTACTACGAAAAAATGTCCCTTACTGTGTTTTAAGTTTGGACAGCCGAAGTGCTCTAACTACATTTTTGTCAATTTTGATATATTTGGTGTATGTTATCAATTGACCGTCATCTACAAATATAATCAAACAAAAAAATATATAAAATAAATTGCGCCTAGTTTTCAGGCGTAGGTATAAGACGCTATCTACATTGAATTTTCGAAATGAACTAAACTCCTAAAACGCTAACTACTTAATTTTGACAAAGCATTATTGATACATTATTTTATCGTGTTTTTGAATGTATAATACTAGTTTAGAATTTCAGATAAAACCGTTAATTAATTTAAAAAAATACATTGAAAAAATCTTCTTAGCTCTCTTCTGTAAAGTAACAGATTTGCAGATAGAGTACTTTACGTAGGTGCCGTCGAAATATGCAGTTTTGAAGAGTTATTAAAAGGTGAGGAGTTAAAATATTTTCTTTCAATGTAATATGGTCTAAGAACATAAAGTATCCAATAAACATTATTTTTTTAAAATCGGGCCTGAACAGACATGAGACCTCTCCGGTGGATTGATTTCTGTGTTTGAAAATATCCCCTTAAGGCCCAATGTACGATAAGTCGGATCTTAATTTTATAACCTATTGATACGATTTTAACTTTGTGGAATGTCATTGATAATTTAAAAAAAACACTTGTGTTGTACGAATGGTAAAATTGTAATAACACCTACAGATGAAAACATCTGTAGTTTTCGAAAATAGCCATGTGTTACGAAATAAAACTCATTAAGTGGTATACAAGTGTTTTTTTTTTAAATAATCAACTTATTTTCATTAAACCCAGTTAATATTTGATGTAATTGATTTTTTTCTTAAAACAAGTAATAAATAAGTAAATAAGTTTTTGTTGGAAATAAATGCACAGATTTAAAAATAAAGGAGTTATTGATAAGTTAGGAGTTTTTATTTTTATTTTTAATGTATACATTTTATAAAAAAAGACTTTAAACCCCTAGCGCGGCCGAACGCGATAAGAATTTGAACGTTCGATACGTCACCCAGGTACCTAACATTTAACGGAATTGATTTTTTATATAATTAAAATACAACTTTTTTTTAAAATCACTATAAATGTTTTATTTTAACATAATTATAATGTCTACCGTTTTCGAAGCTAACCGCTTCTTTTTCAAGACTGATTAATACTAAAACACTATCTACTTAACAAAATTCTAAATATTTTGGCCGTTAGGGAAATGGCTTGAGTAGATTATATGTATTTATATGTACAAACCCTGTAAGCGAACTCCCTCTCTAAACACGAGCAATCTGCTCTCTTAGTGAGGTAGCACGTAAAAAAAACTATGTAAATGTAACTATGTTGATTATTTTGCCATACAATGTATCTTTGATTAAAAAATTAAAAAATAAAAAAATAAAAATAAATAGATCTCAATTCGTTTTTTTTGCGTTGATTAGCAGTCACGGTCAAAAGGGATCAGGGAAGTTGAGTAATTGGAAACATATTTAATAACGGACTTTTAGAAAAATCGTTTACTTGTGTATTTATTAGTTGTAAGTTATTATTAATTAATTAATTAATTCTAATATTTCTAAGTAATCAACACAAAAAAGTTCTATTATAATTATCATTTTCTTTAAGACGTTTTTTTTTATTTAAAATGGTTACAAAAGTTTGCTTTATAATTTGAATTAATTTTATAGACATTTCTACTTTTACAATCTTAAAATTAATAACGCAGTTCCCTCAAATTTGCTTGCAGAGGGACTTACACTTATTATTTATTGTTTATGTTTGTTGGTAATATATGTTTTTTTATTATAATAATTTTTTGTTTGTTTTTCTTTCTTTCTTAGATTAACATGTATAAAATTAATTTTTTAAGCATTTTAATGTCTTTATTTTTTATTTCTGTAGGGTTATTGAAGTACTCGGTTCCTAAATATTTAAAGTTCTGTTGGAATTGTTATTGCATTTTGGTATTGTAAGGTCATGTTGGTATCTCGAAGATGAACATTTCTTTAGATTTAAATGAATCACTTAGAGTGAATCATTTATATTTACTTTCACCCCCCTGGGAATCAAACCCGGTACAACCAGCGCGGTAGCTAAACATTACACCACGGAGGCGGACAAACTAATCGCTAACACAAATATTTATCAGTTAAAAAAAATTTTCGATTATAAATGAAACGTCGCCAACCGGTCTCAGAGCTTCAAACGATAAAGTTTTGCACAATATGCGCAGATAAGGGTAGAAAAGAAGAAGAAAATGAAGAAATAATCAGCAGCGAGGTGAAGTGAATCTTTTGTCTCGAAACGAGACGTTTAATAATGGGTAATTTCACACAGAAATCATTACCCAAGTAAAAAGAGAACAACAGCTACTCCCATCCCATCCACGAGAATGGATTAGAAATATTTCCTAAGATAGAAGTGCCCGCCCCTTCCCTATACCGCCCACACAAGCCCCGCCCTCCCGATAATCAAGTAGGGGATGAAAGAGAGAGCCCCCGAACGTCAGTGTAGTCGAGTCTCTCTTTACGCGCCTTTGAGCTACTGTATGCGATGGCACTCGTAAGCTGTGCGGTGCAGATTTAAATTAATTATTTTCCATGCGATTCCGTACTGACGTTAAGCGCTCTTGAGGTAGTATTTTACGAAAATGGCGCTATACAAATTATCCATTTTTTTTATTATTTTAATTATATTATTAACATTGCCTGTAACAATTGTTCCATTACCACTACTACATCTATTACCGATCGACAACGTTTTATTTATATTTTACATATCATTATCTTCCTTTTATTATACAAGTTTTTTTAAGCGCCCTTGAGGTAGTATTTTACGAAAATGGCGCTATACAAGTTATCCAAATATATTTTTTTATTAAATTATTAACATTGTCTGTAACATCTATGCTACTACCACTATTACATACTACCGATAAACAACGTTTTATTTATTTTATACATATAATTATCTTCCTTTTATTATGCAAGTCTTTTTAAGCGCCCTTGAGGTAGTATTTTACGAAAATGGCGCTATACAAATTAACCGCCAAATTATTTTTATTATTATATTATTAACATTGCCTGTAACAACTATGCTACTACCACTACTACATACTACCGATAGACAAAGTTTTATTTATTTTTTACATATAATTATCTTCCTTTTATTATGCAAGTCTTTATGAGAGCCCTTGAGGTAGTATTTTACGAAAATGGCGCTATACAAATTATCCAATTTATTATTAAGTATCCGCCTCCGTAGTGTAATGGTCGTAGAGTAATGGCGTTTATATGATGCAGTGCCCTATGCACCAGTGGGGTGCAGATAAGGGTTTGAAGAAGAAGAACAACTGTGCTACTACCACTACTACATAGGTACTGCTGTTACTGATTGAAGACGTTTTATTTTTAATGTTTTTATTTATCATTATATTCATATTACATATAATCCAAGGTTTTATAAGCGTCCACCCAAATTATTATAATAACTATTACTACCATCATGCCGTGCCGTTTCCCTGCAGGGGTGGGCAGAGAGAATGGAACGCAACACTCACCTATCCCGACATACATTCCTAGCTTCCTTTACATTCATACATCTCGTAATACATGCCCAACGATTATGTAAACTTTTGACACCACCAGATTTTAGGTTCTGATTGATCTGGTCGTGCCAAGTCTTTTCGGCCGTCCTCGTTCTGTTTTCTCCCTTTCACATTCGCGAAATATATTTTCTTGGTAAATTATAAATAAAATACTTTTTTAACAACTGGAGTATTATATTGTTACAACTGGTTTCGGAAGCTACATATGCTTCCATCTGCAGGTATGAATATAAACCCGCATATGTAAAAAAACATGTTTGGCTTCCGAAACTAGTCGTAGCAATATAATACGCAAGTGGTAAAATACAAGTGTTTTATTTATATTTTAATCATCTTACCACAAAGTTAATGCCGAAACAATAAATAACATACTTGTCATTCTCTCGTTATCCATTCGATCCACATGTCCATACCATTTTAAAGAACTGTTTTTTAATGTTGTAAACTATCCCTAGTTCAGCCTTACATTTCTTTAACTAACAACTGTTCTACGATACAAAAAAATATTACGTTATAATTTTACTATTGCATAATTAATTCAAGAAAGATTTATTTTCAATTGTTCTGGGAGTTTATGATGTATTTTTCTCATTTACCTTCCCTATCCCGACTACCCTACCTACAGACTAAAATATTGTAGAAGCTTTGCGGGTTATTCCTTAAAAAAATCTTTTTAATAAATTATACAGCGCATTTTTCCACCGTGAAATTATTGAAAACGGCTGTTTATAAATAACAAACGTACTTGAAAGTGATTTGATTCTACTGAAATATTCAATTTTGTTTTAAAAACATAAAGACGAAAATTCTGTGAGAATTTCAAAGTAATATCATGAAAACATTAATTAAAAATGCTCTTACAATTGTCACAGAATTTTTGTTATAATGCTTTTAAAATAAAATCAACATTTTATTACACTCGAATAAAAGTTTGATTAACATATTTAAGGTGTAATATAGAGTTCTATAAAATAAACACCAAATCAACAAATAAAATAGTAGGTACTTCAAAGTACTGAAAATGGCGCATTTATAATATATATATATACATATATATATATATATATATATATATATATATATATATATATATATATATATATATATATATATATATATATATATATATATATATATATATATATATATATATATATATATATATATATATATATATATATATATATATATATATATATATATATATATATATATATATATATATATATATATATATATATATATATATATATATATATATATATATATATATATATATATATATATATATATATATATATATATATATATATATGTAATAAAATAACTAGGTACCTACCTATACATTTTATTAAGTACCTACATATAGTATAAATCTACCACCCGATGTCGCATGCGTGGCGCTGAATAAAACAAAAGACATCAGATAGAAAAAATATAATATTCTGAACTGTCAGAATCAGATAGATAGATAGAAAAATATTATAAAGATAAATTAAGAATAAACTTTAATTACAAAGCAACACATTGTTTATTTTATTATTATACACCCACTTTACATATTATTTACACCCAATTTACAAAGATAAATATTACCACGTTATATATATATTGAAATAACTGAAATTACTTGAAAGCGGACAGGTCAGTAGTTAAAATATTCGGCGGGCCGTACGAGGAGATACATGAATACGAAATAATAATATGAAAATACGAGGAATATTTACAAAGACAGAGTGATGCGGCGTTCTATTCTATCTGCTTACCCCGGCGGCAAAGCAGTGTGGTGGATAAAATTGTACCTCAAGTGTTTTTTACTGCGATTAAACTAAATTTTAGAAAACGAAATTGCGAAAATTTGTTTTAAGTATTTTTTAAACATCGTATGATTCTCACTGTTTCGAACTGCTGAAGTAAGATTATTTCATGCTATTGGTTCCGCAATGGCAAAGTCACGCTCCTCAAATTTAGTGCCCTGGTTGAGAGTTGGTAAGATCACATTACCCATGGCAGTTGTAGTCGATCGAAGCTTCAGACATCTATTAACTAATTCGTCTGGAATGCGTTGCTCTTTTAGATACTATAAGCCGTCTTATGTACTGATTTATACATATACAGAGTTTATACAGTTCGTGTAGCAATGATGTGACATGCCAAGTCGAAGTCACTTGGCATTTTCAATATTTAATTTGATTTGTTTTTGCAAAGATTTTTAAAATATTTTCATCGCTTCATAAGCAGTATGAAATAAACATAAAATAAATGTGTACTTTTTGGTTTCAGACTGAGCTTCGGCAACGAGTGGCTAATAAAAAAAATTAACTATTACAGAATATATTTTTTGTATATTAAAAGCATTGACAACCTTGTGGTATGGTAATGAAATACTCTCCATGGTAATGAAATAGTCTTCTTATCATATATTACTCACCTTGTGTAATAGCGTGGTAGGTATTACACAAAGTAAACGATAGATGATAAGGAGTATTTTATTACAGTATACATTTTTCCGCATAATTTCTAACTATCGACGCACGTACTGCGTTGACACGTAGCATAGAGAACCATTAGACCAGCGGTCGTCACACTTTTCTGGTCAAGGGCCACATGGGACAATGTGAGGTATCACTGCGGGCCGCACACTTATGAATTGGGTATTATGTACGATAGCCGACTGTTACATGCTAGTTTCCAGCTCTGAGCTCCTATACATACTCCTAGCCAACCCCTACCCCTATCTAGGCATTTACAGGGCTTATGACCTGTCATTGGCTGGTTTAAGTGGCCACTTGATGCTATTCCGTGAAATAAATTAAAAATATTCTTTGTCTCTATCAAGATTTTAATTACTCAAAATATTGTAAAAATAAAGTTAGTCGCAGTGCTAAAACAGTCAAAGATAATCTCTGTCTTAACTCAAAACAAATATTAATATCGGGTCATGTCAATTGAAAATGTAATTTAGAGTAACATCCGCAATTGTCCGAATCATTTTTTATATCGAACTCGGATACGGATATTTTTTTTATTTCGGATATCCGAAATATTTGGATATGGATAAAGATATCTGTATCATCCCTAATAAAAAAGAAAGAAAAAACAGTTTATTATTCAAGATTTTTATCAGAACTACAAACAAATTTTTTATGTAATTTTTGTACGTAGTTTATAATATTATATTTAATTTAAATTGTTTGCTTTATCGCGGGACGCACAAATATCTGCCGCGGGCCGCAGTTTATCAAGGCATAGACGCTTTCATATTATGCTGTTCATTAGCTAATCACGTTTTAGTAGTTATTTGCTAACAAATTCCACTATTGAAGGTACAGATTGTAAGGAAAAGAACTGGATAAATTCCAATGAAATATTAACTTCAACTCGGACGAAGCTCAATGCCATAGGCGATACAATTGTCACAATATTATTTTTAAATGTAATTTAACAATAAAATAAAACTTAGTAGACTCAAAAATCTGTGTTTGATTTGAAAAATCAATTCATAAATTATAATAAATAATATGTTGATAAGATTTTTGGATGAAAAATTCTAGTCAAAATTGAACACTGACAAAGGTCAGTCTGCAACCAGATCAGATCACTATCATCGACGCAATATTCTCGCGATATTTACTATAGAAAATTTTCAGTCTAAATTATTTTAATCTTTAGCTATCTTGAACCCATAATTTCTTTCTAATAGCGTGAATTAATGGAAATTGAAAAGAAAAGAAATATTACTTAAATCAAGTGAAATTCTATTAATTGAAACTCCACATAACTATTTTATTATCCTGATACAATAAAATGGTCAAGAAATGCAAAGAGATGCATAAAATCAACAGTTTTTAGAACCTAAAAAGTTTCACTTCTCACGCATATGCATTTTTACCTTCTACCACGTTTATACCTAAATTCCTTACTTTATTTTCTTTCACTGGTTTGGCAGTCACATTGTGGTAATATGTATATATTTTTAATTTAAGTTTTACTCGGTAAATATCACTGTTTCTTAAAATCTATTGTGACATGTATTGCGATGGACTCCGCGTGATTTATACGGAATTTGAAAATTATACTACGGTGTTTAAAATAAAAATGACGTTGTTACATTACAATCACAGTTAAAGAATATTTAACAGCTTAATTTTATTTTTTATTAAAAAAATATTTCGGATAAATGAAGAATAAAAAAATAAAATAAATAATAACAATAGTTATGTTAAAGTAAACGAGTAATTTAATAAATATGGAATATATATCGAATAAAAACTTTTGATGGATGGATAGTAATAAAAATAATTTTGAATAATTTAAAAAGACACATTTTCGTAAAAAAAAATTACCTCAAGGGTACTTACACAGACGTGGATTATCAATGAAAAAAATTAAAATAAAAAGTATCAACAAATGGCCCGGGCGTATATGAATACATATATTATACATATTTAAAAAGGAAAGAAGTTAACTGAATTTCCTTATTTATAATTGTCAGTTTTCCAATGATTATCGACACGTTTCGCGGCATCCGACCACGTCATAATTTGCACAAAAATAATTTAATAAGATCTGTTTTTAATATGAATTTTTCCTACCTTGAGCACCTTGAGCAGACGCGTGGGAAGTCCAGGAGCTTTTGTAGGAGGCATCTGTAACGACAAATCAACACATTATTGGAAGGAACGACCACTCATAGAACTCATACTTCTCAATAATAAACATGGTAAAGGGAAAAGCACTCATGAACCATCGAGAATGAATAATGACAAATTCAACACATTGAAAGTAACGACCACTTATTGAACTGATACTTGTCAGTAATAAATATGACATCGAGTCACGGTAAACAAAATATCGAATAAAGAGTAAAGCACTTATAAACCATTGCACAACTGATCATACGATTAAAGGAAAAATTGAAAGTGAAGTTGGGGCACAAGAGAAAAGATTGAACTGATACTTCTCAGTAACAGAGATGATATCGAGTCCCCGATAACGAATCAAGGGTAAGACACTAATAAACCATCGCACAAGTGATCATACGAGTAAGGGTAGTTGGGGCACAAGAGTAAGGATCGAACCGATACTTGTCAGTGAGTCGCGGTAAAGGAATCGAGCGTAAGACACATCGCACGTGCGAAGGGTAGTTGGTTTCACTGGGCAGGTACGAGATATTCACCGGCAAAGAGCATGGAGAAGTTGGTGAAGGTGCCCGACCGACTGAGGTAGTCGGCGGAGCTCTTGATGTCCAGCATGCTCGGGCGCTAGGGGGCGCAGCGCTGCACTGAGCGGGGCATGGCGTCGCGGCGCGTGCGGTTCGCGCGGCGGTCGGGCGCGCTGTGCGCCGCGGCGCGGGCGGCTCCGGGGCGTGGCCCGGCGGCCCGCCAATGGGCGCCCGCGCCGGGCCCGCCCCCGGCTAATCCTTATCTCGAGGCGCGAGAAAATAAACATCGTTAGTGGGGCGCGCGGCGCCTATCGCTTTCCGACCAGATAATGGCGGGCGGGGATGCCTCTCGGCGCGAACAAAGCCCGGCTTATCCGCGACCCGCTCCTACTCCGCCGTGACTTATTGCGCCAGACGAGCGCTCCTCCAGATATCGACCGCCGTGAATCACTCTTCCAGGGGCCCGAAGAGTTACAATAACACCGCCCTCGAGGTGTCTTGTCAACCCTCGCACTTCCCCGACTTCCCCTGACTTTCTATCCTCCTTCCCGCTCTTCCCCTCTTCCCTCCGCTCACTCGCCATCAACCAGACAACAATCATTCTTCCACCTTCAATCTCAACCCGAGAAAATTAACGCAAATAAAGCAGAAACGTATTTACATTTACCTTTTTACTAAAAAACTAATCAGCTATGTTGCTAGTAGAAAAAGATTTACACATTTATGAAGAAAAAAAACAACGCTTCAATTTAAGCACCCACGTGTACCCATTTTGTTACTTACGCTTTGAAGAAAAAAATAAAGTAAATTATTACATACGACTTTTTAAAACTTTATTAGAGTATTTATATTTGGCGTTTAATTTGTAAAAATCCAATTTAATTTTTTCGCCTTGTTATGGCATTTTTGAACTACAGTAGTTAAAAATACCAAAAGAAGGGTAAACAACTGTCACAAATTTTATTTTTATGTGTTATAATGAAATTCGATTTAATAGACTCTAAGTAATTAATGTTTGATTTCAATATTTAATATTTAATACATACAGAATATGTAAGTCTGCGCATTTACGGGGCTTACGACCGTCATAGGGTGGTTTAGTGATCACTTTACACACGTGTAACATTCACCAATTCTACCCATGACTGAGTACCACACTACTCAAACTCTTGGAACATCTATATTCATGGTTAAATTTCGAAACATAGGGATTAAATCACTAGAACTCAAATATTCTTTTTTATCTATGTTGAGGTGTTTTAAAATAATATGAAAAATAACTAGAATAAAATAAGTACAATGTAATTTATTCCATTTAATTTTATTTGACCAGCAACCGGGTTTAACCGACATCGTCTGACGAAACAGACATCACCAGTCTGATGATGTCGGTTACGTAAACCCGGTTGCTGGTCAAATAAAATTAATGTGGAAAAAATTGCATAGTTTTTAATTTATTCTATAAAATGCAGTTCCACCATGAAATGTCAGTATAAAACTTGAATTTAATGAAAAATAACTCTTGAAATTCTAGGTAATCCAGATTTGTGATCAAGTATTTGGACGCACTGAAAATGTTGTAAATTGATTAAATTAGGCGCCTTGTTCGCTGAGGCCGGGAAAGTGTTTGTGTAATACAAATACGCGCGAGTATTACTCTGTACGTATTATTATCATAATTCATGCAAACGTGATTAACCAATTTGGAATATTTCAGTAAGGTTCGAGTGGAGGAACCCCATTCTCGAACGGTGTCGACGGAATCACGAAAAGGGATACGGGAAAGGCATTTACAAGAAACATTTCCTAAAACTGTACCATAATATTTCCAACAAGTTAATTTTTTAAGTTCCAGTCACGCTATGTTGAACATAAAACCACGTGCCAAGAAGGCACTCCGCAAAAATGGATTTATTATATGAAGGAAATATATATTTGTTAATTTCAATTTCAATTTCACTCGGTCACTAGCAATTTTCTCGTAAAATCTATTGTGACACTTGTTTCGATGCAATCCGTATCATTTTCAAATAATAAATATCGGTAGTGTAAAGGCAAAGGGGTATATCTGTCTCAGACCAAATTTTACAGGAGAGCAAAAACAAACTTGCTAAATTAAATAACTCATTTGTTTTATGTATTTTTATATGCACATATCTTAGTAAAACTAAATAAGTATTGCAACTACAGCTATATCCTTTTTCCAGATTGTGGAATACACTATTTTAGACATTTTGTGGAACAAACTTAGTAAATGAAAAAATTGACAGATTTACCCCTTTGCCATTACATTACCGATTTATGTACCTACGTGTGAATGTTTCAAAGATACCAGATCGCAGAATTATGCTTCAAAGTACATGAAAAATGAAATAAATAAATAAATACGTTTATAAACGAGCCAGTAATGAAATTTATTTTTTTTTTATTTAATTTTTACTTGGTATTTACCGCTATTGGTAAAAACTCAATGTGACTTGTGTTTCGTTGTTATCCGCATCATTTTCAAATACCGTATTTGTACCGTAAGTTTAAACATTAGAGCTGTGTCCTTGGGACGTTAAAGGATAAAGAGTGGGTAGTTCCTTATTTCAATTTATTTTTTATTTGTTATTTTTGATGTATTTTTATTTTTCACTGAGAACATGGACATGGGTAATGGGGTGAGTTTTAGTCATTGTCATATTTTTTAAATTCTCACAGTCTATGATATTTTATGGTGACAATTTAAATGATTTCTACGTTATTATACGATATGTGTGGTGGTTATAATATACTAAATGGTTAGCGAACTCTGAAAATAAACATAAGCGATTTTACACGCTAATATTTATTTAATATTACCCTGAAGCGCTGGAGTGATCACCTCGCCTTTATGTAAGGAACGATCAAGATAACACTACGGCTATACGATACAATGCCCTATGCACCATTGGGCGCTGATAAGGGTTACAAGAATAATGATATGACCAGTTATGTAATACCATTTATCTGTACAGATAGATAGTGATATAATTTGTAAAATAAAACAAACAGTAAAAAAACCCTCAAAATTTGATTTTCAATTTGTTTGTGCAGCTTACATGATTTGACCTGTTATGATTTTGACACACTTGGATATATTTGAACACTCTCAAAATGTCGTCAATAAATGTGACTTAGTCATTTAGAAAAAGCTCGCCGAAGCTCTGGCCTCGGACTACGAGTTCACCATTACTCGTAATACATAGTTAGTGCTGCTTTCTTTAAATAAACAAAGCCGTGGCACGATAAAACAGATTTGCGGCGATTTATAGCCCCAGTTCCTTCCGGTCTGACCCGGAGTTTACCCCCCCCCCCTGCCCTCATCCTGTTCCTCCGACCGTCGGACGATGGGCCAGAAGGCGAAATCGAACAACCATTATTCCAATCACAGATATTGGTTATACATGCAGGTTATCTCGATGCGTGTATGATAGATGTACGAATAGTGATGTAAGGAAATAGTGCAAGGCTGAGATAAGCATTATCATTAACCAGTTGCCAGTTAACTCTAATGTATGGAAGAGAAACATGGAGTTGGCAAAAGAAGGATGAAAGTAGACTGAATGTGGTCGAAATGCGATCTCTCAGAAGAATGTGCGACAAAACGATGTATGATAGATGTGCGAATAGTGAAATAAGTAAGGAATGCAAAGCTGAGATAAGCATTATCGATAAAATTAAGAAAGGTGTGTTGAGATGGTTTGGACATGTAGAACGAATGAGTGAGGAAAGAACGGTAAAACAAATTTATGAGGCGAATGTCAGTGGAAAAAATAGCACAGGAAGACCGAGAAAAACATGGCACGATCAGGTATGCCAAATACTTGAAAGTGGTCAGGTTAGGAGTCGTAACAATCGGCGGGTGTGTATGAGGAGATGCATGAACGTGGAAGAGGCGAAGAATGTTTGCAAAGACAGAGTGGTGTTGCGTTCTATTCTCTCTGCCTACCCCTGCGGGGAAACGGCTTGATAGTTAGTTAGTTAGTTAGTTTAGTTGCCAGTTTATCCCGAGCGAGACTCGGGCAATGAGTTTGTGTTGTATCGATGAGTCCGAGTGCTGCTCGGGTAAATCGTATTCCAAGATATTGTTTTGCCCGAGCCAAATATATGTATTTATGTATTTGTTTTTATTGACTAACCCGAGCAGTGTTCGGGTTAGTCAATTTTTCGAGTTGTTTGGTGATGATTTCCTTCACCGACGAATTTTCTCGCCAAAATTGGACTTTTGAGTGGTTAAAAACGTGGAACGAATAAGTGGGGTTATAAATTTAAGATATCTCGATGTACTTGTACGATAGATGGTCTAATGGTGAAATAAGGAAAGAGTGCAAGGCTGAGATAAGCGTTATCATTAAAGACGTGGACGAATGAGTGAGGTTATAAATGTAGGATACCTCGATGTCCCTGTGTGATAGATGTTCGAATAATAGATATGTTGATATAAGGAGATAATGCAAGGCTGAGATAAGCAGTATCATTAAAGGCGTGGAACGAATAAGTGAGTTTATAAATGTAAGATATTTTGTACCCGATCAAAGTACCATTGGTTGAAAAAGACCTTTATCAACCAATTCGTCTGAAATGCATATACTCTGGGATCATATTTTGTATTGATTTATATATGAGTATACAGAAATTATTCTCTACCCTTTCGGCAAAGCGTAACCAGTGTAGTCCGTGAAATAGTTGGGTGATGTGACTGAATTTAGAAATGCCAAAAATCAGTCTTGATTGTCAATTTATTGATTGGTAGACCCATGTATTCCATATACTGTTGCAATAATCGACTCTATATACTACAAACGCATATATCAATTGACGGGCAGCATCAACTGGAGAATTTTTGCAAAAGCTCTTACGATAAAAATATGTGCGTGATGTTTTGCAGATTTGAGTACCAAGAAAGAGATCAGAATTTAAGGACACGCCCAGCAATTTGACAGCCTGCGAAGTAGTACTCTTCGCACTTGTCGGTGTCGTGTTTCAATTAAATTCTGTCGTTTAGGTGTGCCTATCCAGAGATGATTTGAACCCGAAGACTTCCATGTTTCCTTCTCATGAATTGATTCGTCTCTGTCAACCATCAATAATAACATACCCTCTCTTGGTATTGAAATTCTATGATATTTAGTAATCAGTTGAAAATTCAAATGATTTTGACGAGGGTTGAATCTTCAAAGAATTTTCTAATATTTTGCCGTAAGATCGGTCGAAAATACCACTACCGAATACCGAAGTTATTTTTACCTTCACCCAGCAGGTATACTTTCAGACTTTATGACATTTTCACAGATTACAGCGGGCGTCAAAACATCAATACCTGTCGTACTGCCGTCGGTTTGTTATATTTCATTTACATAAACCTGTATAAATAGATTAATAACATATTTTAAGATATTTACATTAATATATTTTACAGTATTTTTAAGCAACGAGTAACCAGAGGAAGACCGAGAAAAACATGGCACGATTAGGTATGCCAAATACTTGAAAGTGGTCAGGTTAGGAGTCGTAACAATCGGCGGGTATGCTTGAGGAGATGCATGAATGTGGAAGAGGCGAAGAATGTTTGCAAAGACAGAGTGGCGTGGCGTTCTATTCTCTCTGCCCATCCCTTCGGGGAAGCGGCGTTATGGTTAGTTAGTTATTTAGTTAGTAACCTTTCTAATAGGGTTCATGACTCGTGATTAGGAAGGGATTTGTACAAATTTTGTTTATATCTGAATTTTAAATATAATTTATTAGGTAGTGTAAAAACTCGACCCTAATGAATCCTATGGTACATTAAAGTATTATAATAATAAAATAGTCTAAGAAAAATGTTTTACATGAAAAAAAGTAAAGCAATTATTAAATTAAAAAAATATTAAACTACTTAGATTATCAAAGCGATAAAAATTCCTTTTGATTTCATTTTTTAATTTATCATAATCTTTCACGGAGAGAGAGAGAGAGAGGGGTTGATTCGTTGACTTTGTTAAAACATCTAAAAAGACACATTGAGGAATACTGTTGTCACTTAAACGCGATATTCTTCGATTCATTATTTGAGCGTGTGGGCGCTTTTAAAATATAAGTTACTTTTTAGTAAACTCAGTATTTAAAAAAAATCTTATAATGAAATCTTACTAACCAACCATCACGCCGCTTCTCCGCAGGACTAGGCAGAGATAATAGAACGCCACACCAATCTTTCTTTGCACACAATTTTCACCACTCCTACATTCACGCATTTCCTCATACATACCTACACACGCTGATTATTCGGACTCCTGACGTAACCACTTTCGAGTGTTTGAATTACTTGATCGTGCCTTAAAAATAAATTTTCCTCGGTTTTACTCTGCTTCTATTACCAACCACATTGGCCTTATAATTTTGATGAGATTTCAAGATTTCTTTGTGTCTTTGTTTTTATGCACAAAGAAATATTTATTATCTTATCTTGCACATATCCATTGTATGGTATCTATATGGTATTAGATAATATTGTTGATGATGATTTTGTCAGCTTCCGTAGTGTAATGGTCAGCATGCTCGGCTACCGTACTGTAGGTCCCGGGTTCGATTCCCGGGGGGGGGGGGGTGTTAAATTACTATAAGTGATTTTTTCACTCTAATATTTATTCAATATTATCCTGGACTGGGCTGATCACCTTTCCTTCATGTGGTCATGATCAAGATAACACTGCGTTTATATGATGCAGTGCCCTATGCACCATTGAGTGCAGATGAGGGTTTGAAGAAGAAGAAGATATTGTTTGGTATATGACGGTATCATAATGTACACGGTGTTGTGAGTGTCTTTCTAAAAGATAAGGCGTATTTTTTTCTTATTAACGAATATCTTTCAACCAGGAGCGCATAAATCGAAAGAGTGAATGTTTCATAAACCTGAGTCCGGCTCTGGTTCCAATTAGCAGCTCCGGGGTGTCAGGGGAGTGGAGAGGAAATCTCGCGGGGAAAAATATGTCACCTGAATGCAGAACCATCCTATGTCGCAAACAAGTTGATTTTGTTTTTATTAATATACTAGATGTACCGGCCACGCGTTGCTGTGGCCTTGTCTGATCAAATGGAAAAGAAAAAATATTCAAACCACACATTTCTGACTTACCTAAGATCACCTTTTCCTAAAAATATCTTGTACATATTATTATTTATTTACCCTCGTATTTTAACCTTATTTTTGATATTTCACCTTTTTGATAGTAGTCAGGTCAAGAGTCGCAATAATCGGCTGGTATGTATGAGGCGATGCATGAATATGGAAGAGGCGAAGAATGTTTACAAAGACAGAAGGGTGTGGCATTCCATTCTCTATGCCTACCCCTATGGGGAAGCGGCGTGATGGTTACTTAGTTGGATAGTTGAAATAACTGTAGAATCCCAATTCTTTTACTTTAAATTATTTTTTAAAAGAATTCTATAGAATATAAATATACATACATGCATTTTGTGGTACAATCTATATATGTTTAATTAAGTTTTACTAGGTAAATACTATTTCTTAGATAAATACGTGTTCCAATATTTAGAATCTAAATGTTCAAAAAAAAGGACTACCAATAATGATGAGATCTCTTTTTTGAAGGTTTAATTATCTTCCTTTAGGGTAGTTCTCCTTTCAAGTGGAGAAAATACGTTCAAGTAACGTTTTGCTCTCTCAATATATGCGCTCCTGGTCCAAGGGCTATTAAAAATGTTGAAAAAATCTGAAATTTATGTGAAACATTTTAATTACAATTAATTAATTTGGTTTCAAGAAATATTTCACTCTCTCGATTACATGTGTTCCTGATCCAAAGGCTATTAAGAAAGCGATTTTTTTAAATGACCATTAATTAATTACTTTTTTCCGATTCGGTTTCAAGAAACATTTCACTCCCTCGATGTATGCGCTCCTGATCCAAAGGCTATTAAAAATGTTGAAAAAATCTGAAATTTTTGTGAAGTTTTCAATTACAATTAATTAAGTTTTTAAATGATTTGTTCTCAAACTATTTTGTGTGAATTGATTTAAGAAACATTTTACTCTCTCGATGTATGCGCTCCTGATACAAAGGCTATTAAGAATATTGAAAAAAATCTGAAATTTTAGTAAAGTTTTTAATTACAATTAATTAATTACTTTTTTGTGTGATTGATTTGATTTGAGAAAAATTATACTTTCTCGATGTATGCGCTCCTGATACAAGGACTATTAAGAATGTTAAAAAAACTGAAATATTTGTGAAAATTCTCAATTGCAATTTATTAATTACTTTTTTGTATGACTTGGTTTCAAGAATGATTTTCCTCTCTCGATGTATGCACTCCTGATCCAAAGGCTATTAAAAAAGTTAAAAAAAACTGAATATTATGTGATTTAAAAAATTACGATTAATTAATTACTTTTTTTCTTAAATGACTTGGTTTCAAGAAAGGGTTTACTCTCTCGTTGTATGCGCTCCTGATTCAATGCCTATTAAGAAAGTTTAAAAAATCTGAAATTTTAAAATTACAATTTAATTAAGTTTTTAAATGATTTGTTTTCAAACTATACAGTTGTGTGACAATTTTGTCTTATCTCATATAAGCTTACTTTTCACATATCCAGTTTATTTTTATGGTATTAGATGTTATGGGTGTGTCTTTCTAAAGGATATGACGACTTTTTTTTCTAATCAGCGAACATTTTTCAACCAGGAGCGCATAAAGTGAAAGAGCGAATGTTTCATAAACGCGAGTTCGGCCTATGCGTGGTACCTCAGCTATTACGTGGTATAAAAAAGGCCTTAGTAATAATTTGGCACTTCAGCTGTCTGGCGACTACCGCCCTGGGTCGTCGCCTGCCGACCCTTAAAACAGGTCACTGCCGATGAGGGTGAAGCGCGAGGCCTGTTGGAGTCTGGCAAGCCCCCCTAACAATTTATTAATTTTCCGCTTTGAGAAAATTCCCACGTACCTATCCACTATTTTTTAATGAAACTTCTTAGGTGACGATTCGATCATTGATATTTGGACGAGAATCGAGAGTATTTCAAGGACTTGGTCCCGGGTTCGATTCCCAAAGGGGAATCTAATAAATATAAGTGATTTTTCTACTCTAATATTAATCCAATATTACTCTGGACTTGTACCTGAAGCGGAGGATTGATCATCTTTCCTTCGTGTGTTAACGATCAAGATAACACTGCTTTAAATGATGCAGTGCCCTATGCACCATTGAGGAGCGTATAAGGGTTTGATGGATGAATAACACAAAGTATCTAAGCATACTGCCGTTATGCATGCATAACAACGGTTTGCTTCAATACTCTGTGTTTAGTATTTTTTTTTATTAAAATTTAACTTTTTTTTTAAATTACCTAACGTCCAAGTGACTCTGAAATCTAGCTATGACTTATGCAACACCGCTTATCATGACCCTACTCAGGCTTCAACTTTTTACGTTTCATAGCCCATGCCTACTTGAGAGTGGATTTACTCTTTATGTTTGAAGTTACTCTAATTTCATGAGTGAAAATTCTAGGCAAAAACACTCGCTTTAACAACGGTGAGCTTAAATACTTTGTATTTATGCGTCATGAGCTATTAAGCAGGATATTCTGCTCTCTGTATAGAACGATCCGCTCAGACAAATGTCCATACTAGGCCCATGACGGCAGATAAATATGAATCTGAACGGATGTTAACATTTCTAAGCGTGCAATTCAAGTTAATCAACATGAATTATTTAAGTACGCAAGATGAGTTGTATCCGCTTTGCTGTTCCGTCAATTAGCTCGCGGCGCACAGCAGCTCTTTACCGGCCACCATACACATCGCCACAAAGACTCGACATATGTAAATATTATCAGGTTTTCTACAAACATTGGAGTTGCATTTATCATTTGAGTACTCCACTTGCATACCACGGTATGTTAAAAATTAAGTTATTTAGAAAATGGCTCCAATCGGTAGAAAATTCAAAATACATAACATCCGTCTTTAACACAATCTGCCAAAACTCGTTTTGTAATAAATGGAATAAAAAAATTAATACCCTTGTAAAACTCGCTATGCCGATCGACAGAACACTATCTCAAATCTCTCAAACAAGCTCAAATCAGTAGAGGATTTAATATAGGCTGATTTTTTAATATAAGGTGGTTTTCAAGTGGACTGTTCATTTACCTTGCTTATTATAATATGTATAAGGTTTATAGATCAATTAGTGGATTTTAGTTTCTTCTAGCTAAGCACATGTTTTATTTTAATCTGTGATGGGAACAGGAAGGTGTGGACCACTCAGGAACTTGTCAGCATTTGTTCATAGCTTATGACAAAATCACGTTAAACTCTTCAGGAGAAGGCGGACTGTTGACGGTTGTCAACAGGCTTTCCGTTCCAAGAGGATGTACAATCGGAATAAACGATAAACGGAATATGGCTAGGAATTTGAGAAGAACAAATAATTTAACTAATCATCACGCCGTTTCCCGTACGCGTAGGGAGAGAGGATAGAACGCCACACCACTCTGTCTTTAAAAAACATACTTCGCCTCTTCTGCATAAATTCATTTCCTTATAAATATCCACCGATTGTTCAGGATCCTGACCTGACCATTTTCAAGTATTTGAAAAACTTGCTCATGACAAATTGCTTTTGGTCTTCATCAGTTTCTATTTTCTACAGGTTCGCATCATAAATTTGCTTTTCTATCAGTGTAAATAAATTTGAAAACCATCATCTCATTTCTAGAAACGACTCAGCTTTGGCAGTTATAGAGAAACGTTTAATGATCAGCATAAATATACATACAAATATACTTTTGTATAGTTAAACGATGACATTGAAACTGCATTAATGCAGACCCTTGTACCCTTTTAGAATGGAAATTAATGTCGGTAGAAGTGTAAGCGTAAAGTATATCGCAAAAGCGTCACAAAAGTTCCCACCGAAGAATTTAAATTTGGTACAAAAACAATACATACAGAAAGTATGAAGGCACTTCGCGAAAAAGTAAGGAAGACTCAAAGAAAGTGAATGTGACTCAAAGAGTAGGTTCGACCCTTTCAAAGGCACTGGGAGGGTTAGGAATAAGGCTTAAGTAGCTGAATTTAAAGCCTCGAAGACACACAACGCACAAAGGGCGTCAAGTCGGCGGAAAGCCCCTCGGGGAATGAAAGGGACACACTTATCCGTTCCGTCCGCGGTCGAAAGAGACGGACGGATGAAAAAGCGTCGGTTTTCCGGCGCTCGGCGTCGGGCGTGATCGATGCGGCTCGTTCGTCGTTTCTATGACGACGTTTCCGGTGAGAAGCGCCTCGCGCGGCAATCTGCCGAACTAGGATTAACCCCGAATTGTCGACAATAATTACGCCACTTTGCTTTGAATTCTTAACTCCGTTCCCTCCGAATGGAGCTGTTTACAAAAGAATCTCGGTCCTGACCTCATTTGTTTATAAATGAGGTACCTACATAAAAATGTATATTTTATTAATTTGTGTACAAATTAACCAAAAGTTAAATATACATATCTATTTTAAAAGTATAATTTAATGGAAGAACGATATGTCATGACAACTTTAAATAAACATTATTTCATATTATTTTTTGACATCTCATCAATGATGAAGAAGAATATGGAAGTCTGGGCATTTACGGGGCTGACGACCGTCATAGGCTGGTTTAAATGATCGCTTTACACACGTGTAACATTCACCAATTCAACCCATTATTGACAACCACACAACTCAAATTATGAACACTATTAATATGAACCAATTTAGAATAGTTTTTGTGAACAAGTATTAGGACACACTCAAAATGTTGTAATCATTATTTCGTTATTTCTTTAATCATTTATGTTTTGTTACGTTCATGTTTATGTTTTTTCAAAGTATTTTATGTAATGCATAAGTCATATAAACCATCAACGAGAAGCAAACAGCTTTCAGAGTATAAGTAAGAATATCAAGTAGCTTTTTTGTTATGTAACCGGTTGATGTTATAAATAAATTCATAGTAAGATTTATGTATATTAAGTGATTTTATAAGCAAAACAAGCTTTTATGCACCATGAATTTATTAGATTCAATTCTCTATGCACCATGAAGTGCAAAAAGAGAAACGAAGAACAAGAAAATAATTATATACTTTATAAACTTTGTATAAAATTTATAAAATAACTCAAACTTTGTTTTTAACCACGTTTGTTTTTGGTACTTTTTTAATCGGTTTTGATAGGTACCTTGTCATCTATAGGGAGGGATGTGTACTCTAAATTGTATCCTAGAGTACATATCCACCCCTGAAGGTGACAAGGTGCTTATCGAAACTGGTTGGAAAAAGTACCAAAAATGAAAGTTAAATAAAAACTAATAGTGAATTTTCTTTAATGAATTTAGGACAATAGTTAAATATTACTAGACTCAAACCGCCTGTAATATATGCAAAGTGCATAGAGCACTGCAACATGTAGATACTCAATTATATGAAGGTAATGTGATTAGTCCTGCATAATAAATATTAGTAAAAAACACTTATTCTTATTTTGACCCCATAGGAATCGAATGAGAGACCAACAAACGTGCTAACCCACCGCTACACTATAAACGGGGACTAATTGTCTTTTTTTTACTTTTAGTAAAAAATTCTCCTCCGATTTTCAATGTAAAATGTCTTATTAAAGTATTAGGTTATTATTTTTTTATGTAAATTATGATAACTAGATGTCGAATAACATTTTAAAAATGACTTATTATCTTGAATAATACAGTACGTTTTATCGACTTTCATAGTAATGTCTTCATCGTGCTGTAGTTAATATTGCAATGTCTACTACGTTACTCAATTGTAACTCAAATACATTTGCATTCCGTGAGCATAAAAAAGCTACCGGAACTGTTTCCAGTTTAACATCACTTTTGCATGCCGTTTATTAATTCTTTTCTTTAAATAAAATACGACAGGATTCACACAAAAGTCTGTAACGATAAATATTTTTTTAAACTAAAAAAATAAAGATTTAAAATACATATTTTTTATAACTTATAAGATAAAACTAATAAATAAGTATTGAGGAAGAAGCTGTTTGATTCGAAACCGGTCGACGTTTTGATTCAGTTATAAAAAATGTATATCTTCATATAGCGAAGAATTAAATATATGAACGTGTATTTTGATTTTACACTATTTTGTAGATCTAAAATGCCTTTTATTATAAATAGGACTGAAATTGTTTTGAATAGGCTCCAACCAATTATTCTGACTAGATTTAGAGAAACTAACTGCGAATGAAATGGATTAAATAAATATATACATACACACACATTTATATATATAATGGTGTAATAGTCAGCGTGTTTAGCTACCGTGCTGGAGGTCCCGGGTTCGATTCCCAGGGGGGGGGGGGTGAAAATAAATATCAGTGATTTAACACTGTAATATTTATTTAATATTACCCTGGACTGGTTCCTGGAGCGCAAGAGTGATCATCTTATATCATGTATATATATATATATATATATATATATATATATATATATATATATATATATATATATATATATATATATATATATATATATATATATATATATATATATATATATATATATATATATATATATATATATATATATATATATATATATATATATATATATATATATATATATATATATATAAATATATATATATATATATATATATATATATATATATATATATATATATATATATATATATATATATATATATATATATCCACGTCACCCTGGGATGCTCAGACTTCCATATACAGGTTTCTTATTAAGTTGAGACATTAAAAAAAGTCAATTTACGTTTGAACATTTTTTATCAAAAAACGTCTTTTATTTCAGTGTAAGAATTTTGAGTCTGCCTGTATATCGCATGCCGTATCGTTAGTTGAGCGATTTTACAAATTAATAACGGCACATTTAAATGGTTCCTTTTGCATTAAGCGTGTAAACATATTTGCGGAATTTCTACAAAACGAGTGTTTGTGTAATTGATTCGTGTTGTTTCACGATAATACTTTCTGCTGAAACACTTGTGAGTATATTTAATCGACTTAAGTAATTGAAGTGATAACCTAGTGAACCATTACAACTCTTGTTATGCTTTAATCTAGTCACTTTAGCTGTGTTTACATGATGTGTGAATGTAAAAAAATACGTAAAAAATACGCATTTTTTACAGTCGGACAAATATTTATATCCTGTCTAATTAGCTCACATGGGATATGATAGCTGTGTCAATTAACATGCTGGAGACGCGATCATCCTGCATTTTATTCAAATGTAGATTATTCTTACTTTTACATTCTGTAAATTATTTTCTGTCCAATCGACTAGACTGGGTGGGAAGAATTACTGTGAAAAATGCAATCTCTGATGACTTTCAAGAAAAACCTGAAAATTCAACATTAATTTTGCATTAACTTAGTGCAATAACAAAATAAACTAACTAATAAACTATCACTCCCCCCCCCCCCACAGGGATAGACAGAGAGATTAGAACGCCACACCAACCTGTCTTTGCAAACAATCTTCGTCTCTTTCATAATCAATGATCTCCTCAAAAAACACCTGCCGATTATTCCGACTTCTGACCTGACATGCCCACTTAAGGTCTTCCTCTGTTCCTTTTTACAACTATTTTTTTTTACTATTATTTCTTCACTCATTCGATTCATATCGCTCACTCCCTTCAACAACGTCATATATAAAAAAAACCTTTATTTTTCAGGAGATCGTTTAAAGTTAAAAAAAATGTATTAAAAATAAATATCAAGCCACTTATTGAACTTTTTAATGTGAAACAGATCTTTTTAGGTAAAACCTGAATGTTTTTTCTCCATTTGAAAAATATTAAGTATATTTCAAAAAATAATTAAACAATACCTTTTCTTCGAAATGCAAAAACAACACTTTCTGCCCTGTAGCGGGTAAATATTAAGTTAAAAATATGCCGCTTTTGCTAGGACATAGTACATTTTTAGGGCATTCCGAAAACATGCACAACTGAAAATTGTCGATTTTTGAAATATGACGTTGTTGAAAGGAGTGAGCGATATGTCCAAGCCATCTCAACACACCTTTCTTAATTTTTTCTATTGCTGAATGCTTATCTCAGCCTTGCATTCATTACCCATTTTACCATTCGAAAATCAATCATACAACGTTTTATTACACTTATAATTTGACCTTTTATTTTAATCACAAAATTCTAAAAATACAGAAATTTATTAGTAAGGAATCAAAAGCAGTGATATAACTGTATTTGTAAAATAAGTTCACGAGAGATTGGAAATATTAATTACATTTTTTTTGTTTAAAAGAATAAGCCTGAGAAATACCAAAGGTCTTTAAATCATATCCGGTAATGGGAGGAGCTTTCGGCGTCGCAGCTTAGTTTTAAAATTGGGCACCAGGAGATCAGCACCGCGCGGGGGCGCACGGGGTGGCGGGTGCAGGGATGAGTGAGGGTGTGTAGAGAGAAGTCATAATTAAATCGGGTACACCCCGCGCCAGGCGTCCCCGAGCCCGACGCTCGCTCTAAGCTCATTTCCGCCGCACCGCCTGTGCATATTAATTTTAAATTAAACTTGGATAACGTACGTAACTGACGGCCCTTGAAGCGACTGCACGTTATTACTAAATAATATAAATTGGCAGGATGGAGACGAGCGCGCTTGCAGCCTTTTTATCGTTTCATTTTGCCCATAGCGTCTTGGAGGCAAATTCGATTCCCGTAATACATTCTGCGAGCGTCTTCAAACGGATTGATCGAATCATTAAAATGATGTTATTTCAAAAAAAAATACTTATCAAATGTGCTTTTCAAGCGCTGGTCTGGAATTTTGATTTATACTTATATTTATATTATTGACTCCTACAGTTTTCGTCTAACATTCGGTGGAACCAGTTCTGTTCAGAGCGTAATATCAGCGTTTAAACAGTAAAAAAATATAAAAGTAAAACAATATGTGCTTCTTGCAACCGTGAAAAGGCATCAATACAATCCGGTAAAATCATCTAATATATTATGTTATAAAACCATTGTTAACTTTGTGGTATGATGGTAAAACTCTCTCCATATCATTCATCGTTCACTTTGTGTAATATCTACCACTTAAAAACACTAATTTGTTACTATCGGTTATCTGTTGTTTTCGAAACTAGTCGTATTTACTTGAATCAACACAAAAATGTTGATTATGTATTTTTATAGAAATATTTCACTGTCGACAATTCGTCGGCAGTTTTCGTCAGAACTTCGGGACGCGGACTGACTTGGGAGGATGCAAGGGCTCCATATACTTCACCTGGGAAGCGGATATGGTTTAATAATAATAATAATATTGCATTTATCTTGTTATTACATTAAGTTAATCCCAAATTAATTAATAATAATTTTAAATTAAAGTCAAAATCCCTTTTTCTTTTCATTTTTTTAATTGGCAATCACTTTGTAGTGACTCCCGAATCTATTCATTTTTAAATTAAATTTTATTTGGGAAATACATTTTTTTGTTAAAATCTATTTTGAAACTTGTCGCGATGCAGTTCGCATGATTTATACGGTATTTGCGGAATGCATCGATATACGTGACCTTATTTTATGTATCTCAAGACCATTACTTTAATAAATCAACGGGTATAGAAATTTTACATGTGAATAAAACTGGTTTGGTTTAGATAACCTAGAAAAATCAGAAATAATGCGAAGCAAAGCGTACCCATATTAAATAACCAACTAAATTTAACTTCAAGTCCGCTTTTTAAAATATTCCAATTGTGATTCATTTGTCTCTCAAAAATTTTATTTTCATATAAATGTCAGACCGTAATAATTTTATTTTAATAACCTCATGAAATGTTTTTCCGAAACCGGTAGTCACAAATTAGTGTTTATTTAAGCGGTATAAGATAAAGTGAACGATGAATGATAAGGAGAGTGTTAATACATTTTTTAAATCACATTTTCATATGGTGTACGGAGTGCGTGGAAGTTTTTGGTATCGTAAGGGAAGGGTAATTAACCATCATCTAACTATGAGTATTTCAATGTTTTAGAATTAGTACATCAACCCTGAGGATGACAACGTTTTTGTCGAAACCGGTCGGAAAAAGTGTATCAATAAAAAGTGGTCAAAACAAAGTTGTTTTATTTTATAGAGTTTATAAAATGTGCCACAAAGTATCTGCGAAAAATATTCAAGATTTTTATTATTATTATTTTTTCTCCATTTTGACGTTCGTTAAACCGCGTACCAGACAGATTAAATATTTATACGTATTTTAGTGTGTAGGTGTATATGTTCACATGTAAATTGTAAATTAAACAAGTTTAATATTTCGTCGCGTCTCTCGCAGACTCTCTATAATTGCTTTTCGGTGTGCCTGCAGGCTTTATAATATGTTCGAACTCTGATTGCTTGTTCTGCTACTACTACTACTACTGCTACCATCACGCTACTCCAAGCAGGGGCAGGCAGAGAGGATGGAACACCACACTCTTCTGACCTGATATACACTCCTAGCCTTCTTCATATCCCTACAGTGTTTTTGCCTATAATTTTCACCAATGAATTATATGAAAATATAGTCATTTCAAACAAAACGAATAAATCCATTCACGAGCATTCATAGGCTATAAAATTTAAAAAGTTTAAGCCTGTGTAGGGTCATAATAAGCGGTGTAAACCACCTCTAAAAACATTTCTTAATGTTTTCAATTATCTCTAGTTCAGCCTTACATTATCAGGTTTGCAAAATGCTCAAAAAAGGGCTGATCAGGAGTCGATATGATCGTCGGGAATGTATGAGAAGATCCATTAATAAGGAAGAGGCGAAGAATGTTATAAATACATTGGTTTCTATGTTTTCTACCTACCCCTGCAGTAGTAATATAATTTATTGACTTGGCGTTTAATTTGTAGAACTCCATTTTAATTTATGTTCGTTCGTGACATTCGTTTCGGAAATTTATGACATTTGTTTGATAATGCCCTAACAAGGCGAAACAATTGTCACAATATAATTTTTTATGTGTTTTTTGTAAATAAAATACAACTTAGTAGACTCAAAAAATCTGTGTTTGATTTAAAATTAATACATAAAGTAATATAATTGACTAATAATATAAAAAATTGCCATATAAAATACGACAGCATATCGCTCTGTCTTTGCAAACAATATTTGCCTCTTACACATTCATGTATCTCCTCATACGTATTCGGTGACTTTACCGATTCTTACCAAATATTTGAAAAAATTGATCATGCCAAGTCTTTCTCGGTCTTCCTCTGCTTACGTTTCCAAATACATTCGCTTCATTGATTTGTTTTACTGTTCTTACTACACTCATCTTCACATGTCTAAACCATCTCAAACATTCTACGTGTTACTTTTTCAATTCACTATTATTCATCGATTACACTTCATTCAGATTTAAATTATTTCCTTATTTCACCATTCGAACATCTATCATTCATGGTTTTCGCACATATTCAACTCCATCCATCACTTCCATATATTAGGGTAAAAGAATCTCAAATGAATCATAAAATATATCAATTAATTTTCATTTTATCGACCACAGATGTCTCTGAAAAAGTTTACACTGAAAAGATGTAAAATAATTCGAAAAAGTTAAATATAATATAAAGAACGAAGGCCGTCTCTAACTTTGGCCGAAAGGAAGTCAAATTAATATAGAGAAATAAAGAAAGTGAAAAGTACCCAGAACAAAAAGAATTGAAGAGGAAATTAAGAAATGGAAGGAAGGAAGTATTTATTTGATTTCTTTGAAATTTCGAAAGACGATAGTGGGAGTTCATACAAAACACGATTTAAAAATTATTTCTGAGAAAGTAAAATTCAAGTCGGTCTATGGTCCCTTGGTTAGTGTCGTGGACTCTAGGTTCGAGCTCACTCTACTATGAATATATTTATATTTTTTTATAACTAGAAATTGAATGCGTTTCCTCGGACGAATGTGGGAAAAATCATTGTATGACAGAATTAAAAACGAATATATTAGAAAGGAATGTAAGGCTGAACAAGAGATAATTGAAAAGATTAAGAAGAGTTCTTTAAGGTAGTATGGACATGTGGAGCGAATGAATAACGAGAGAATGGAACTTTAAATTCAAGAGTGAAAATTCTAGGCAATAACACTCGATATCTCTCTAAAGGCATGACTCTGTTGGTACTCTCCGCCAGCCGTGCTTCCAATATGACAGCCGATACGGTGACGTAATAAAAATGCGAGATGCGAGACCGGATACCCGGGGACATGTTCCCGGGTGGCCGAGCGAGCCGTGTTCCCGCCGCGGCGCACACTTGCGTACAGGAATTGAAAATTCTCCTTTCGGAAATAATAGGAAAACCATCCCGGTAACCGGCGTGTCCGGCCGGGACTCTCTCCCCGACCGGGAAGGGGGAACGCCCGCCCGAGACCCGACCGCCGAGTCACACCACCCGCCACGTACGAGACATAACAAATAAGACATTTCACACTAAATTTATTATATATATTATATTGAAATCTCAACATAGATACCGATAAATATGGAATATTAAAATTATTTACCACATATCTCTCACTCCTTTGTGCGTGTTTTCGGAATGCCAAGAAAATATACTATATCCCAGCAAAATCGGCATATTTTCAACTTAATATTTACCCGCTAAAGGGCAGAAAGTGTTGTTTTTGCATTTTGAAGAAAAAGTATTGTTTAATTATTTTTTTTAAATAAACTAAATATTTTTAAAATGGAGAAAAAAAACCTAAAAAGATTTGTTGCTCGGTAAAAAGTTCATTAAGTGGCTTGATATTTATTTTTAATACATTGTATTATATTTTTAAACTTTAAAAACGATTTCCTGAAAAATCTTTTTTTTTATTAATGACGTTCTTGAAAGGAGTGAGCGATATACTGGACACTGAATTATTCTTAATTTTTAAGGTGTCGCTTAAGCCAGGTAAATGCCATGTCGTAAGCCCTTGGATGCTCAGACGTCCATCTTCTTTCATGAAAAATAGAAGAAGGGTACCTGTTTCATATAAAATTACACTCTTAAAAAAATAATATGGAATAATATGCTGGGTATTAGCAGGTTTACGACCTTCTTAGACTGGTTTAAGTGATCGCTTTATACGCTAGTAACATTTACCATTCTACTCATGATTGACAACCACACTAATTGACAAACAGTACAATATTATAATACTATAATACAGAAAAATAACTCATATTGTTGGAGATAATCCAGATTTGTGAACAAGTGTCTGGACACACTAAAATGTTGTAAATAAATAAACTGGTCAAATTATAAGTTAAAAATAATAAATAAAAATGATATTTTCTGGTGTTTCTCATGTATGTGTTTATAATCCAGGATTCGGACTTCACATACAATTAAAAGAGTTTCTGCTTATACTTGGCATTTGGCCGGCGTAAGCGATCACTTTATAGGAGTAGGTACCATATACTCGTACTTCTGTAACGTTCACCATTCTGCCCATTATTAAACATCAATGTCGCATTAATATTTGTCATAATTATCCCATACTGAATTCAACAGTATGGAATTTTTTGTCGGGGTGGTACAGGTATGTAATGCTTTGTCAAATAGTGTTATTGTTGTCCAAAAGTCAATTTTGAAAAAAGTGTTTAAAGTTCCGAGAGGAAATAATCCACTCATATATGCTAAAACTATCCTTACATGAATTTCTTCTCTCACAAGAAAACACCCGACGGGAAAGCACGCAAATTACAATTGACACACTTTATGATAACGTACAATAAACTACGATCCAAAACCCAGAAACATATCAAACCAAGTCTAACACTTACCTTTTTTGGTTAAAAAAACTTGAATTATTATGTAATACACCTATACAACCCACTTCCATTATCTTTAAAGTCATTAAATAACGAGACCAAGTAAAAAAACATCTGAAAAGAAACACGTGTCACAGTAAATTTTAAGAAAAAGTGGTATTTACTAAGTAAAACATTTATTAAAAAATAATAAAAAACAAAAAAGATCAATTCACAATCGAATTATAGAGAAGTGTAGATCTGAAATAGATCGCGTCATTTGGCCATATACAATATTATTGGATTGAATGTCATAGACAATTTATTTTTCATATAATTTTGTAATATGCCCTCGGTACGGGGAAACCCAGTGTTGGCCCATTATTGTGTATTGTAATTTTGTATGTGAAAACAAACAAATACATGCAAAAAAACATATTTAATGGAAAAAAAGTTGAATGGAGTTGAATGTAGAAAACAAGTTCTGCGGACGTGTTGATGCTTTTCAGTCCTGAAAGAAAATGTTTGGCATGGAGAATATGCAAAATTTTCAGCAACTTTTCAAGTGGTGCGATGGGGTGGTAATGTATGGCGTTTGAATGCTCGGTGATTGCCGTGTCTTATTCCTGGCGTAAGTGTGCTAATACCATACTCAACACACCCAAGAGTGACGTATGAAGAGCCCCGTACGCGGAGCGTTCAAAAAGTTCCCCAAAAAATAATATATTCGTGAATAAATAGCGAATTCATATTTCGATAATGCCATATTGATATATTTGACTTTTCAACATCTCAACATAGTTGACGTGGAATATGGAAGTATTTACAGGACTTATGACCTGTTATAGGCTGGTTAAGTGATCATTTCTAACATTTACCAATTCTACCCATGATTGACAACCACACTACTCAAAATATGAGAAGATTTTGCCACTCAAAATACATGTTTTAAAAATATAGCCGGAACATGCTCGCATATCGTTAAAGGTATGGAACAGATATCGACTATGAAGTTTTTAAAAAATAAATAAGAATCTAAATGTAAGTTGAGTAGTCATTTTTAGATTGCTTTTAAATTTTGATGGTACGTTGCATTAAATTATGCACTTGTTTTTATATATATATATGCATTTTTATATATATGTATATGGAGGGGCATTTTTACGTGTCAGGTAAAAACATCAAATAAACAGCTTTTCGACCGCAATGGCAGTGCTACCATATCTATTGAACGTAATAACAAAACACGTAACACTAAGCAATTGGTCACGGCAGACAGCGTGTTTCTTGGTAGCTGCTAAAATCTTGTATATCCATAAGCATTGTGAAATAAAACGTATTCGAATTGTGTGCCATCTCGTTTCATTCCATTCCATTTAACTAGATTGATCCACAGCAACACGGCAGATAGCGTGTTTCTTGGTAGTTGCTAATATATTGTATATCTACAAGAACCATTTCATTCCTTTCTATTTAATTCAGAGTAAAATCGTGATAGATTTTATTTTGTTTTACATTTTCAATAAATTACGTAACTTAGTTTGAAAAAATCGCTTTGCAAGAGTAGTTCTGTCAGGGAGCCTAGATGCTGTATGAGATTTGCTAATGCGGTGGGACAGCTTTCAATATATTCCTTTCCATTTAACCAGACTGAGTCACAGCAACGCGTGACCAAGTACAGTTAATAATAAAACAAAACTTACAAAATTTAAATATGTAAATAAATACTGCGCGAATGAATGCAGGTACGTACATATTGTATGCCACCCCGCTTTAAAATAATTTCAAAGCTTTTAAATGTGTATCTACGCCTGTCAATTCAAGTTGTGAAGGCTATAGAGATCGCGAGTCGGCCGCATAGCCCGCATTTGACAAGCGCTGTAATCGCAGCAATCATCCCCCACCCGCCGCCCTGCGCACCCCCTGGCGGCAGTGGTGCTAATCACCACAATCATCTTATGTACGCCGCACATGCCTCACATACTGATGCCTGACGCCTGCCCTACCCGCACGGCCAGGGGATGAAAACAATATCTCAGAGACACCCTTCAAAATATTCTTTTTTGACATCTCAACATAGAAGTCTGGGCATTTACGGGGCTTACGACCGCCATAGGCTGGTTTAAGTGATCACTTTAGTATTGAATCTCAAAAGCATCAAGAGAAATACAAAATTTGCATGAAAATACATAAATTAAGACAAAACACAATAATTTTTACTTATACATATAAGGCATATTTTTTTTAGGACAAGGTATCTTGCATTCCTTATATCACTGCGTCCATATTAGGTCTATTGTGACCTCCCTCTGTATCACAGCTCACTCCCAAGACCTACGTGAGTCATGTTATTCACGAGCTGTCTTGGTGGTAGGAGCTTCACCTTCTCGAAGTCCAGTAGAGGTTCTCCAAGGATGTGACTTCGTTTGTAAACGAGTGCGTCACAATTATAGAGAATGTGGATTTTGCTTACATATAACGCATGTTACCTCAACTGTTCATATATAGCGTCTGCCGTGTAAGTCTACCACTAAAATATCTTTTTCTATCGGTGTGAATCGTTGTGTATACGTCTCTCTCCTTTGCTCTACTCCCGTGGCGTGGTAATCTTAAGCTTTCTTTCTTTTTTGCTCCACGTTATATCTTTCTTCTCTTTCATGTAAAGAAATATGCTTGATAAATGTGACGCGTCGTTAAAATGTCATTCTTAATTTACAACATTTTGAGTGTGTCCAAATACTTGTCCACAAATCTGGATTATCTCCAATTATAGGTGTTATTTTTCATATTATTTTCTTTATGGAACTATGTTTAGAAATTTGAACCAAATCAATAAAAGTTTCAAGAATTTGAATAGTGTGGTAGTCAATCATGGGTAGAATTGGTAAATTTAGACGTGTGTAATCACTTAAACCAGCCTATGACGGTCGTAATCCCCGTAAGTGCATACACACCCTCTTACATACACACACACACACACACACACACACACACTCACCCCAACCACAAACATCACTAATTATAATAAGAATAACATTATCGGTAATTGGCTGTAGATTTATTAATTGTTATTGTATATTGTATTGTTATAGCTGTAAAAATCTCAAATAAATAAATAAAATAAAATAAAATAAAAATGTCCATCCTTCCATATTCTTCTTCATTCTTAATTATCCAATTATCGATTATCGAATCGCCGCCTAAGAAATTTTGCAAATAATAAAGATGAGATGTATGAATGTAGAAGAGGCGAAGAATGTTATGGAATATTATCGAATCGCTACCTAAAAGGATTTTCTCAATAAGTAATCGACCATATAAGTAGAGATCCGTTCAGAACCAATCTCCTGCGCAGTGCGTACATTTCCATTCCTGAAGCCTATTTCAGGGATTCAGCGGTCGATGAAGTGGCGGTGTTTGTTCGGCGTTTCACGGTTTACCACCCCTTGCCACAATAGCAACTCTCTCACCCTTCCTCTCCATAAATGTCTATTCGTTAGATACATAGTTAGAGGCACTTAAAGCGATGTAAGGTGTGATAAAAGCTACACAAGTTCGTTACATGTTGGGTCGAAATGTTCGTGGGTGCGTATGCTTTATCTCGTGTCATAAATTACATCAAAACACAAATACAGATGTGTTTTTACCAACTGAAACTTCTTAGGTAAGGATTCGAGAAGGTGCTCCTTCAATAGTGGATATTATTAACTAATAAATATTTAATTGTAAAAGAAAAATATTCGTTTTTTACCGCTTTAGTTATATTTGTTTTACAACATTTTGAGAGTAATAAAATTTTAATATAAGAGTTTCTGATTAATAAAAAGCTTCTTTACATCTCACCAATAGATGTCTCTTGTGAAGTTCTAGTGATTCAAGAACAAAGTTTTTCAATTGGTTAATATATATAAAACTTCCAAGTGTGGTTGTCAATAATGGGTAGAATTGGTGAATGTTACACGTGTGTAACGTGATCTTTTTAACCAGTTTATGACGGTCGTCAGCCCCGTAAATGCCCAGACTTCCATATTCTTCCTTTGAAGAGATGTAAAAAAAAATATTTCCCCCTCAAATGAAGGTCTCCCGCATATTTATTAGTGAGTCTAAATAAAAAAAAAACATAATTTTATTAAAAAAATATATATTTTTCGAATCAAAAGTATGTTGAGGTAAGTCTAAGCATATATGTATTATACTTTGAGGTGTGGTCAAATCATGATATCCTGAGCTCCACGCACTAACCAAGGGATCACAAATCGACTCAAAATGTGTTTTAAACACGAATATGCATGAGTTTATACGCTCTTATGCTGATGCGCTAATCAAATCCCATTTAAACTTTATTAGTAAAATATTAATAAATTGTTGCAAATACTACAACTCGTAAAAAGGGTGAACCTAACGCCCTTTATCCTACTGGCATTTATTAAAACTATATTACTATTTCTGTGTATTACCATAAGTGTGTATAAATGCTGAAAATCAATGTCGACGCAGCGCGTTTCGTTACACTTAGCAAAATAAACGGCAATAAGTAGAAATTAGGATAAACTTAACAAGACCGAAGAAAACTTGGCATGATTAAGTATTTAAAACACTTTGGTTTGCTAAGCACAATCAGCAGGTAAGTATTATGAGATGCATAAATGTAGAAAAGGCGAAGAATGTTTGCAAATACGAGTGGTGTAGCGTTCTGTTCTCTCTGCCTACCATCGCGGGCTTGAAGGTTATTTTGTTATTTTTATATAAACGTATATTTATACTAATATTCCATTCCAAATAAATATTAGATGTCAAAATATTGTTTTATTATCTTATCTGCTGGAAATTACCGAAATTGACGCAATGACGATTGGAGACATGTGACGTAACGATGGTGCGTTTTTTGTACTGTTTTTCGTTATGTTAACAATAATCGTGAACCGTTTTAGGCTATAATAATAAAAGAGGAAAAAGTGAATGAATAAAAATGAATATGCATATTTTACATTCATATATACTGTAATGATGCCGAAAGGACGGTAGCTTGGAGGACATAAAGGCCAAAACCTTACCGTTTTTCCAATGATTATACATGAATTTAAAGAAACACATTTTTTAGTTACAACATTTTGAGTGTGTCCAAATACTTGTTAACAAATCTCGATTATCTCCAATTATAGGAGTTATTTTTCATTTTATTTCAACCAGCCCATGACGGTCGTCAGCCCCGTTAATGCCCAGACTTCCATATTTTTCTTCACCTTTGATGAGATGTAAAAACATAATACATTTTCTGGTACTTAATTATTTAAAAACAAAATATAATAATTTGAGAATTATAGTGACAGAAGAAACAAAACTATGCCCGATGTAGTTTGACGGTCATGTTTCAATTTGCAAGTTTGTAAAATTTACGTAAAAATATTTTTTTAAATAAACTCGTATGTACGTGATAATCTCGCGCGTTAGGAGTGAATTTTTTTAGATTTTAGAAACATTTGATTTCATACCGTGCGACAAACTATCTATTGTTTAATTTTTTATTTATTTAAGATATACTAGGTAAATACCACTTTTTCTTAAAATCTATTGTGACATGTGTTTCGATGATTCCGCACCATTTTCAAACACCGTATGTGAAGTCCAAATTTTAGAGTTGTGTTCTCGGGTCGTTGAAGGGTGAAGATGGGGGTAGTAGCTTTTTCTTATTTTTATTTATTTACCTATTATTTTTTATTAGTGGCAACATAGATTATAAGAAATAGTGCTATTTACCAAGTAAAACATGAATTATAAATGGAGAAATATTACCATAAAGTGACTAACTAATCAATTAATGAAACCCTCTATTCCTTTCTAAATCGTTTTTGGCGCTTTTTCGTAGTTTATTTGCTTTTTAACATTCCCCAAAGCTTCGCATTCTTTTTGTATTTGTCCTTTTCTCCATTTACCTTATTACACAAATAGAAATTATTAACTAATAAATAATGCAACATTTCGGAATAATATGCAAACGTCTACATACTGGTGTATTGCGCTAAGTATAAACACGGTACATTTTAGTAAAAAATATTCATGTATTTCAACTATTATAAACATATCATATCTCATATTAAAGATTTGTTTATAATTGATTCAACACTTGTGATTTGTATAATACATTTGGATATTACCCTTATGTTTAAAGTCCCATACATCTCCCATCTAGCGGAAAATGCTCGAACTAAAATACGTCCTGAAACGTTTTCCGGCTTTAATAGAAAGTGCGGCTGGGGTGGCAAGACTCGTACAATATATTACGGAAATTATAATAGGGAGGGTAAAAGGTTTGAATCTTTGCTTTCTTTCGAGGAAGAAATTAATTTCTACAATTAATAAATTGTCAAAATTGGGTAAAATTACAAATTATTTAAAAAAATATTACATATAAGGGTAGTCTTTTTATATAGCACATTTTAATAATTTATTTTCATATTATTATTTTTAATTAAATTTTGTCGCATTTATTTATCTCACGCATATGTTCGTATCCTTGAATCACGTATAATGACTGATTTTAAACACAAAGATTTTTTTATTTTAAATTTCACTTGGTAAATACCACATCTCTTAAAATCTATTGTGACGCGTCAATCCATTCCGCATCAAAACACGATAGATTTTAAGGACATCTTATTTATTTGATGAAAAAATAACGAAATTCTTTCAAACGTATCCACGTAATGTCAGTATATGGTTAGCTGATGTCAACAGCTAAGCATCTGTCATTTTTAATGTGTTGTGTGGTGCCTATCAAAATTAGATTAACTGAAAAATAAAATTGATATTTTTTCGTTTAGTATTGATTATGAATCAAGAAAAGGCTTGATAAATACAAGTACCATATATCATTTTCCACTCTACCATCATAATATATAATAAAATATATTTTTTACGATTTAGAAAGTAAGTAAATTATTTGTCGAGTTGTGGTTCCGTAGTTAATGTCGCAGACTTTGAGTCAAGAAGATCTTGGTTCGGTACTCACTCTGATACAACTTGATTCCTATTTTTTAACACTAGCCGCCTAGACGTACCTGAAAAATGTATTGAATCGAAATATTTGTGTATACCGTAAAAATACAATTGATTTTTTTCGATAAAAAACATATATTTTTTTGATACTTAAGATGAACAACTATTAAAATAAGGTCTTATACGTTTAGTGGTGTAAATCATTAATCGACTATTAGAAAAGCAAATGCACCGAATGGGTAATGATATAAATTATCCTTGAAAATGTATGTATGGAAGGACTGGAATCGTACTAAAATTAATTTTTGGCAAATATATGATAGAATTTAAATAATCCACGATTCGTTATTATGAAACTATGTTTTTATAAAAAAATGATAACTTTGTATATGAATTAATTAATACACAATAATTGAAAATCAATTAATTAATTATGACACCATAATGAATCCATATGTCATGATGTTTTTTGTATAGAAAAAGGACTACACAAAAGGTGTGTGGTTTTTAAAACATTATTTCATTGTACTTGTTGGTAGGGTTTATTTATCGAATTTTGGTGTTGTAGCCCTTAAATTGGCGATACATGTATGAACGAGTGCGTATATGATCGAGATACACGACATGTCGTATCCAGACACATAAATTGAAGTTAATTAAGATCGCTATGCAAATCGGCAATACCCGTCAGCCATCAGGACGATAATGTACATATATCAGTGAATTAATGCTGACTGCCTGCAATCCGTATTTTGTTACAGAACGCGATATGACTAATCTATGAATTTCCGGTACGAAACGATGGAGCCACACGTCAGATCCATTTCCGGAACACACGACAGAGGGGGGCGGGGTTGGTTTGAAAGGGAAGGGAAGGATGATATGGGGGTATCTTGAATTGCATAATCCCTAAAACATCCCCTACAACATTAATAGCGAATTATCCACGAGCGATTTAATTCTGCAATATAAACAATTAAGGCGTATTTTGATACTGCCAATAAAAATCTTTACCCTCGACCGAAATCTGTGTTCATTGACTCGATAATAACGCGTCCCTAAAATCGAGAATCTAATACGATACGTTCTTTCTTTCGTCTGACCCCTTTCTAAACCCAATGGTGCTTAGGGCATCGGATTGACGCGGTATTAACTTGATCGTGATTGATACATTTAAAATGCTCGAGCGTGGTCAAGTTAGTGAGAATTAAGAGTTTATTCTCATCATTGATTCAGATTTCGGAATCATCAGTCGGAATTGACCGTTACCTGTAAATTACATTAAATAAATGCACCCGGAATTGACTGTTACTTATTAAAGTATATTAAATATCCATACATTTAAAGTGTATATGGGTTGGACGTGTGGAACAAATGAGTGAGTAAATGTGAGGCGAATGTAGTTGGTAAAAGGAGATCAGGAAGACCGAGGAAAACTTGGCACGATAGTGCCAAGTATTCCTCGGAGTACAAGTATTTTGACATGTATGATTATACATGTCAAATAGTTGAAAGCGGTTAGGCAAGAGTCAGAAAGAGAGAGAGAAGTTATAGAAAACTAAAGTACTCGAGGATAAATGCGAAATATGTTGAGCACATTATGTATTACGAGATAGAATGAGGAACACAAGGGTAAAAGAAATATTGGCAACGAAGAAGACATTCAAATAAACTTAATCAACAATCCCTTCACTGAACAGTAAGTACCTCAGCGGTTTAGGCATGTTTTTAATAAATTATATTTAAAAATCACTTTAAGTATGAATAATGTGTACAAAAAACTGCTCATACGTCGACCGGCCACTAGATGGCAGGAGTTACGTTCGCAAGACGCTTACGAAAACGCGCGCGGTTAGTATAAGATGCCTGGATACGTTTGCTGAGTTAGCAAAGTGTCTAGGAGTCATTTCGGACACAGCTCAAAGCTCAATAATCTTGGGGAGGATTCGGATTATGGCACAGTTCCATTGGGACGGGGTTTACTAGCTCTAATAGTACTTATTCGAGCTGGTGACGCTGTCCCATCATCCCAATTCTCTTCCCAAGAAAGTTTGGTCATGAGCTGTTCTCGGGTGACTCCCGGCCACTTTAAAATACTCATTCAAACACTTGGTCCAAACGAGGGCCGAGGTACTGTTAAGATATCGCTCACTACTTTCAACAACGTCATGTATCGAAAAACTTGATTAATCAGGATATCGTTTTTAAGTTTGGAAATATAATAAAAGGTATTAAAAATAAATATCAAGTGCAACAGATCTTTTTAGGTAAAACCTAAAAGTTTTTTCTCCATTTGAAAAATATTTAGTACATTTAAAAAAATTATTAAACAATTGCTTTTCTTTAAAATGCAAAACAGCACTTTCTGCCCTGTAGAGGGTAAATAATAAGTTAAAAATTTGCCGCTTTTCCTGAGATATAGTACAATTTCGGGCATTCCGAAAACATGCACAACTGAAAATTGAACTTTTTTGAAATATGACGTTGTTGAAAGGAGTGACCGATATAACTGAACAATCGATACTGAAGACGGCTGATTGTTAAGTTGTATCTTGGAATTGGTAGAAGATATTTGGCTGTCCAAACTCAAAACACAGTAAGAGATTTTTTTGTAGTAGAGTAGTAAAACGTACTACAAAAAAATGTCCCTTACTGTGTTTTGAGTTTGGACAGCCGAATTGATGTAGGTCTTAAATTTAGTAATTTGAATTCTTATTTTGATAGATGTCAACAAAGACGGGACAATGTATGTGCATCAGAGAAGAATGGAACCATCCAGACTCCCCTACATTGCTCTACACGGTAAGCCCCTGCAAAGCAAAGGCTCTGACTCTCGGGCAGACCACCATAAAGATGGATTGACAGCAATCGAGATCGCAGGAGGCTAACCCCTTACAAACAGGCCACAAGGCCACCATACATAAAGAGGAAGAAGAATATTACACGGCAAAGTTGAATATAACGGCAGCATTGGTAGAAGACGAAAACTAGCGAGTGTGTTTGCCTAGAATTTTCACTCATGAATAACATGAAATTATTGTAACTCTAAACATAAAGAGTAAATCCACTCACGAGTAGGCATAGGCTATGAAACTTATAAAGTTGAATCCTGAGTATCGATATGATAAGCGGTGTTGCATAAGCCCTAACTATATTTCAGACTCACTTGGGTAATAAAAAAAAGACGAAAACTTGAGAAAGTGGTTTGTAGTACGTAAGTCGAATTTTAGAGCGACTGCAGACAAAGTTAAATTGTCACGATGATTGCCGATTTTCGACATGAATGATTTTGTAGTTCGAACGACACGAAAAATATTGAAATGATTTTTCAGGCAGATTATTATTTGCTATTCTATACACAACGGTCTCTGCAGTACTTTTCAATATTCCGAAACTAAGATAAGTATCGCCATCACGTCATACGTTCCCAGCAAATTGAATTTTACCCCCATAATATCGAGTAGCCGTATGCACGAGTTTCCAATCATTCATCTATGCAGTTAACACGAGTCCGCGCGCGAACTGAACTTTTTAATACTTCGGAAAGGTATTGTCAATTTAAGTGAACCCTATATTACTTATGTACCTACTCATACCTATTGAGAGGTGAATACATATGGTACTTCAATGTAGTAGCACTTGAAAAAATGGGAGTTAAATAAGTGTAACGTGTTTCATTGTTTATTTAACATAATCAAAAACTATAATATATTTTTTTAAATATGCGTGTGACTCTAGGTCTTTAAGAAAAAATAATTTTTAGGTTATAGAAATAGTCGATTTTATGCACTGCTGTCTTTGCATTTATTGACCATTTTATCACTTCAGGACAGAACATAATTATGTGAAATTTAATTGAAGAAAATCTCATATTATTTTTTGACATCTCATCAAAGGTGAAGAAGAATATGGAGGTCTGGGCATTTACGGGGCTGACGACCGTCATAGCCTGGTCTAAGTGATCACTTTACACACGTGTAATATTCACCAATTCTACCCATTATTGACAACCACACTACTCAAATTCTTTGAAGTTATATATATATATATATATATATATATATATATATATATATATATATATATATATATATATATATATATATATATATATATATATATATATATATATATATATATAAGAACAAGAACAAGGTTTCTAAATTGGTTCATATATATATATATATATATGAACCAATTTAGAAATTTTGTTCTTGAATGATCAACTTCACTAGAAACATCTATTGGTGAGATGTAAACAATATTTTTATCAAGCTGAAACACTTATATTAGTATGTGACTTCCGAATCCTGGATTATAATCACATACATGAAAACCGCCAGAAAATATCATTTAGCTTATAATTTGACCAGTTAATTTATTTATAATATTTTGAGTGTGTCCAAATATTTGTTCACAAATTTGAAATCCAATTACAGGAGTTATTTTTTAAAATTATTTTTTGACATCTCATCAAAGATGAAGAAGAATATGGAAGATGAGATGTCTTCTGTACCAGTTTAGCTGTCGCTGATTGATTTTTATTTGCTGAAATTTAGATTATTTATTAGATTTTTATTTTAGTGCACCATTCACTCTGTTCCCAGCATTCACATTCTTTTCTATGCCTTTATCTTTCTTTCCATCTCTAGAACTGAATCACATATGTAAATTGAATTGTGTGACGACAAGAAGTGCCTTGCACATATGCACATAGTGAGAGGCCGCGCGTGCATGGTTTATTCAGTTTAGCTACTCGATATAACCTAATTAAAGCCATTTCGTTTTCCCCAATCAAACACCGAATTGAATGCAAAATAGGTTTAAATACCGGCGCTCATTATCGAGCCACCGCCGGCCGAGGCGACACGTGCCGCGTACACTGTGCACTCCACGCGCGGGACTTTAAAATTCGTCACAAAGTTGCGAAGGGCCCATCGAGGGAAGTCGCAACAACGATGATCCGTTACACTGGCATTATATGCGCAAATCACTTTTATGGGTAGTTGTCGCTGGTCGCGTGTATGGCCCGGATACGCGGAGTGTGTCGGCCGCCCTCCATTGGGCGCAGTGAGAGGACCGCCTTATTGTACACCAACTCTTTGCTACAGATTTTCTAAACGGATTTTTCAAGTGATACTTCGTCTTCTTCTTCCTCTGCTTGGTGCATGGGTGCACTTGTGTCGTTACTTGTGAAAGGGATTCGTAATAGAGTGTCGATGAATAATGTTTGAGTGGAAATGCGATGACTGACCATTCTCTGTAAATGTCTTTGCACTATTCCGTGTCTGTCTGCTGTGCTGGTCGGGGTTGTGGGCGTCTGTGTATTGGCCAACGTCGGGTCGGAATCGGATCTAGCTGACTAATTGAACTAAAACTAATCCCTTTCACTGCCTACACCGGAGCACTTCTAGAAAATTTGGTGATGGATTTACAAACTTGTATTTATTTAGATTGGCAGTGACAAGGATATTGAAAGCTTTTAAATGTAAATTCACAGTAAAATCGGAATACAACTTTATGTTATTTCACATTTTCAATAAATTTCGCAACTTAGTTCAAAAAAATAATTTTATATATAAAAGACAGCTTTCAATATATCCTCTGCTTGGTGTAGGCTTTGCAGAGGCGTGCATTCTATGAGGGCAGAAAAGCAGTGCCTACCCTGGATTACTCGCTTTCCATATAGAAACACGACCAGTATCTACTGTGCCTTATCCTTACCCAGCTCTACTGTTGAATAAAAACTCTGTGCACGCCACTGAGGCGTTGTGGCCGGTTTTTAAGATAGATTAGCCTCCTGCGATGATGATTTCCAGCTGTAAATCCATCTCTTTGGTGGTCTACTTTGTCTACCATCGTCTTCTTTGGGGTTGGTCGTCCAGTATAATGCAGGGGAGTCTGGGTGGATCCATTCTCCTCACATGCGCATATCATTGTCTTTTTCGTTGTCTTCCCCACCCAACGTGATACTCCTTTATATATTGATAATTAACAAATGTCCGCCACCGCAGTGTAATAGTCAGCACGCTTGGTTACCGTACTAGATGTCCCGGGTTTTTGTCCCGATTTCCAGGGTGGGATCAAATAAATTAAGTGTGATTTTTCAATAATACCCTGGACTGGTACCTGAAGCGGAGGGCTGATCACCTTTCCTTAATGGGTTGACGATACCACTGTGTTCATATGATGCAGTGCCCCATGCACCATCGGTTGCAGATGAGGGTTTGATGAAGACAATAATTAAAAAATGTTTGTCGAGACGTATGGAACGAATTAGTAGTATTTTTCACCATAAGCAAACAATTTCAAAATTTCTGTAAAAAGCTCGATTAATTTATTCAATTACGATATCAGTTTGTGATGTGGGGATGTCTGTATTGGCGAAGCAGTTAAATGGAAAATTAGGGAGATCCTTATCACAACTTGTCGCAATAGACATTATCTTTGATCTAAACTAAGGGTTTTATGCCACACGACTGTTCAGTACAAAGTTGCTACTGGTTTTGCACCCTAATAACAGTACTTATTCAATGTAGGGCTGACCGGTTAATAATTACAATATTTGGTTAGTAGCTAAACGACTAAATGATTGGCACCTAACTTTGTAAAATTGACTAACACGAAGTCATTGTTTTAAGAACAGCGTCTGTCGATGGTTGCGAGATTTAGTTAAATGAGATGAGAATTAATTAAAGCGTTATTATCTATTGTATGTCATGTATAAAATCTAGTAATTAATATATATATATATATATAACGTGGTAATATTTTTCTTTGTAAATTGGTGACATCTGGTGGTAGAACTGTTTTATGTAGGTACTATTTGTAAGTACTTAATAAAATGTATAGGTAGGTACCTAGGTATTTTATTACATATATATATATATATATATATATATATATATATATATATATATTGTATTAACATGTAAGTAATATATTTCGGCTCAACACAGGCTATGCCTAAAGAGCCGTAATACATATCATTAAAATAATGTATCAATGTGAAATAAAATCAGATAAAAAAAAATTAAAAAAAAGAAAAGGTTTTTTTTAGGCCTCCACACGTTTGCGAGTGATTTTGGTTGTAACAAACAAAACATATCTTTAATCTAAACGTCACTTGGTTAATGCCACTATTTTTGGGTAAATAGCGATATTTAATAACAATAATAACTCTTTATTCCAGTGAAAATAAAATTATAAATGGACAGATATTACCACAGAGTGCCTGCTTACAAAAAGTTTTTCTTATGCTATCATAGATAGCTGTTGTGAACTCGCACATACTGTGTTACGAGTTTGATCAATACTTATATCTTTTTAAGAGAGAAATTTGTTTTTTTTTATTATTCACATAAATATTTCAATTTCATACTATTTCTGTGAGCATAAGCGGCTCATTATTAAAAATAGGTATCAAATTGAGATAGAGTGGGTTCGAACCGAGGAACTCTGACTTAAGGGTCCACGACACTAACCACGGGACCACAACCCGACACACATATCGAAAAATTTAAAAAAAATGTGTAGTGTGGTTGTCAATCATGGGTAGAATTGGTTAATAGTACGTACACGGGTGTAAAGGGATCACTTAACCAAGCCTATGACGGTCGTAAGCCCTGTAAATGCCCAGACTACCATATTCTTCTTCATCTATGATGAGAAGTAAAAATAACTCCAATTGGAGATAATCCAGATTTGTGAAAAAATATTTGGACACGTACAAAATGTTGTATAATATATGATCCAATTTCGAAACATTGTTCTAGAATCACTAGAATTTCACTAGAGATATCTAATGGTGAGATGAAAATATGCTTTTTATTGAGAAGATTTATGAACAAGTATTTCGACACGCTAAAAAAGTTGTAAATTATATTTGTTAATTAATAATTAAAATCGGTCCTGAAAAACGTTAAACCTTATGTGACCCCATTCATAAATCATGTCTGAAATGTTTTGAGCTGAAATTTCCATGAGGAATTCCAAAATAACAAGACTTTTCACACAACAGTTGTACTAGCACGAACGTGTTGAAAATTTGATACATTAATGGAATACCGACCGTAAAGGGGTCGAGAAGTAGTTGGATAATTATAAGTAAATTGTATGGAGAACATGGTAATTTAGCGGCCCCTTCCTGGGTTTTTTGCCTTTTAAAGATAAGTATTATGATATCAGACACGGCAACTTCTATCACCTCCATTCCACGTTCGCGCTACACGAACACATGTACATGTGTGTGTGGATCATGTTTATTAAGTGGTCACTTTACATCTTGTTAACAAATACGTGTACTCGAATCTCATTTTCATATTTCATGTAGGGGTAGGGTCTCTTGCCAGCAGCACGCCGCAAGGGCAGGCAGAGAGGATAGAAGGCAACGCATGCCTGTATTAAAAAAAATATACAGAGACAGAGAGATAACATCTTAAATGAAATACAACAATACAAAATTTGCATACAAATATTGTTTTTTCAATATTTACACTGTCATTGATTGGTGCTTCAATTGGTAATACTGATATTAATATTATTTTTTGACATCTCATCAAAGATGAAGAAGAATATGGAAGTCAGGGCATGTACGAGGCTGACTTTGATCGTGATCACTTAACATACGTGTAACATTCACCAATTCTACTCATTATTGACAACCACACTACTCAAATTCTTGGAAGTTCTATATATATGAACCAATTTAGAAACCTTGTTCTTGAATCACTAGAACTTCACTAGAGACATATATTGGTGAGATGTAAAGAACTTTTTTACTAAGCTGAAGCTCTTATTAGTATGTGAGGTCTGATCCTGGATTATAATCACACACATGAGAAACGCCAGAAAATACCATTTTCATTTTTATTATTTAAGCTTATAATTTGACCTGTTAATTTATTTACAACATTTTGAGTGTGTCCAAATACTTGTTCAAAAAATCTGGATTATCTTCAATTACAGGAGTTATTTTCATATGATTTTTTGACATCTCATCAAAGATGAAGAAGATGTTAATGGTTTGTAATAAATAAAACATGTGAAATATGTCCGTGATTCGATATTTTCATCGTCTATTGTATTGTATTGTAGTTCCGGAATTGGTTATTGATTCGTTAAAATACAATGATAAACATTACTTACACAACGCCTTATATATTTGATTTACCGTTCTTTCCTCATTACTTGGTTTCACATGTCCTACACGCATTTTTTTTTATCTATGTCATAATTTTTATTTTATCTTACCATTCGGACACATATCGCTCAATCTTTTCAACAACGTCATTTATTAAAAATCGTCAATCCAATTGTGCATGTTTTCAGAATGCCCAGAAAATATACTACATATATCCCAGCAAAAGCGGCATATTTTTAACTTAATATTTACCCGCTACAGGGCATAAAGTGTTGTTTTTGCATTTCGAAGAAAAGGTGTTGTTTAATAAGTTTTTTAAATATATAAATATTTTTCAAATGGAGAAAAAACATTCAAGTTGTACCTAAAAATATCTGTTGCACAGTAAAAAGTTCAATAAGTGGCTCGATATTTATTTTTAATGCATTGTACCATATTTTTAAACTTTAAAAACGATCTCTTGAAAAACAAGTTTTTTGATTTATGACGTTCTTGAAAGGAGTGAGCGATATGTATTTAACATCGTTTTGAAGCACATTCATACGAGCGATTGAATTCAGTTTTACATCCATCTTTTGCCAATGCTTTCCTTCAATACATAAGGCTTGTTATCAGGACTCCGTTGTGCACTGCTAGTTCATTCAGGGTTTGCTACAACTTATTTCAAGTATCATATTATGCGTTTAATTTAAATTTTATTACCGTTAAAACCGGCGTCGGTTAGAGAATAATAATTATTACGAACAATCAATTACACTGAGGTTTAAATATTCAGACGTAATTAACAAGTTTCTCCCATTATTATGATAATTAGAGCCGGGCGTAGAGGAGAGGCTGTAATGCAAAGTTATCTCGCCCGGCCTGACGGCACCTCCAGGGGATCATGATAAATGACGTCAGAGCCGATCATCCCCGACTTTCTGAAAGCCGGAATGGGATGAAAGCAAACTGGGACCCACCCCTGTTGCGAGGGAGAAGCCCTTTATACGAGAGCACCGGGCGAAACGAACATTTAGCTTTCGGGACTTTCTTACACTAAATAAATATGATACTAAATTATTCCTTAATTGGCTCTGCTTTGTGCATTGTGCTTCTTTGTGAGAAGCGGAGCTGGAAAGGGGTTACTACGTATAATATAAGTCGTTAACGTTCGCTTTTCCAAACTCACTATTTGGTGCAAGCAACCGATTCCTGGCAGTTACGGGAACAAGACTCGCTTGACTTTTGCCTTTTTGTGGGTTCTTTAAACATAATATTTCCTAAAACATAACGGAGTTTTTAAATTCACGTGTGTTTCGCAAAATAATATTTTATACTAAATATCATAAAAGCTCACTTCGAAAAATACTTGATGACTTGTAATGGGGTCGTTGTACATATTATGATGCCACATGACAGTAATATAACGCTTTGTTAGCATTTCCCGTATTTCAGTGCTATTATGTTTCTTTCAGAGCATAAATCTACAATCCCACAGGTATCACCCAATTTTGGGTGCTTTGCCAGTAAATAAAAAAAATAAAACTACAATCCTCGTAACTTAAAAACCCCAACGCATCTCGATATCTTGAAAATCATTCCGGTCATATTCTATACACTTTTTGGGAGAAAAAATCCTATTCCTCGACATATGACATCATTATTTAGTAATTCCTACTATCTAAGCGACAACACTTTTGAATAAAATATTTCTTCGTGTGAAAAATTCACCATCTCCTTCAATTACCTTCAATTAGCGCCTGAAACATTACTATTTGTCTGCCCTAAAAAAACCTTAAATGTCGATTATTTCATCCCTTCCCGATTCTCCTGTCTTTGTTTTCCTTTTTTCCATCAAAGTATACAGGTACACAAATTTACAACAATGCAATTGATTATATGATCATTCATTGTAATATTTTCTGTCATTTAAACATATTGTAAGATGAAACCAATAATTAAACAGCTATACAAAGTACAAATCTTGTCTTCAAATTAAATAATTGAATATCTTTTAATTCTGATTTTGCTACATCTTTCTCTGCTATTTTTGGTGATAATTGGTCATGATAAAACTTAAACTGACCTAAGTATTTTGGATTACTAAGAGTTATCCGTTAAGCTAGAAGCTCCACAACCTTTTGAAAGTCCACTACTAAGTTCATCATTACTTAACAGTTGTGAAAATGATAAAAATTAAACTGACCTAAGCATTTAGGATTACGAAGAATATCCATTAAACTTGAATTCCACAACCTTTTGAAAGTCCGCTACTATGTTGATCATTAATCTAACTCAATGGTTTGGATAGTTGTAGAAATTCAAATGATCTGAGTATTTTGGATTACAAAGAGTGTCCGTTAAGCTAGGAGTTTCACTATATTTTGAATGTACGCTACTAAGTTGATCATTATTTAAACTCAACGGTTTGGAAAATGATAGAAATGAAACTAACCTGAGCATTTTGGATTACGAAGGGTATCTGTTAAGCTGGAAGTTCCATAACCTTTGGAAAGTCCGCTACTAAGTTTATCACCACCTAAAATAAATAATTTCAATTTTAATGATTTTTTAATTAAACTTTATTTATGATAATTTTAAAAACACAAGTATGATAGTAAAACATCTTCCACATTTTTTTTTTTAATACTGAATATTAGCATTAAGTTAAAATGTCATGTTAAGTAAGTTGACAATATAAAAGCTTGGGTTTTCGACCTGCCATTGGCTGGTTTACTATTTCGTTTATCTCTTTCAAAGCAAATTGTTACATTGGTCAAATATTGAATCTACCCACTAATATATTTGTAAATTTTAATACTGGACTTTTTTCTCCCGTTTTTTTCTTCGCGTAATCAACGATCAAGATAATTGTGTAGTGCCCTATGCACCACTGTGTACAAAAATGTTAAAAGTGTGTTTTTCAATTTATTAAAAATAATATTTTTTCGAATAATTGATTCAGCAGTGTTACTCTTGTAAATTCCTAATTGGCCCACACTAGATTATCCTTCCTGTTCCCAATACAGATTCAAATAAACATTCATTTTTATTTAGAAGAAATAAAAATGCACTTTATGATCTTTAAACCTTGTACATAATAAGCAAGGTAAGTAATGAATGCAGCTCCCATCTAAAAAAAGTCAATCTGTTGTCCAATTATATGTCCATTTACGCATTTAAGTTTCACTTGGTAAATACCCTTATTTCTTAAAATCTACATATACTTAGGTGTAATTAAATAATACGTGTTTCAATGCATTCCGCATCACGGTGTTTAAAAATGATGCGGAACGCATCGAATCACTTATCACAGTATATTTTTTAATAAATAGTGGTCTTTCCCAAGTAAAACTAAAATTAAAAATACTATTTATTCTTCAGATTTGTTCAGGGTTCAGTTCATTTTATTAGGAGGGGTACAAAAACGTTCCGATGTTCCCCAATAAAGGTGACAAGGGATGGGACGCGTGAATTTCTCGTACAATGAAGCCGAGCTTTGTCTGCGAGAGTGTTCCCATGATATTCGTATGTTTGGAGCACGCGCTGTGCTGACGTCAGTAACCCGATAGTCTTGCGACATATAGCACCGGGGAACTTGCGTATTTACAAACTGTATCATGCAGAGTAGCGAGGGCACACAGCGAGGCCTTGTGGTCACGTATACTTAAATGCTCTTAAACAATGCGAAAAGGGGTGTGTATTGTAAAGGCACGTAATCAATAATTAAGCTCCATATAAACTAACCAACTATCACGCTGCTTTCCGCAGGGGTAACTAGAGAAAAAGAGAACGCTACGTCACTTTGTCTTTCAAACAATTTTCGAATCTTCCAAATTTATGGCATCTCCTCATACATAACCGACGATTATTCTGACTCTTGACCTAACCACGCAAAATATTCGAAATCATTGAAAATTTTCCTCGGTCTTCTTCTGATCATATTTCTAACTACATTCGCATTAAAAATATTTTACTGATCTGTCTTCACTCATTCGATGCACATGCCCAAACCATTTAAATTTTAAAACTTAAATGATTTATAACTTGACGGATAATTCTTAGCCTTGCATTGTTTCCTTATATCACCATCGGAACATATATCATACATTGTTTTGTCCATTTTGTCCGAGAGATCACTATGTAACAGATTTTTCACTAATTTAATTTAATCATTTATATCGTCACAAATTTGTGTTACCATTATTTCTTCACCCGTTCTATTCACACGCCCAAACTATCTCAATACACCTTTATTAATTTTGTCGATAATGCATATCTCAGACTTGCATTTTTTCCTATTATAACTATTCGAACATGTATAGTGCATCGTTTGGCTGCATTGAGAGTTCCACTGCATTCTATCTACTTTCGTCTTTCTTTTGATAACTCCATGCTTCACTTTCGTACATTAGAGCCGGAACCAGTACTCATATAATAATCATAGCGTAGTAGATCGACGTAACTATTCTGTAAAATTCCCAAATAAAATAAAATTAAAATATTCTATCAATGCTCTTTCGATTGGAAAGGAACACTTAACATATCGCTCACGCTACGCTACAGGCCAGAAAGTGTTGTTTTTGCATTTTGAAGAAAAGGTATTGTTTAATTATTTTTTTTAAATATACTAAATATTTTTCAAATGGAGAAAAAACCTTCAGGTTTAACCTAAAAAGATCTGTTGCACGGTAAAAAGTTTAATAAGTGGCTTGATACTATTTTTTCTAAACATTTTATAATATTCTTACACATTTAAAATGATCTAAAAAATCAAGTTTTTTGATAAATAACGTTGTTGAAAGGAGTGAGCGATATGTGTGCGTTCTGGCCTCGCAGGGTTTGGAAATACGCACCGAACTGTAGGGTAGCCGGTGCCCACCCTTGTACTTATAATGTTATTCAATTATGATTTAACATTTAAACCCTGAAACATATTTACCGAGTCAAATGTGGCGAGAGCCGGGGAGACCCTTCTTATCGGGTATGAAATAAGGGAGGGTTTCTGACTCCGCTGTTTATTTATGTTTTTATATCGCTGAAATGTTTGCTCTAGAATTAATTCACACGACTTAGGTCAACAATAACACATTTACCGCAAAGTAAACGCATCAAATTAATTGGGTATGAAAATGCTTATTGACATATAGATGGATACAAATTACTTTCGGGGAGTTGGTTGCTTTTCATTTTTAACACGACTTTGCATTAGAACACGCGCGTGTTTCGAATCTAACAATATAAATAAAATTGTAAATTACTCTCCTTATCATTCATCATAGTTACAAATTTCAATAATGTCCACTAATTTTTCCATAGCAATGATAAAAATATTTATACAATCAAATATTACATCGCTGAATTATAATATCTTTTTTCAGATTTATCCACTTTTATTTTAAATTAGTAACGTCCAAGTGACTCTGAAATCTAGCTACGGCTTATGCAATACCGTTTATCATAACCCTACTCAGGCTTCAACTTTTTAAGTTTCATAGCCTATGCCTACTCGTGAGTGGATTTACTCTTTATGTTTAAAGTTACTATAATTTCATGTAATTCATGAGTGAAAATTCTAGGCAAAAACACTCGCTGGATTTATCCACTTCCATTACCCATTTATAAATAACTTTTTTATATATAGCGTGGCGTGGCGTTGTTGGGTAGACGCACGAATGCGAAACTGGCGTTACGGATTCGATTCCCGCCAATTGCAAAATAAATTCAAGAAATACTGATTTCTAAATGGTCTGCATTTACTGCATAATAATCAAACAGGACATTCATTTGACCAAAAGAGGTATGTGCTAGATTGTGTTTGATGTGTTTCTATGCTAGGTATCTGGTAGTCATATGCGTGTTACTTAAATGCATATGTAAGGATAGTTTTAGCATGAGTTATTTGACTGTCATATGTTGTAATTCGTTGAATATTTCCTCTGTGGGAATCCGTCACTTTTAGTATTATCAATTTACACCTTCTTCCATCAAATTCTATATAAGCGTTTTTGTAAATCCTAACATAGCAAAATTCCAAACAAATGCAAAGAGAGCAATGTGTTACATTAACTGTTTCTAGAACCTACATATATATCGTCCTCATACAGGAGAAAGTGACCAAGTGCATTTTTTTTTACAAAAACGTGATTATTGACTATTTGACATTTTACTAGCTTAATGAGATTTAAGTTTTGTACTGACGTTTCTTGGTGAAACTGCATTTTATATAATAAAATAACAACTATGTATTTTATCCCTGGAATGGAGTTAATGTTTTAGTTTCCTTTTAATGTTGACTAAGTTTTCCTTTACAACATTTTGAGTGTGTCTAAATACTTGTTCACAAAATCTTGATTATCTCCAATTGCAGGAGTTATTCCATATTCTTCTTCATCTTTGATGAGATGTCAAAAAATAATAAGTTTTACTTGATGTTGACCTGGAAAAAATCCCAAAGCGATTTTAAACTTGGAAGTATAATGATTAAAGAAAACACTTCGTTTTTTACCACTTGAGTTTTATTATAGACAACATGTTTCAGAAGTCAAACTTCCATCATTCAGGTCTGTATAATAACTAAAATATATTTTAATTTTTTATATTTTAATTTTTTATATTTTAGTTACTATACAGACCTGAATGATGGAAGTTTAACTTCTGAAACATGTAGTCTATAATAAAACTCAAATGGTAAAAAACGAAGTGTTTTCTTTAATCATTGTAACATGTCTTACCACAAAGTTAATGCCGAAACAATAAATAAAATGGAAGTATAATATATTGACTTGTTAAAAGTGACTAACTGCATTGATGACAAAAGTGTTACAACGGTTAAATGGCCCTCCTGAACATTTTACGTTTAGTTATTTGATCACTGTGTCCTGTACGACTACGATATGTACATAGTTTACATAATACACTTCCAACGCGAGAGGGTCTCACGCATATTTTTATGCTTTAGCCATGGGTTCCGCACTCGCAGAGATACATGCATGATATATGTACGATGTGCACCCTGACAATAGTTTGTTTTATCTGTTAGAACGTGTTCGGGATGAGTGGGGATGAATCGGGAACAATTATTGGAATTACTGGGGACGGTGGCGTGATATCTACATTAGGTTCACACGTGCCGTACAATGGAGTCACCACTCGATACATAAATCACCACGACTCCGTACAATAAATGCGCAATGCCACTCCACTCCACTCCACTCCACTCCACTCCACTCCACTCCACAATATCATCTCACTTTTATCATTATAACTCTTATTCAATTTAGTTCCAGGATTGTGATTCTATACGGATGTAAGCTTACATTTTACTTCCGGTAAATAAAAAACTTTAATTTATTATTAGATTCGATTTATGTCCGCCTCCGTAGTGTAATGGTCAGCACGCTCGGCTACCGTTCTGGAGGTCCCGGGTTCGATTCCCAGGGGGGTAAAATATTTATTCAATATTACCCTGGACTGGTACCTGAAGCGGAGGGCTGATCACCTTTCCTTCATGTGCAAACGATCAAGATAACACTGCGTTTATATGACGCAGTGCCCTATGCACCATTGGGGTGCGGATAAGGGTTTTATTATTTTATTATTATTTTTATTATTAGATTTAAGTTTTGTACCTACTGACATTTCTTGGCGGAATTGCATTTTATAAAATAAAATAAGAGCTGCATTTTATGAAATAAATAATAAATCGTCGAAATAATCGGCGGGTATGTATGAGAAGATGCATGAATGTGGGAGAGGGGAATAATGTTTGCAAACACAGGGTGGTATGGCGTTCTATTCTCTCTGCCTGTCCCTTCGGGGAAGAGGCGTGATGGTTTGTTAGTTAGTTTAAATAAGAACTATATAAGTCAGACATCATGATGTCGGTTACGACGAGGCCCGGTCCCTCGTCAAATAAAGTTTATGTGGAAAAAACTATATAGTTATTTATTGTAACTGCAGACAGTTGGTGGAATTCCATTTTGAATTGTTGGGTAATATATCCAAAATCAAACACGGTTATTCGATTGAATTCTACTTTTATTTACGTATAATTGGTGATATGTGACGTGTTTCGTCTTATTAAGACATCAAACACTCGTCACATATTATCATATAGGTATATGTGAGTAAAAGTAGAATTCAATCCAATAACCGTGTTTAATTTTGGATATATTACCAACAATATATAGTTATTATTTTATTATTTACGTACTTATTATTTTATTATATTCATTGATTAATTTTTTCTGCAACTTTCGCTTTCTGACACATAATAACATTTAACAATAAGGAAATTTCATTAATTGATTCGGCAGTCACTTTGTGGTAAAATCTATCCATTTTTAATTAATACATTGTTTGAAAATGATGCGGAATGCATCGAAACACGTGTCACAGTAGATTTTAAGAAATAGTGGTATTTACTAAGTAAAACATTAATTAAAAACAAAGGAAATATTGACTCAACTTAAAACGCAGCATCTCTCGTTTTTAAATGAAAGAAGATGGAAATCTGAGTATCCCAGGGCTTACGACTTAGTATTTGGTTAGATAAGTGATGACTTTATACACTAATTAACGTTCACCATTCTATCTATTATTTTTTTTTTAAAGGTATGCACAATGTTGAATTACTTATTAAATTGAATTACTTACTAACAAAATGCCAGGTCGTAAGTCTCAGGATGGTCAGACTTCCATCTTCTTTCATATAAAAGAGGAACAATGGATACATATTTCATTTCAAGTTGAGACATTCACTTGAAACGCACGAAGTCTCATCTATATTTTGTACATGAGACATTTTTGATATTTTGCATCTCTTCCGACACTAGTCGTCAGAAGCTTCATTTTGAGGAATTTTGTAGTGTTCAAATATATTGCCATGGGTCGGCAAAGTGTGGTTCTGGTGCCGCATGCGACTATTTGACCTTTTGAGTGTGGCTACGGCACAAATATCCGCGGGAAGGCTCTTCAATATGTGAACAAACTTTCTGAAGCATGAACCTTGTTGAAAGAAAACTGAGGAATCTGGAAGCGTGCCAAAAATAACGACACACAAACCTGATTTGATCAAAGTTTCAAAGGAGGTGCAAGGACATTATTCACGAAAAGTGGTGTGGTTATGGATACGTTACTTTCAAAAGATTTTTCATCAATGAATAAAATGTCTATTAAGGCTGAGATCTCGAATGTTCAAATTCAGAAGGCGACCGGGCTAGACGTCTATCCGCGTTCATTTTTTTAAAGAACATGTATTGAATTTGACTTTTTTTAGAATATATATTAAAAAATATTTTATTATTTTTTTAACTCCTTACCTGTCAATAACTATTTTTTTCAAAATCATATTTTTTTTTTAAGAAAAACTTATTTTTACGATACAAAAAAAAAGTGTTTTAAGTGGGAGTTTTTGGTTGTTTGCGATAACATCCAATTCAGTAAGCTACGGGCTTCGCAAGAAGCCGCTCGGGAGGACTGTGCGCAATTAAAAAAATATATACATTGTATTTGAATTTGTCTTTTTTAGAATACATTTTTAAAAATACATAAATTTTTAACTCCTTACCTTTCGATAAATATTTTTTTTCAAAACCATATTATTATTTCATACATTAACTTATTTTTTCAATACAAAACGGTGTTTTAAGAAAAAAACAATTACGTAAAATTTGACGAGGAAATTAAGACTTATCGCATGCTAGGCCTTAAGGTGTACTTAAGAAAAATATTTAATCGTTGTAATGTACATATTTGTCTCTTTGGCCAATAGTTTGGCGACCGCTGGTACGCGCTCAGATATATCGGCAAGTCACGGGCCATTCGGTTCTCCTTTCGGTCTTCCATTAGACGGTGCGCACGCGCCCGCCGCGGGAGGCGCCACCGTCGGCGATAAATAAATAAATAAATCTTGCCTCGGGCCATTGTCGCCCTTCGGCTGTTGCCAAACAAAGCGGAGGCCGAGGACGGCCGCCATTACGGGTGACATTGTTCGGGTGGCTCTCTTGCAGGGAGGATGGCCTCCGGCCCCGAGGGTAGCGGCAATCACAGGGAATACGTTCTCACATTTACGCCGAATCATCGCAGCGTAACGAATCGCTATTTAAACACATATATTGGATATACAATACATGATATGGTGACCTGGTGTTAATTTAAGTTTTGTACTGATATTTCTCGGTGGAACTGCATTTTATTTAAAAACAACTATATAATTAGTTACTTTTCGTACTATGCAGTCCTCCTATATAAGAAAGGGGATAAGAGACAACTAGAAAACTACAGACCAAACAGCTTGTTCTCACATCTGTATAAATTGTTTACAATCATCATCAATAACAAACTATCTGGGTGGGTACCAACCAAGGGAACTGGTAGGATTTACCAAAGGGATTTTGAAAAGTTACCATCTTCAGACTCTAAAAAGTGTCATTCAGAAGCAAAGCAAGTTTAAAATGCCACTGATCCTCGTTTTTATAGATATTGACACGGCCTTTGACTGTATCGAGATTTGAGCAGTTATGCGAGGTCTGAACAACTGTAGAATTGACCACAGATACACGAATCCTCTTTAAAATCCTAGCTCCATGAGCCATCGAACAATATATATATATATATATATATATATATATATATATATATATATATATATATATATATATATATATATATATATATATATATATATATATATATATTTATAAATATATATATATATAAATATATATATATATATATATATATATATATATATATATACATAATATTAAAGGAGGAATAAGACAGAGGAAGATGTCTTCCGAAAACTCGACTGGGATAATTATGATTATCGCATCAACATGAAGAAAGATTAAGGTTCGAAGATGATATTCTTGATACTCTTTGCAAACACCGAATAAGATATTACTAAAATGCTGGCTGACCTGAAAAGTAAACGGGATAAGGTGGGGTTAAAGATGAACATGACTAAGACAAAAATAATGTCTAGCATATATCTAACCTAACCGATTAAAATCGGGGGTCAATATATAGCAAGAGTTGAGTCCTATGTCTATTTGGGCCGTACTGCCAAACTGAGAAGGGATAATATTGAAACTGAAACGGAAAGGCGGAGAGCTTTTTGATGGGCTGCATTTTGTAAATGATCAAATGTCCTAAAATCCTCAAACATTCCCACCTATCTGAAGAGGAAAACATTCCATGCATGTGTACTCCCTGTGCGCACATATGGATTCGAGATATTTACCCTAACCAAACGAATCATATATAAACTCCGGATAACACAAAGAGCAACGGAGAGAAGGATGCTAAACATATCCCTAAGGGACCAAATAACGGATGTTTTAATAAGGGAAAAGACCGAGGTAACAGATGTGGGTCAAAGAATTGCAGAACAAAAGTGGAACTGGGCAGGCCATGTGACACGTATGTCTGAGGATAGATGGATGAAAAAGGTGCTTGGCTGGATGCCTAGAACAGGAGGCAGAAGCGTGGGTAGGCCCCAGACAAGATGGTCCGATGACTTTAGGAAAGTGACAGCCCGCACTGGAAAAGAGTCACGTCCAACAGAGAACTGTGGAAGTCCAAAAGGGAGACCTTTGTTCCATACTGGACACAAGAAGAAGGCTGAAGTAAAAGTAAAAATATGACCTGTTTAGTAAGCCTGGTTTTGTGATCATTTAATTCACCATTTTACCTATGATTGACAATCACACTACTAAATTTTTGGAACTCATGCATGTATCAATAAACCTCCTCAAATGTAAAAAATAACTCCTATGTGGATAAACCCAAATTTGTGAACAGGGATGTGAACTCACCCAAACTCGCGCAAACGATAAGGTTAGAAGTCGTTTGCGTATTGAATAGATCATCTTTGTTGATATGATAGTGGGGAAGCCGCGCAAAAATCACCGAGTCATTATGAGTCGTTATTTACGAGTGTAAATCACGTATCGTGGGAAGATAACCTAATACCGAAGCGTGACAAATTGCGCCGAGTGGGAAGTGGCAGCGTTAGTAGCGATAGTTGGGGACCACCCCCCGCCGGAGCTGAGTGTGTCCAAAGCGAATCCTTTTGTTATCCATACGCCCGAGCTATTAACATTTAGCACACTACTCCGAACGATTATACATGGATGCTACCGAGATTTGCTGCGCGTTGAGGGGTGCACTCATAAACGCTATCATTCGATTATCGCGAAATTAAAATAACGTTGTAAGCTAGTATGAATAAACAATGTCTAAAAGGTAAAAATGCGTTTTACACTAATATAAATAAACAATGTTTAAAGGGTATTAATAACGTTTTAAACTGTTATGAATAAACAAAGTTTGAGAGTTGAAAATAATGTCGTAAATTAATGTAAATAAATAAAGTTTAAAGGGTAAACTAGTATGTATAGACAACACTTGAAAGGTGAAAATAGCACTATTAATTAGTATTAATAAACAATGTTTGAAAGGGGAAAATACCTTTGTGAATTAGTATAAAAAAATAAAGTTTAAAGGGTGAACTTAACGTTTTAAACTAGTATAAATAAACAAAGTTTGAATGGTGAAAATAACGCTGTAAACAAGTTTAAATAAAAAAAACAATTACCAGTTAATGTCAGGTGACAAACCCTGTAACCACCCAGACATCCATTACTCTCATTTTTTTTGAGATTTCAAAATGTAAAAATGAACAAAGTTTATAAGGTGAAAATTACGTTAAGTACAATAAGTATGAAAATTATGTTTCAAACAAGTAAAAACAAATTGGGTTTAAAATGCGATCTCTCAGTCAAATTTGCGATAAAACGATATATGATTGGTATTCTAATCTAAGGAAATATATAAGGTGGAATAAGGAAATATTGCGAGGCTGAGATAAGCATTTTCGATGAAATTATGAAAAGTGCGTTAAAATGGTTCAGGATGTGAATTGAATAAGTTAGGAAAGAAAAGTAAAATAAATTCATGAGGCGAATGTAGTTCAAATAGAAATTGAAGCAGAGGTAGACTTGACATGACAAGTATTTCCAGTACTTGGAAGTGGTTAGGGTATGTCTCAGGAGATATCCTCACAAGATATCAAAGACAAGATAGAAATGGCGAAAAACTGATTTTCCAGAATGACTAATTTTAACTTGAACTATGACTTCAATCTGCGCATGAAAATTATACAATTTTACATCTTTTCAGGCGTTTTTTTTCTATGGCGTCGATAATCAACCACGAAACTCACTAGACTCTCGCCTAAGCTACCACATAGAAGATTAAAGCATTTCAGATGTGGTGTTATAAAAGAATGCTCAAAATATCACGAGATGAGATAATTTGAAACGAAAGGAAAAATGAAGAAGTTGTGGACACTGTAAATTAAAGAAATCTATAGTGCTTTATCCAATTTAAATGAGAAATGCAAAATTAATGTACCTATTCATTTTTGTCTGTTTTGTCTGCCTCCGTAGCGTAATGGTCAGCACGCTCGGCTACCATTCTGGAGGTCCCGGGTTCGATTCCCAGGGGGATTCAAATAAATATTTGTGATTTTTCACTGTAATATTTATTCAATATTACCCTGAACTGGTTCCAGAAGCGGAGGGCTGATCACCTTTCCTTCATGTGTAAACGATCAAGATAACACTGCGTTATATGTCGCAGTGCCCTATGCACCATTGGGGTGCGGATAAGGGTTTTATTTTATTTTTATTATATTAATTTTTAAATCAAACACAGTTTTTTGAGTCTACTAAGTTAGTAGACTCAAAAAATCTGTGTTTGATTTAAAAATTAATATGAGTATATAAATTCAAATGGAGTTCTATAATACAAATTAAACGCCAAAAACGCGAAATTATATTATTATATTGGATACCATGGAACTGCCAAAGGAATGATGAAGGCTGAGTGAACGCTGTTGAAATGCGCTCCCTCAGACGAATATGTGGAAAATCATTGTATGACAGAATTAAAAACGAAGATATAAAGGAATGTAAGGCTGAACAAGGAATAATTGAAGAGATTAGGAAGAGTTCTTTACGGTGGTATAGACATGTGGAGCGAATGGATAACGAGAGAATGACTAAGAAAATATATGTGGCGAATGTGAGAGGGAAAACAGAACGAGGATGATCGAAAAAGACCTAAAATCTGGCGGTATAAAAAGTCTGCGTCATCGGAGGGCATGTATGACTAGATGTATGGATGTGAAGGAGGCGCGGAGTGTATGTCAGGACAGAAGAGTGTGGGTTCCATACTCTCTGCCTACCCCTGCGGGGAAACGGCGTGATGGTTGTAGAGGTGGTAGTAGTAGTAGTATTAGATATCAAAGTGGAAGGCCAACTAAGCATGGGAATAAATTGTAAATCCTGCCTTGAAAAAGTTCCACTGTTGCACTAAGTCCCTATTTAGAGCGGCTGCAGCCACCGTGCCAATCAGCGCAAAGTGGGACAATGAAATGACCTTTATCACTAGTAAAAATAATAACCTCATCATTGATGTGACCTTTACCAAACACCTCACTCGGACACGTTAGCAGTGTATAAGTTACACAATCTAATACGAGTGCAGGTATGCAATCGAGGATACTCTAGCCAATGCTGTTATGCTCCTTTCCCTACCCACGATTTATTACCAATTTCATTCCTCGCCCAGCGGTTATGTCCTGCAAACTTCTTCTTCACTTTTTGAAATATGTATCCCATAAATTTAGTATACTTCTAAACCCGAGTGGATCCCAGTAGTGAATTTCAGGACTGATCACCCTGCCTTTAATAATATTATGTTATAAATTCAATTCAATTCAAACCCTTATCCGCACCCCAATGGTGCATAGGGCACTGCATTATATAAATACAGTGTTATCTTGATCGTTAAATATGGTATATTATAAAACGTATGTTTATTGTTTTTAATATGTAACTTGAGAATAAAACCTGATAATTGTTTGACTAAGTTTCTTAACTCGCGGTTTACGAAGAGATAATGTTACTTATGATATATAACTGTTTCCGTGAATGTATTTCTTGAAAAAAGTGATAAACGAAATGATTAGAAAAAATAAATGTTATATACCGCATCATTTACATTAAAAGAAACCCTTTTCTTACGAAAGCGGGTAAAAATATGGTTCAGAAGAGGAAATATATAATTTGAGCACATAAAGCGGAGTACCTTTCCCAAATACTATCATTCTTATTATTACACAATGAGACCATTGAAAGTTCTTCAACTCGCCTTCTTTGTGATAGAGGCCACGCAGTTCGACTCGAAGAATAGGGGACAACGTCGCGTTTTATTATTTGCCCGAGAAATATAAGTTTAAAGACGGGGAAAGAGGAAAAGAAAGGCCGAGAAGAAAGATAAATAGAAAGAGACAATGAAAAGGCAGCCGGAGCGCGCGCATTGTTTTCTTTGTAATTGTAAAATGGCGGCTGCGGAAACTATAATGGCGGAGCTCCGGAAACGACTGTACTCAGGTCGGCCCCGGCTTTGGAGAACGGAACGGCTTTTGTTGTGTCGACTTCTCCGAGTGTGTTCTCGGAGGGATCTTCCATTACCCACCTTCGACTCTTTATTCGGCGCAAATTGGCAACTCCTTCGCGTGTCGGCGCGCTATTTGTCAACAGTGGATCTAACAGATAAATTGCTTCAATTTATAAACAACAAAAAGGGCTTTCTCTAGGCCGCGTCCCGCCATTTACGCCATCCCGCCATTTGCGCTCAACTTCTACTGGACATTGGTTCTTAGGGCACTGCGTCACGACTCGATGTTGACTATATCAATAGTTAGAGGCAAAATGAACAACCCTGCATTGCATTAGATAAATATTGGAGTAAAAATATCTATTACATATATATATTGGGATCTCTACAGCGAAGGGCATCAAAACGGTGTACGGTGGTGTTCGAATGGTGATAAAAGGAAATAATGCAAGGCAAACGTTATGGATAAAATAAGGAAGGTGGTTGAGATGGTTTAAGCATGTGAATCGAATGAATGAGTGAAGAATGAAAAACTTTTTAATCTTAATTTTTATTGATTTATGATTTTAGAGTATTTTTTCCACGTACTTCGGTGCATTTTTAAAGTGATTATTTATTTGCCCAAATACATGTCACAAATCTGGGTTTAATGACTTGTCATAGGCTGGTTAAGGAAGTCACATGTACAGTGTCATGAGATTAATTGTATATACATAAGTATAGGAGTTTCAAAAATATGAGTAGTATCGTTGCCAATCGTGGGTAGAATAACATAGTGAATGTTGCACGTGTGTAAAGTCATCACATTACACACGACTTCCATATTCTTCTTCATCTATGTTACTCTATGGCCTTGGTCAATATATGAATTCTCAATTAATGCTGTTTATGCTGTACGTTGTTGTACGACAATATTTGATGTAATGTGAATATTTTTTGTTTTTTGTTATTTAAAATGCTCAAATTGTACAGTTAAAAATATATTATATAAACAACGGCAAGAGATACCAGAAGAAGAAGACGTTAACCTCATATTCTTTGTTTGCCCAATGAATGACCAAATGCCAACATTTTTCAAGGCTTTGGCCTCTCTCACTACCCTCCCTACAAATATCCAACTCAGTCTAGCGAGAAGGAACCTACAATAATATACAACATTTTATTTACTTTAACAAAAAAATAACGGAATCAATTTGTAGTAAAATAATAAGTTTAAAGTGATTTATATTTATTTAAATAAATTTATCTAACTTTGCTAAATTACTCAATTTTATATGCAACGCCATTCTATATAAAAAGAAGAGATACCAGCGTAACACAACGTTACGATTTCCCGTGCAATTTTCTTCACAAATCCTCTTTCTGAAGGTGATCTTAGCTCCGCGCTAGGGTGGACGAGGGAGGCGAAGAGAGTAGAAGAGAGAGGGATGAGATTAGCGGCAGGGGGCGAGGGGAGAGGGAAAGGGGAGAGCTAGAGGGCGGGGCGGTGACACGGTTGGCATGGAGACGCCCGCCCCGCCTGCGAAACATATATCTCCTGCATAGCCTGGGCTCCTAGACCCTTTACCAGAGATTCACCTGGATTTCCCATTATTTTTTGTTATATTTTTTATTTCAAAATTAAAATTTAACTAAAAAAAATAACTAACTAAACATCACACCGCTTCCACACAGGGGTAAGAAGAGATAATAGAACGCCAAGCCACTCTGTCTTTTATAGAATAAAACAGTGTTCCGCAAACTTTTTCTATTCAATGTACACGTACGAAATTAAGAAATTTCAGCGGTGCATATTTACCATATTATGGTAACATATTTCGGTAGTGTAAAGGCAAAGGGGTATATCTGTCTCAGACCAAATTTTACAGGAGAGCAAAAACATACTTGTTAAGTTAAATAACTCAATTGTTTTATGTATTTTTATATGTACACATCTTAATAAAACTAAATAAGTATTGCAACTACAGCTTTATCCTTTTGCCAGATTGCCTTTTGGAATACACTATTTTGGACATTTTGTGGAACAAACTTAGAAAATGAAATTTTTTACAGATATACCCCTTTCCATTACACTACATATTATGTTTAATGCGAAATGTGTGCCTACTTAACTGAGTACAGGCAATCAAAATTTGGAGGAATTGTGTTATATTCACAAAACTAGACATTTTTTCCCCGGCACACCAACTAATCACCACGGTACACCAGTGTGCCCGGGGCACACACGTGGCGGAACAATGAAATAAAATAACAAATATACATAATTTAAGTGAAGTTTTGTACTGATCTTTCTTGGTGGAACTGCATTTCACATAATAAAATAACAACTATGTAATTTTATCCAAATTAATTTTATTTGACCAGCAACCGGGTTTCATCTGACATCATCAGACTTTTTTTTTATATAATCTGATAATATCGGTTACGACGAAACTCGGTTCCTAGTCAAATAAAATTAATGTGGAAAAAATTACATACTTACTTGTTATTTTATTATATAAAAGACAGAGTGGTTTGGCGTTCTATTCTATCTGCTTACCCCTGCGGTGTGATGGTTCCAACAAGAAATCCGTACAAAACTTCACTATGTCTATGCAAACATTATTCTTCATTCGCCCTTTCCAAGTTCATACATATACATACATATCTCCTCATACATACCTACCCGCCGATTATTTTGAGACCGAACATGACCGTTTTCAAGTATTTGACATACCTGATCGTGCCAATTCGTTCTTGAATCACTAGAACTTCACTGTAGACATCTCTTGGTGAGATGAAAAATAATGTTTCAAAATTGGTTCATATATATACAGAACTTCCAAGAATTTGAGTAGTGTGGTTGTCAATAATGGGTAGAATTGGTGAATGTTACACGTGTGTAAAGTGATCACTTAAACTAGCCTATGACGGTCGTCAGCCCCGTAAATGCCCAGACTTCCATATTCTTCTTCACCTTTGATGAGATGTCAAAAAATAATATGAAAATAACTGCTGTAGATAATTGGATATAATCCAGATTTTGTGAACAAGTATTTGAACACACTTAAAATGTTGTACAAAAAAGTTGCCTAAAAGGCATGTCCTGTGTGTGGGTATACATCATATGTTATTTTCAAATGTAACAGTCACTTCGGGATGCATTTCTGGAAGAGTGATGGGAATAAGCTCGTAATTCTCGCGAGCAGTCGGCAGCGAGGGGCCGGAAGCGAGTGGGCCGCGGCGGGCGGCGCGCGGCACCCTTAGCGGTCACAATAAACACGTCACGCCGCTCATTATAGCGCTTATTCTAGTCCTCCCATAATGGCTTTTAATTCGACTCTAAAGTGTTTTGGCGCTAAATGCCTTCATAGATTTCGGTAAGTGTCTCTCCTCGGATAATTACCACTTAATCATTCAAATACGCTAAATGAGGCGATCACTTTCAAAATATCTTCCGGGTGAAAAAAATGTTTGAATTAAACAGCTTTAAAAGTCAGAAATTATAATAATTTGCGTTGCGATTAGTATTTGTCCGCCTCCGTGGTGTAATGCTTAACGGTTTTATCTACCGTGATGGAGGTCACGGGTTCGATTCTCAGGGAGGGTGAAAATAAAAATTAGTGATTTTACACTGTAATATTTATTTAACCCTGGACTGGTCCCCGAAGCGTAGGAATGATTAACTTGCCATCGCGTAAGTAACGTTCAAGATAAAACTGCGTCAATACGATGCAGTGCCCTATCCACCATTGGGCGCGGATAAGAGTTCGAAGGTTAGTTATGGAGGTCCGGGCACGAATCCCAGGAGGGTCCAAATAAATACAAGTGATTTTATTGATTTATTCGACAGTTACTTTGTGGTAAAATTTTACTTGCTAAGTAACACTTTTACGGCAAATTAAAATTAAAATTATAGTTTGAGCAGTTGAGCTTCGTCCGAGTCTAAGTTGCACCCATATTCATTGGCATTTTTGTCTAGTTCTTTCCCCAACAATGCTACGACAATGTACATTGCTACAATAGTGTAGGCCAATAAGACAACGCATGAGTTCGTTGATATGATAAACTCTCGCATGTAGATGGCTACCATCATAATTATATGACCATTTTCCAATTGACACATCGCTGCATAAATGTAGCCAATTTCCGCACCCGGTGCATTTGCTCGATGCTCATATGTAATCATATCATGACCTAATTTTTTGTTAATTTTAAAATATATCATTCAAAAAGACCCAAGGTAACAGACGTGACTCTAAGAATCAAAGTGGAACTGGGCAGGTTATATAGCACGAAAGTCTGAGGATATTGAAAGCTGTCCCACGGCATTCCCAGATCTGATACAGAAGCATCTAGGCTTCCTGACAGATCTGCTCTTGCAAAGTAGTTTCATTTTTTTTAAACTAAGTTGTGAAACAATATAAAATTGTGTCCCGATTTTACTGTGAATTTATATTTAAAAGCGTTCACCTGTCACTGCCAATCTAAATAAATAAAAGTTTGTAAATCCACCACGAAATTTTCTAGAGTACCCCGGTGTAGGTAGCGAAAGGGATTAGTATTTAGTTCAGTTAGTCAGCTAGATCCGATTTCGACCCGACGTTGGCCGGTACACAGACGCTCACAACCCGGACCGGCACAGCAGACAGACACGGAATAATGTGAGGATAGATGAACGAAAAAGGTGATTGACAGGAAGCCCAGAACAGGACGCAAAAGCTCCAGACAAGATGGTCCGAAGACGTTAAGAAAATGGCGGGCTTGCGCTGGAAGAGAGTCGCGTCCTAGTGAAATCGGTATTTGATTGTTAAATCAAACATAGATTTGTATTAAGCCATAAAAACATTAATGGTGTCACAATAGGATATCAATAGATTCTTCCTTTGCCCGAAAATGAATATGAGTATACGTACGTATTAAATAATTCATAAATTAAAATGGACGATTAAAGAAAACACTTCGTTTTTTACCACTTGAGTTTTATTATAGACTACATGTTTCAGAAGTTAAACTTCCATCATTCAGGTCTGTATAGTAACTATACAGACCTGAAAACGAAGTTTTTTCTTTAATCATTGTAACATGTCTTACCACAAAGTTAATGCCGATACAATAAATAAAATTAAAATGGAGTTTATGAAATTAATTAACTTTGTTTTCACCACTTTTTTTATTTATACTATTTAACCTACCTGTTTCGACAATGCCTTATCATTATCAGGGTTTATTTTAAATAAAAAATATTAAATTACCAAATACTTGTCATCATCAATTAATAAAATCATTAATTGATGATGACAAGGTATTGTCGAAACCGGTAGGTTAAATTGTATTAAAAAAAAACTGAAGTGGTGAAAACAAAGTAAATTTAATATATTATTAGATTAAAACCAATATTTTTAGCTTTTCCACTTTATTTTTATTTGACCAGCGACCGGGTTTCGTCGTTACCGACATCATCAGACTGGACCAGTCCGTTACCGACATCACCAGTCTGATGATGTCGGTAACGACGAAACCCGGTCGCTGGTCAAATAAAAATAAAGTGGAAAAGCCAAAAATATTGGTTTTAATCTAATAATATAAGTATTAAGAATGCAATTCCATCACGAAGTGTCAGTGGATAATATTAATATATTACAAAGTAAATTTATTTTATAAAGTTTTATAAAATGTGCCACAAAGTAACTGCGGAAAACATTCAAGAAATAAAATGGAGGTGTATAAATTAAACGCCAAATCTATAAAAGATGTAGGTAAGGAATTAACAATAAATATGGGAGTCGAACACTGCAATATATCGTTCCGAACATTTTTTATTTGTTACCGACGGATGTTAGAGGCCAAAATAAAATATGGAACAAAGGCAAAATAAAGGAATGGGTAAATGATCGAGAGTTGATTGTATGAAAATTGTAAAATGTTTATATTCTTATTTGTCTCTTTTTAATGTCTATATTAGGTTAAAATCGTTAAAAACAATAAAAAATGTATTAAAAAAGAACTCCACCGACAAGACACACAAGGTGGCTTGATGGGTCTCTGCTAAAAAATGTTCTAAATATCTATAAATTGTGATATTTAAATGAAAAAAAAAATTAAGATGTTTGAACGGAAGTGGACTCACCGAGAGATTTGGCTTTGTGGTCCAGAGATGTGAGTCCGGCATCCTCGCTCCTGCGGAAGGCCAGGGGGCTGGCCGACTCCTGGCCGAGGTGGTCGGGGATGCGCTGGTTGCCGTACAGGTCGCTGAAGGCGCTGGTGCCCAGCAGGCCGGAGCGGTCCTGCAGCGCCGCCTTGGCCTTCTCCACGCTCTGCTTGAGCTGCTCGAAGGTGGACTGGTGGATGCGGTAGGGCGGCCAGTCGCCGGCCGCCCACGGCTCCTCCTTGAGCGCGCCCCGCTTGAGCTCCAGGGCGCCGCCGTAGGAACAGCTGCTCTCGTACATCGTGCTGCGACACCGGGGACGGTCGCGGAGTCGCTTGCTTCTATCGAGCCTGTGAAAAGCGCAATTTCTTAATATTTTTTTTTAATTATTTGGAAAACCAACAGAGAACAATAACATAAATGTATATATCTTAATTATTGAAAAAAGCTCCAATAACAGGTTTTCGCAGAATGAAAAACCGTGGCTAGAATTGGTGAATGTTACACGTGTATAAAATGATCACTTAACCAAGCCTGAGACGGTCGTAAGCCCTGTAAAAGTCTACACTTCTGTATTCTCCATCATCTATGTTGAGATGTAAAAATAACTCCTGATAGGAGATAATTTAGATTTGTGAACAAGTATTTGGACACACTCAAAGTGTTGTAAACTTCCCTTTTCATTCATCTTTCACTTTGTGCTATACCACTTAAAAGTACTACTTAATGACAACCGGCTTCATTCCATCATCAGGTCAAATGTAGAGTGAAATGAAGTCAAACCATTTTAATTACTAAACAAAATACTTAGTGGGTTGGTATCATCAATTCTTATTACTATTACCATCACGCCGTTTCTCTACAGGGGTAGGTAGACAGAATGGAACGCCACACTGGTCTGTCCTGACCTCTGGTTATGTAGGCTTTTGACACCACCAGATTTCAGGTTCTGATCTGGTCGTGCCTAGTCATTTTTGGCCGTCCTCGTTCTGTTCTCCCGTTTAAATTTAACAGGTATACTTCCTTACTCATTCTCTCGTTATCCATTCACTCCACTTTTCCATGCCACAATGAAAACGTTTCTTAAACTTTTCTATTATCTTTAGTTTTTCTTGAAAATGAAGATATTCTACCTTAATTTTCAATTCTGTCATAAATTGATTTTCCATACATTCGTTTGAGGGAACGCATTTCAACAGCGTTAACTTTGCCTGTATCCTTATGGTGCCATTACCATGTTTCGCTTCCGTCCACGCAATTGCCATGGATCTTCCTCGAAAGATATCTAGAGGAAGACCAAAGAAATCATGGATGCTACAGAAAGATAACACTTTGTCGATGATAGAGGAACCTAAAGCCTGAGGCTGAGGAGAGCTGATCCCAACAGTCTACAAATACTACAAGTTGGGACGGAGCCCTATGGGAGGATGGTTAATTATATTTAAATAATAAATAAAATAAATTAATAAATAAATGAACATTGGTTTACAACATTTTGAGTGTGTCCAAATACTTGTTCACAAAATCTGGATTATCTCCAATTACAGGAGTTATTTTCATATTATTTTTTGACATCTCATCAAAGATGAAGAAGAATATGGAAGTCTGGGCATTTACGGTCGTCAGCCCGTAAATGCCCAGACTTCCATATTCTTCTTCATCTTTGATGAGATGTCAAAAAATAATATGAAAATAGGTTTTGCTTGCATTAACAAATTCCAATCAACCGCTGAGAATATGAAAAAAATAAACGCTTCAAATACGAATGTGATAGAATAATTATTACAATATATAACATGTGTGTTTTGTCCGCCTCCGTAGTATAATGGTCAGCACGCTTGGCTACCTACCGTTCTGGAGGTCCCGAGTTCGATTCCCAAGGGGGGTAAAATAAATATAAGTGATTTTTTCACTGTCATATTTATTCAATATTACCCTGGACTGGTACCTGAAGCGGAAGGCTGGTCACCTTTCCTTCATGTGTAAACGATCAAGATAACACTGCGTTTATATGACGCAGTGCCCTATGCACCATTGGGGTGCGAATAAGGGTTTTTATTATTATTATAACACGTACCTTTGCAAAGTAATGAAGTATCACGTGGAACAGTGTTAGAAATTTCACAGGTGCATAGTTACCATATTATGGTAGCATATTTAACATGCTGAAAGCGAAACGTGAACCTGCTTAACTAAGCATAGGCGTCGACATTTAGAGCAACTGTGTTATTTTCACAAAACTAGACGTTTTTCCGCGGCACACCAACTAATCACCGCGGTACACCAGTGTGCTGCGGCACACACGCACAGGAACACTGACGGAGAACAATACTATTTCGCAATTTTAATGACTTACAACAAAAATTGTTGTAAATAAAGCACGCATTTCTTAGAAAACAACATGCATTTTAAGTCAGTTCAGCATTATCTTGAGTCACATATTTTTGCACATACCATATATACGAGTACAAAACCAATATCGTTAAAATATTAAAATTACTGTAAATTGTGAAGCGTTCTAGAGGTAATTTTTCGCGGAACGGCGATTTATAAATTTTCAATATTATTAGATATTACTGCTACTACTGCTACTACCATCACGCAGTTTCCTACAGGGGTAGGCAGAGAGGATGAAACGCCAAACTCTCCTGTCCTGACAAATGGCTCCCACCACATCCATAAATCCATACTATTGACACCATCAGATTTTATATAAATAGGTAAAAACCATTGCAGGCCCAACACTTCGCGACAGAGTAAGAAACTCTGAAATAAGAAAAATCTGCAATGCCGAAGATGTTGTGCGATGGGGAAGAGTTAGAAGATGTTTCTGGAGGAATCATGCGGGAAGAGCAAGTTCGGATCGAGTGGTGAGAATAACAGGACACAGTCCTAACTAAAGAAGAAGAAGAAGGTAAACTCTCCTATAACTTAATTTAATACTGGGCACTGAGATCGTGTACATAGTAAGTCGATATTCATATCGTGGTGTGTGCCAATTATCACCTAATTTTTCTTGAGCTTTTACGTTTCCCTTTTACCCTTTTCCTCCCTTCCGTCCCACTTCCAGGTATTTATATCAAATTACATATGTGGAGGTGCTCATCAAAAAGTTACATTTCCAATATTGCTCAAAAATCATTTAAAAGCAAATCTGTTCTGTTTACTGCATTCTATCGTAATCTTATCGTAAATCTTATTTAAAGTTGCAACAAAACGACCAATCCTGTGTTAAACCAATATAAAATCTTTAAATCTCACCAAAGCGTAACAATTTTACAAGCTAGAATTCCTGATTACTTAAAATCATTTGTAATGGAAATGTAACGTTTAGGTGAGGACGTCCACATATCGCTCACTCCTTTCAACAACATCATATATAAAAAAAAAGATTTTTCAGGAGATCGTTATTTAAGTTTAAAAATATAATAAAATGTATTAAAAATAAATATCAAGCCACTTATTGAACTTTTTGCTGTGCAACAGATATTTTTTGGTAAAACCTGGATGTTTTTTCTCCATTTGAAAATAGAGTAATGTATTAATTAATTATTATTTTTTTAATTTAGTATATTTTAAAAAATAATTAAACAATACATTTTCTTCAAAATACAAAAACAACACTTTCTGCCCTGTAACGGGTAAATATTAAGTTAAAAATATACTGCTTTTGCTGGGATATAGTACATTTTCTGGGCATTCCGAAAACATGCACAACTAATAATTGTCAATTTTTTTTATATATGACGTTGTTGAAAGGAGTGAACGATATGTAAAATTTTGTAAATGGAATGTAACAAATGCCCGTTATTTGTAAAAATTCCAAATAAAATTAAAATAAATATTATCATCTTGGCATGTACATTTTGAAGAGATCCATCAGATGCTGCGCAACACGTAAGGAATAGTTCAGTTCTTATTTCATTATGATTCGCATTTTGTCCACAATTTCCGCACCAACACGCTGTCAAAGACATGTGGATATTTCGGTATCCACTTTCGGCTAAGCTTGGTCATCACTCACGAGACACTCGGCTACGCGGATCCGGTCACAGGTGAGCCTCCACCGGCCGCGTTGTGATGTGGCTGGTCCACATCGGGCGTGGACACCTCGCGATGTCGTCTATTGTCTCGCAAGAACTGGCAAGAGAGAGTTTGCAGCAGACCGGGCTCAGTGGCCAAATTGTCCGCATCCGGTGCGAGGGAAATGCGTACGGACCAATGTGTTGATACAGCGGATGGCGGCTTGCTTCCGAAATACGTTGAAATAAATTTGATTGACCCACACACGTACAACTTTCAGTACAAATTTACATAGAACCGAGCAAAAAATCGGTTAATTTTTAATTTTTTTAAAAAATAAATATTTTTATAAATTTTAAATTAAATAAATAAATTTTGATATCTCAACTATCGAAATTAAAATTGAAAAAAATACGTTGTTAATTTTTAAAAGAAATAAATTCATTACAATCTAAACAATTAAAAAAAAAGCTTTTACAGATTTTTGTTCACAAATGGTCTACGTAGCGTTAGTATACAGTATATAATATTTTTCCGCTAGTGTGTTTAGATACAATGCTGTAGGTCTCGGGTTCGATTCCCAGGGGGGGGGTCAAATAAATATATGTGATTTTTCACTCTTATTTATTTATTCAATGTTACCCTGGACTGTTACCTGAAGTGGAGGGCTGATCACCTTTCCTTCATGTATTAACGATCAAGATAACACTGCGTTTATATGATGCAGTGCCCTATACACCATCGGGTGCAGGTAAGGTTTTTTTTAGTATTTGAATATAATTTAAATATGATTCATTTCATTATTTTAAAGACATTATATACACATAGGCACATACCATATATGGAATATTACCAATCGATAAAAAATTCAATATCTAAGTTTGGCAGAATGAAGACATTTGAAAGGAATGTGCAGCTGACTTAGGGTTGATTAAAATATTGATAAAGGTGTTGTTAGTCGACTTGGACATCTGGAGCGGATGGATGACGAGAGAATGACCAAACAAGTATGGGTACTATTTTTGGCAAATGTGATTGGGAGAACATTACGAAAACCAAACCAAATCAACCAAATCAATTATAACCTAAAATTTGGTCGTGTTAAAAGACCACGTAATAGTGTGACTAGATGTATGGAGTTAAAGGAAGTCAATAGTGTATTTTAGGATAGTGTGGCGTTACATCCTCTCTGCCTACCCCTTCATAAAAACGGCGTGATGGATAATTTGAATCGCTTTTTAAAAACTGTGTTATGTAAGGTAAATTCAATGCAAACAGTATGAAGAATATTAAGTAGGTGTTAGGTAAAAATATAATTTTTCTGGCTTTCTCATGTATGTGATTTTAATCCAGGATTCGTACCTTACATACTGATAAAAGAGTTTCTGCTAAATAAAAAACTTCTTTTCATCTCACCAATAGATGTCTCTAGTGAAGTTCTAATGATTCAAGAACAAGGTTTCAAAATTGGTTCATTTATATATTTAGAACTTCCAAGAATTTGAGTAGTGTGGTTGTCAGTAATGGGTAGAATTGGTGAATGTTACCTACACGTGTGTAAAGTGATCACTTAAACCAGCCAATGGCGATCGTCAGCCCCGTAAATGCCCAGACTTCCGTATTCTTCTTCATCTTTGATGAGATGTGTAAAAATAATCTGATACTTAAACGTGTGGAAAATGCCGACAATCCTTTTGCCGGCACTGTTCGTGAAAAGGAGTAATGATACCTTCTGGTAATATCTTAACAATAGAATCGTACAAAGAAGCTCTGTTGATGGCTCTCGGAAAAGCTCTTACAACAGTATCAATTTAGTTGTACGGATATAATTGAACATTTTCTTCGTGATATAAACCCATTCATATTGTTCCTTTTGGCGCTTTGAAGGCTTGATTTAGAGAAACTTCTTTAAATTTTCAGATCTCTTTTATGTACTACTACAAAGTAAAATATCGCTCACTCCTTTCAACATCATCATATACCAAAAATCGACAATTTTCAATTGTACATGTTTTCGGAATGCCCAGAAAATGTACTATATCCCAGCAAAAGAGGCATATTTTTAACTAAATATTTACCCGCTACAGGGCAGAAACTGTTGTTTTTGCATTTTAAAGAACATGACTTGTTTAATAATTTTTTAAATCTACTAAATATTCTTCAAATGGAGAAAAAACATTCAGGTATTACCTAAAAAGATCTATTGCACAGCAAAAAGTTCAATAAGTGGCTTGATATTTATTTTTAATACATTTTATTATATTTTTAAACTTTAAAAACGATCTCCTGAAAAATCTTGATAAATGACGTTGTTGAACGGAGTGAGCGATATTTACAATAGTTTCAGTGAAATAATATAAAACTTGGTATTTACAGGCAATTATGACCGGTCTTTGGCTGGTTTGAGTATCACTTTCCACACCGTGTAACATTCGCCATTGTACCAATGGTTGACAACAATTTATTGTCACTCGAATTTCGAATATTTTAAATTTTTATAACGCTTTTAATACAAATTCTATAAGTTGGATCTGTAGTTGAAAATCGCAAGTTGAATAGAAAAGTTCATTTACAAATTTGAGATCCTTTCCTCATTATTTCACATACTACAAAACTTATTCTTTAAATTCCAAATTTTTTTCACAATATTTTTAGTGTGTCCAAATAGTGTCTTCTCCATCAGGGGTTTTCTGTTGTTGATATGTCAATATAGATGGAGAAGAATATGGAATTTAGCTTCAAATAATTTCAATTTAAAAAAATCAAAGAAATTACTTGATTTTTAATGGTCTTTTTAAACCGTTGCTTACAATGTTCTATCTAGAAGTCTCGCTTTGTTAAGGCCTCGGAATAACAGAATTCATTTAGCGCTGAGAACCAGTCGTCACTTCACGCCCGATTATTTTTTGAATTTATGTGTATATGTATTTATTTTGTTTTTACAGAATACATATTGAAAAAATATATTTGTATTTTTTTTTAACTCCCTTTAATGACTCTCTTCAAAACCATATATGTAATTATTTCAAGAAAAAACTTATTTTTTTAATATAAAGTGTTATAAGAAATCAATAAAATCAATTGCACCAAATGTTACCTGGGTTTGAAGAAAATTAATTCAAAGATTATCTCACCTGAAGGAAATAAATACACTCGCATATTTATTTTAAGTAAGTAATGCATCCAAGTATCGACATGCTTCTCCCTGGTAATCAATTACGGAGCTTGTTGACATTGTATAAAATTGTATGTATGTGGTGGGTAAACAAAATTGTATGTATGTTGTGGGTAAACAAAATTGTACGTTTGTCGTGGGTAAACAATATAACGCTAGGGCACTCGGCTGCAACTACAAGACGGGCCGGTCGCCAAAGTCAATTAGGGCGTTACATCGGCATTAGCGCAGGAAGTAGAAACATTACCGCACTTAAACACTGACGGGCTGCGCGCCCGCCGCGGCCGCAAATGTGGCCGTGATCGCCGCATGTGACCGACGCATCCTCCAGCAGCGAGCCAAATCACATCTCAAGTGAAAATTCTCAGGCGGCGGGTCGATAATCGATAATTGTTTAAACAAACTATGTAATCATAACATAAATAAAAGTCGTGTTGACGTCGTTTGGTCATCATATGAATGAGTGAATAAAGGATTCTTCTTCTGGACCCTCATTCGCACCAAATGGTGCATAAGGCACTGCATCGTATTGACGCAGGATCTAGATGTGAATTTACATTTAACATCATTCAATGTCCTTGTCACAGGCGCCTTGGCGTTGTCGGGTAAACGCTCGACTGCGGAACTGGTGGCGCGTGTTCGATTCCCGTCAATTGCAAAATGATTCAAGAAAGATTTATTTTCAATTGGTCTGGGTATTTGTGATGTATTTTTCACATTTACCTCCCCTATCCAGATAAGGCTCTTAAAGTAGGGTCTTCGCGGGTTGTTCCTTTAAAAAAATACGTTGTCACTGTAAATTATAAATGGATGGATTTTACAACATTTTGATTGTTTCCAAATACTTCGCAAATCTGGATAGATTTTACCCCAAAGTGACTCCCGAATCTATTAATGAAAGCATACTGTACCTACCTGGCCTAAGTTAGTACAATTGTGTAGTAAGCGTCAGATAGAACGGTAGAGAGACAAAAGTGAATATATAAGAACAAACTACGCTTAGAATTCGCGCTAACGCCACATAAAAATTTCTTCTTTGTTTTTATTAATTCATAAAAAGAAAAAAAACAAATCGCCTCAAAGATCATGTGATTAAAATAATGCCTTTACACGTACGCACAATTAGAGTTATGTGCAACATTCGCTAGATAATGCACATGGGTCAAGCAGCAGACAAAGAGAAAATTTAATAAATAAATAAAGTATCACGTGATAAATAAAAAAAAGTTAAAAGAATATATCGCTCACTCCTTTCAAGAACGTCATAAATCAAAAATCGTCAATTTTCAGCTGTGCACGTTTTCGGAATGCCCAGAAAATTTACTATATCTCAGCAAAAGCGGCATATTTTTAACTTAATATTTAACCGCTACAGGGCAGAAAGTGTTGTTTTTTCATTTTGAAGAAAATGTATTGTTCAATTATTTTTTTCAATACTAACTAAATATTTTTCAAATGGAGAAAAAAACTTCAGATTTTACCTAAAAAGATCTGTTGCACAGTAAAAAGTTCAGTAAGTGGCTTGATATATATTTTTAATACACTGTATTACCATTATTGACAACCACACTACTCAAATTCTTGGAAGTTCTGTATATATGAACCAATTTAGACACCTTGTTCTTGAATCACTAGAACTTCACTAGAGACATCTATTGGTGAGATGTAAAGAAGATTTTTTACCAAGCAGAAACTCTTATATTAAGCCATGCTATTAATAATAAGTTTGGAATATATATCTGGCGCCATCTTCGTAAAATACTACCTCATGGGCGCTTTTCTGTGATTGAATTAGATAAAAGGAGATAGTGGAAATAATTTAGCAAACAAACGCATAATTAGTTTTTTTACGCATCATCTGACTCTCAGTATTTCTAACGACTGATGGAAAAAAATTTCGTGCCGTCGGGCCCGTAACAGCAAAAGCACGCTCGCCAAATTTAGTGCGCTGGTTTCGAGATGATAAGATCAATTTACTCATTGCAGCTGACCGATCGAAGTGTGAGACGTAGAAAATTCAGAGTCCACATTTTTCAAAAACTTAAGTACCTGTTTTTCTCAGCTACTCGATCTAACTGGCGAAATTGGCCAATGATTTAATATGATACACGAGAGATTAATCGCTAGCGTTTTATTTTATCGATAAATCGTCGTTTAATTTGCGACAGTCATAGCGTTCAACGATTTTCTTCCACGATATATGTATATCGCTACTTTTAAGCTTGAGATCCTTGAGATTTATCGTCCGTCAACAAAAAAAAACAGAATAATATACCGATAAATTTACCCAAGTATTTCATTCGTATACTGAAAAGGTTTAAGTAAAAAAACGTACATGCATTTAAAAGAAGTAAAATTTGCTATAAACGTACATACTACAAAAAGATAGAAAAGTTGGAAAATAATGAATAAAAGCGGAAAAAATCATACGTACGTTTAAAAATCTCACATAACGTAAGAAAAATAAAATACGAGTAGGTACATTTCAAATTTGGTATTTTTAGTTATTTATTAAATTTTTTTCATTTGTTTTCGTAAATTTGAAAGCACACGTGTTCTCAAAAACCTAAAAATAGAAAAAAAAATTCCACCACCCGGAACGTAGACAGAGGGAAATAATATGAATAAAAGATTTCGAAAGAGGGATGATTTTTGGGTGACCACAGAATAGCAGGTCAAACGTGTGCATGTATCATGTATAATATGTTTCATGATATAGGTCTACGTCAATATGTTCAGATGGAAAGGTTGCCCATTCGAAATAAATTACACGTATTTTATTTCATGTATATAATGTTTTTTCATCTTTGTTATTGGAAATATTATTTTTTTACCCAGCTAATCTAGGTATATTCTTAAATGTTGAACGAAATGAAAATAGTTTTAAGATAAAGCAAACTTATTATCTCTTTTGTCATCAATCTATCATCATATCTTCAATTTCCCCAATTTTTGCATTCGTATTGCGTGTGTTCGTCATTAACCTATCACCGTACCTTCGTTTTATTTACAATTTTAGCAAAGATTTTCTCAATTTCAGCGTAGGTATCGCGTGTGTTCATCATTAATCTATCATCGCACTTTTAGTTTTCTGCATTTTTGTACTTACTCTATCAATCTATTATTGTACTTTAAATTTTCTCTACTTTATCATAGGTATCGAGTGTGTTCACTATTTTCAGCTTAAATTTTCAGCAAAACGATATATCTCTATAAAATATTGATAGAAATCTAAAAAAATCGCTTTCAGCATCGCACACATGATACAAGTGAAGCTTCTTATAAAATAAAGAAAAGATATATTTGGTGCAAGAGACAGAGAATTTTAGACACTTAGGATCAGTGCCCTAGTTATATAAGCTAGTAAGAATTCGAGTATACAACTCTGAGTGCCCTAGTCGATGCTAACGTTTTCCTTTTCCTAACGACTCTTCCCATATAGTATAATATACTATAGGTACTTAGTACAATATACTTAGTACCTAATGTCTTTTTTTCTAAGCTCATTCACTTCAGCTCGTCACCTGTGACATAAAATACATTCATCTCCTATATTTTAACATTTGAAGTGCTGGACTGATCACCTTGCCTTCATATAAGTAGGTATTTAATTTCTTCTTCTTCCTCATCTTTCTATAGATCCTGAGGATCGCTTGGGATGCTGTCTGCTAGCTATCTCTCCATAAGAAACATACATTTTCATCTTCAATTCTAACCCCGCGCCCCGTTAGAATTAAAAATGGGAACTGCGGCATGGTATGTAAACGTGCTTGGCTCGTCACCGTACATCACTTTGTATTTTACTGCATGTTTTTATTTTTGGCAGAAGATATGGGTGGTAGATACGCAGATCGTATTAAGGCGAAGTGAAGAATAATCGAAGGTTTAAAAATAAATGATAAATACAGATAATTAATATGGCGTCGTTTTTGTGAAAGATCATCTCAAAGGCGCTTTACTATGTACAGTAATTACTATGGACAAGAGATCTGGAAAAGGTGTGTTTTGAGTTAAGATCAAAATTCGACAGATTTCAGGATAGTTCTCAGATTCCCAATTTCTCATATTTTAAATTATATTTAAATAGGAATTAAATTATATTCTCTTGAAAATTTTTTCCAGATACTTTGTGGCACATTTTATAAATTTTATAAAATAAAACAACTTTGCTTTTAACCACTTTATATTGGTACAATTTTTCCAACCGGTTTTGACAAGAACCTTGTCATCATCAAGGTTTATGTACTAATTCTAAAACATTGAAATACTCATAGTTAGGTTATAGTTAATTACCCTTCCCTTACGATGCCAAAAACTTCCACGCACTCCATACACCATATGAAAATTTGATTTAAAAAAATGTATTCTGTTCTCAGAATATAATTTTATTAAGTTATTATATTTTATGTTCTCCTTTCTTTTTCTGTGGAGTCCGATTCATTAGTTACATTAAATCAGCATTTAGATCTTACATTTAAATAATAATTAAGATCATATACAGGACATTTCATAAGACATAGTAAATATGTTAATATATAAATTAGTCAAATATGATTTAATACATTGATTCAGGAGTCACTTTGTGGTAATATACATAAGTATATCCGTTTTTAATTTAAGTTTTACTGGGTGAATACCACTATTTCTTAAAATCTATCAAGACACGCATTTCGACGCCTTCCTTATTATTTTTGCTCCACACATAGGGCGTTTGTCCACTACACGGGATTTCACCGTCCGGCAGTCCGGTTTTGAAAAATGAAAACGACTACGACAGTTTAGCGTGATCGAATTTACGCGCAACGTGTTGATCAAGAGCTCTGTCTCGAAGAAAGATGGACAAAAGCACAAGCCAATCCAAGCCAATCGTCGTTTTAAAACGCTAACTGACGTGCCGGACGGTAACATTCCGTGTAATTCCGTGTAGTGGACAAATGCCCCTACGGTGTGTTATATTAAAAATAGTCAAATATGACTTGCATATATATTATTATTATTCTATTTCATCTACTACTAACACTTATCCGAACCCAATGATGCTTAGGGTACTGAATCGCATCAAAACAGTGTTATATTGGTCGTAAATTGCATGGCCTGGTGACCAGTCCTGCGCTTCAGGTGCCAGACCGGAGTGATATTAAATAAATATGTGAGAAAAAAAATCGCTGACATTTGTTTTCACATCTTTGGATATCGAACATTCAGTTAATGGTTTAACAACATTCGTTAGATTTTCGACATCTCAACATAGATGAAGAAGAGTATGGAAGATGAGTATTTCCAGGGATTGTAACCTCCCATAGACTGAGTGATAACTTTACACACGTGTAACATTCTAACTACTCAATTTGTTTGAACTCATACATACATCATGACGCTTCATCATTGAGTATACAACAGACATCTATTGTTGAATTGAGAAAGTTTTTATTTAGCAGAGACCCTTTTATTTAGATGCATACAAGATTCCGAATTATTTTACATTATGGGAGACGGCCGTAAATAAATATTATTAAAAAAATATGCCGCTTATAATTTGACCAGTTATTTTACAACAGTAAAAATAACTCCTAATTGGAGAAACCAGATTTCTGAATATCTGTTTTATCCAAATCAAAATTTTGTGACTATTGGTTACATATATTTGTCTTCTTCTTCTTCAAACCATTATCTGCATCCCGATGGTGCCTAGGGCACTGCATCATATAAACGCAGTGTTATCTTGATCGTTAACACATGAAGGAAAGGTGATCAGCCCTCCGTCCATCAGGTACCAGTCCAGAGTAATATTGAATAAATAGCAGAGTGAAAAATCACTTTTATTCATTTGACCCCCCTCTGAGAATCGAACCCAGGACCTAAAGAACGGTAGCCGAGCGAAAAAGAATAAGGTATTTGTAGCAAATTCGCACAAATAATTTGGCACAATACGCAAAGCGTTTTTAATAAATAACATCGTCGGAAATCTGATAATTTCACTAAAATTTTATTTATTATTTCGGCATTCACTTTGTGGTTACATATCATGAAATTGTAAAAAGAAAATACTTGATTTTTTTACTACTTAAGTGGTAAAAAACAAGTGTTTTTCGTTTAAAATTTCACTAAAAAAAATCAAATTAAAATTAAATTAGACCTTGCGTGCTAATGTCACCTCATTTACTCACCCGACAATTTCCCGGGCGGGTCGCTTTCCACTGTCGTCGTATCGAGGTGATCAGCTTACCACAAACAAGTGGTCGAGTTCCTACTTTCATAACAACCGAACCACAAATGGAAACTATACAATTCACAGTACAAACTTAGAGGCGCGGATAGACGTCCAGAAGGGGATGAGAATCTCTTTTGAACGGGGTAGTTTGCACGAGATTCGCGGATACTTGGGCCATTGTTGAACGCGAGGATTCACTTTACTGATGATTTCGATACTGGCGCGATCTCTGATTGATAGATAGATTGTCTCTTGTCGATCGTGTCGGGTGTCGCGGGTGCGCCGGGGGCGCAGAGCTGTCGGGGGCGGCGGGACCCTCTCGGCGGGCCGCTGCGGGGAGAGTGCCGCCGGCGCACAGGTGAGGCCCCGCCTCCGCCGGGGGCGGGGCGTCACGCACACAGGCGCCCCTCTATCATCTATCATCCCGGCACACTACTTTATCCGTCACTCATGTAATGCGCGATATATCGCGGCTAAGTGATCGCCGCGCCGAATATCGCGCGGAGATTTCGCACAAAATACATCACCAAGCACTATATAGGTACATAGTGTATAGTGCTTGGTGATGATGTATATTTACAACGTTTTGAGTGTGTCCAAATACTTGTTCACAAAATGTGGATTATCTCCAATTACAGGAGTTATTTTCATATTATTTTTTGACATCTCATCAAAGATGAAGAAGAATATGGAAGTCTGGGCATTTACGGGGCTGACGACCGTCTTAGGCTGGTTTAAGTGATCACTTTACACACGTGTAACATTCACCAATTCTACCTATTATTGACAACCACACTACTCAAATTCTTAAAAGTTCTATATATATGAACCAATTTAGAAACCTTGTTCTTGAATCACTAGAACTTCACTAGAGACATCTATTAACAACATTTTGAGTGTGTCCAAATACTTGTTCACAAAATCTGGATTATCTCCAATTACAGGAGTTATTTTCATTTTATTTTTTAACATCTCATCATTGAAGTTCTAGTGATTCAAGAACAAGGTTTCTAAATTGGTTCATATATATAGAACTTCCAAGAATTTGAGTAGTGTGGTTGTCAATAATGAGTAGAATTAGTGAATGTTACACGTGTGTAAAGTGATCACTTAAACCAGCCTATGACGGTCGTCAGCCCCGTAAATGCCCAGACTTCCATATTCTTCTTCATCTTTGATGAGATGTTAAAAAATAATATAAAGACATCTATTGGTGAGATGTGAAGAAGCTTTTTACTAAGCAGAAACTCTTATATTAGTATGTGAGGTCCAAATCCTATGACGGTCGTCAGCCCCGTAAATGCCCAGACTTCCATATTCTTCTTCATCTTTGATGATATGTCAAAAAATAATACACTATTTATTATTTATTGTAACTGCAGACAGTTGATAGAATTCCATATTGAATTGTTGGGTAATATATCGAAAATAAAATATATGGGTAATATATCGATTGAATTCTACATTTATTTGTGTTTATGTTAATATGTGACGCGTGTCGTCTTATTAAGACATTATCAAACACATGTGTTTGATAATGTCTTGATACGACGAAACGCATCACGTATTAACATATACATAAATAAATGTAGAATTCAACCCAACAAACCTTGTTTAATTTTGGATATATTACCCAACAATACAGTTTATCGTAGTCGTACAGGAGAAAGTGACCAACTAACAAAACGTGAAATGTTCAGGAGGGCCATTTAAGTCACTTTTGCTTGGCAAGCAAATAAACATCAATGCTGTTAGTCATTTTTAACAAGTCAATATATTATACTTCCAAGTTTAAAATCCTTTGGGATTTTTTTCAGGGCAATATTAAGCTAGTAAGATATAAAATAGTCAATGATTACGTTTTTGTAAAAAAGTGAACTTGGTCACTTTCTCCTGTATGACTACGATATATTGCTACCAATTTTTTTTTGATGTTACGGTCTTCACCGTTACGTAACATTTCCATTATAAATTATTGTATGTATGTTTTGTCTGCCTCTGTAGTGTAATAGTCGGCACGCTCGGCTACCATTCTGGAGGTCCCGGGTTCGATTCCCAGGGGGGATAAATAAATATAGGTGATTTCTTCACTCTAATATTTATTAGGGATGTAGGTACCTATGATGAATGAGAGATTGTAGGTATATAGGACAATGCGTGAATGATATTATACCAATTTATCGCTCACTCCTAAAAAATCATCAATTTTCATTTGTGCATGTTTTCGGAATGCCCAGAAAATGTACTATATCCCAGCAAAAGAGGCATATTTTTAACTTAATATGTACCCGCTACAGGACAGAAAGTGTTGTTTTTACATTTTGAAGAAATGGTATTGTTTAATTATTTTTTTAATGTACTAAATATTTTTCAAATGGAGAAAAAACCTTCTGGTTTTACCTTAAAAGATCTGTTGCAAAGTCAAAAAAATTCAATAAGTGGCTTAATATTTATTTGTAATACATTGTATTATATTTTTAAACATTAAAAACGTTCTCCTGAAAATCAAGTTTTTTTATTTATGACGTTCTTGAAAGGAGTGAGCGATGTGTATTATTCGAATAGAATTTTTGTATTGAAATTAACCTGATATCGTCTAGAGATAAGGTCAGAGGTTTCAATATTGTCTTCAAAAACATTCAAGAATTGTCAATATGGCGCCCGATGTCCAAAAATAGTCTGTCAAAATTATCTTATTCGCTTCCTTAGTGTAATGGTCAGCATGCTTCTCTACCATTCTGGTGGTCCCGGGTTCGATTCTAACGAGGGGGGCAAATAAATATGATTTTTTCACTCTAATATTTATTCAATATTACCCTGGTCTGGTAACTGAAGCGGAGGGCTGATCACCTTTCCTTTGTTTGAACGATCAAGAGAACACTGTGTTTATATGATGCAGTGCCCTATGCACCATCGGGTGCGGATAAGGGTTAGAAGAATATGTATGTAGGTACATGTATGTAGGGTTGGGTTGGGTTAGGTTAGGTTAGGTTATTGTCATATGATTACTATTTTTTTTAAATTATATGAAAATAACTCCTGTAATTGGAGATAAAACAGATTTTGTGAACAAGTATTTGGACACACTCAAAATGTTGTAAATAAATTATCTGGTCAAATTATAAGCTTGAATAATAAAAATGAAAATGATATTTTCTGGCGTTTCTCATGTGTGTGATTATAATCCAGGATTCGGACCTCGCATTCTAATAAAAGAGTTTCTGCTCAATAAAGAGCTTCTTTTCATCTCACCAATAGATGTCTCTAGTGAAGTTCTAGTAATTCAAGAATAATGTTTCAAAATTGGTTCATATACAATATATAGAACATCCAAGAATTTGAGTAGTGTAATTGTTAATAACAGGTAGAATTGGAGAATGTTACACGTGTGTAAAAGAAACACTTAAACCAGTCAATAACGGTCGTCAGCCCCATAAATCCTTAGACTTTTAAATTCTTCATAATCTTTGATGAGATGTGTAAAAATAATCTGATACTTTAACATGTGGAAAATGCCGACAATTCTTTTGCCGGCACTGTTCGTGAAAAGGAGTAATGATACCTTCTGGTAATATCTTAACAATAGAATCGTACAAAGAAAATCTGTTATAGGCTGGCTTAAGTGATCACTTTACACACGTGTAACTTTCACCAATTCTACCCATGATTGACAACCACACTACTCAAATTCTTGAAAGTTATATATATATATATATATATATTTATATATATATATATATATATATATATATATATATATATATATATATATATATATATATATATATATATATATATATATATATATATATATATATATATATATATATATATATATATATATATATATATATATATATATATATATATATATATATATATATATATATATATATATATATATATATGCACCAATTTTGAGACAATGTTCTTGAATCACTCGAACTTCACTGGAGACGTCTATTGGACACATTCGAAGTGGTATGGTAATCTATTCTCTCTGCTTACCTTTGCAGTGAAACGGCGTGATAGTTAGTTATAATAGTTATAAATTCCTAAAAATATTGTTTTTTGCAGAGACCCACCAAGCCACCTTATGTAAGTATGTATCTCGTCGGTGGAGTAACGTATGTTTATTTAATTTTACATGTTTTTATTTTATTATTTCTTCTTCCTTTTTGTGGTGTGGACTTCCAGCAGTTACGCCATCGCTTTGGCGGTTTTCCGGGTCATGATCCTATATTTAAGTTCATCAAAATTGGTCAACGATAGATATGGGAATGTTCTGGAATGTTGGACATTGTCAGCATTGCGATCGAGTACAGAGTAAGTCGATATTTATATCGTGGTGTGTCTAACATGATTTGTCTTGGACTTGAGCTTTGATTTTTTCCCTTTCCTTCCTCCCGCCCCTCTTCCAGGTGAAATGTTGTAAATGGAGTGTTACAAAAACCAGTTTTTTGTTACCCATTGTTTTAAATGCATTTATGTACCGTAGAACGAGGCTACTTGAACTTTGATGTGTTATATGAGCCCAGTACATACAAAGAAAAATTATTTAGATCTGTACTTGGTCTACAATAATGAACACATCGACATGATTCATTGTTTCCCTGACAGGTGACACTTATTGTCACGATACGTTCATTATTGTAGACTAAATACAGATTTAAATATCTTTTTTGTACTGGGCTCAAGTGACACATCAATGTCAAAGTTCAAGTCCCGTTCTACGGTAACTGTTATGTAAAATATCCAAAGTCCGCCTCCGTAGTGTAATGGTCAGCACGCTCGGCTACCGTTCTGGAGGTCCCGGGTTCGATTCCCAAGGGGGTTAAAATAAATATAAGTGATTTTTTCACTGTAATATTTATTCAATATTACCCTGGAATGGTACCTGAAGCGGAAGGCTGATCACCTTTCCTTCATGTGTAAACGATCAAGATAACACTGCGTTTATATGACGCAGTGCACCATTGGGTGCGGATAAGGGTTTACAAAAAATATCCAAATAAATAAAATAAAGCAATTAAATTATTAGAGATTAAAATTATTAATTTTTATTTTCACCTCCTCCCCCTCCCAGGGAATCAAACCTAGAACCTCTAGCACGGTAGCTAAACACGCTAACCGTTCATCATCATATCAGCCCGTTGAGGTCATCCACTGTCCACTGTCTTCCAGCAAACTTCCTGATGTCGTCCACCCATCTCATCGGTGGACGTTCTTGAGGCCCTTGCGGAACCAGAGGCCTCAAGGACGCTAACCGTTACGTCAATGTAAACAAACGTATTAGCAACAACACTACGAAGGTGGACAAAGCGGTGATCATATATTTTTTCTTCTTCATCTTGGTGTAGGCCTCGTGTCTGTTTTTAAGAGGGATTAGCCTCCTGCGATGTCGACACCTAGCTATCGAACAATCTCTTTGGTGGTCTGCTTGGTCTACCTTGAGGTTTGCCTTGCAGTGCGATGTGGGGGAGTCTGGATGGTCCCATTTTCCTCACATGCGCATACCATTGTCTCATTCGTTGCCTCCCCGCCTGATGACATAAGAATATGATAATAATTCGAATTAGTAAATTAAATAACTCCATCAATTCGGCTGTCCAAATTCAAAACACAGTAAGGGACCTTTTTTGTAGTACGTTTTTTTTGCATTTTGGGACTAAGTAGATTCTACTTCTACTTTTGAAAAAAACGTACTACAAAAAATATCCCTTACTGTGTTTTAAGTTTGGACAGCCGAATTACTTCTACCAATATATTTTTATTACGATGTTGGTTTATTGGCTAATAAATTCATATGAAAAATCACAAGACTATCGGTAACATTCTTATTGAAATCTGTAGAGAACTAAGGGAGATATTAAGGTTTAAACTTCAGATATTTGAATAAAACGAAAAACGTGCGTTCGTATACGTCATTAAATTTCCGTCATCGAACGTTTTATGACGTCATATGGTTTATTGTCTATGGTTTATAGAGCTGTAATCGTAGTAGTGTGGATTGTTTGTTTACCACTACACTACCATTTGTGATATACAAATATCAGGGGAGGGGGGGATGGGAGGGTGGACCATAGACACAAGCAAATAGAGCCACCAATAATTTAGCGATGTTACCAATATTAAAACAGGTCCATCGTTTCTGCAACGTCATTCATTACCAACTTAAGAAAACAACGTATTTACGAAGGCGAATTTTCCACAAGAAAATGATGAATGAAAATATTGATTATGTCGGCTGTTAAAAACACTTCACGAGTCTAATACAATCCTTTATAGGTTGAGTATGTTAAAATAGATATTCCTCCCGTCTGACAATGATCCGTTCCAAGAAATAACCAACAACCTCTTCAGATGAACAGTACCTCTGCTCTTGAATGGGCCAGGCATATGGATGTATAATCCAAAGCAGCCGGGAGTCACCCTAGAGCAGCTCATGACCCTATTTGGTTGGAAAGAACTGGAATGATATCCGTCAAGTGGCTGCCGCCAAGTGATGATACACATTTGTGTCCGTTTTATCAATTAGTTTGTATACTGCAGCTGTCTAGTCCAAAGATTTAAAATATTATTGACGTGCGACACCATTTGCAAAAAGCTCGATAATTTTAGGAAATTAATGTGTAATCTTCGAGATAAGATACGCCAGGATCATGGAAATATGCGAGATCGAAGATGTTGTTAGGTGGGGAATGCTACGAAGAAGACAGTGGGTATGCGCATGTGAGGAGAATGGAACCATCCAGACTGTACGGCAAACCCAAGGTACACGACTCCCGGGCAAACCACCAAAGAGATGGATCGACAGCTGGGAATCGACATCGCAGGAGGCTTATCCCTCTTAAACAGGCCACAAGGCCTACACCAAGAAATATAATCCAGCACGGTAGCTAAACACGCTAACAACATAAACGTAATTTCTGAATACGGGTTATAGATATTCAATATGTGGTTGCATTCGACCGGTAGAGCGCGGCGTCGGCCTTGCGAGGTCGGGTTACCTGTATACATTGTTTGTGTTGAGTGTAGGAAGCTTGTCATCTCCGTATTGACGTATTGATTATCCGTAACCACGCCCATTCTGTTGGGGGCGAGGCGAAATAATTAACCCTTACCAGGGATGCATTGGGAGCAAATAATCCTGGCGTAACTCTTTGAGCGACAGAATTCAAGACAGAAAAAAGCCAAGAGTTGTGCATTTTTTTTAATTAAATTAAAACCTATACAGATAAATAATTGGATGGTAGTTTATTGTTAATATCTTCTATCGGTGGGAGATAGTATTATTTTACACCTTTGTGTGTCAAGTCATTTTACTGAGGTGGAAAAAAACATCCCAAATGGAATATTTGTGTATCAAAAAGGAAGGGCCTTTTTAACCCTTCCCTTACGGTGCTAAAAACATCCGCGTGCACCGGTGATATGTATTTTGTACACCATATGAAAATGTTGTTTAAAAACGGGGAAAATGTGAATATTCTTAAATGCTGCTTTTATTGACCATAATTAAAGTTGAAATATAACAATTTTATAATGCTAGCTCTGATTATTATCTGAAAACGAGAAAAAATACATCGAAAGTAGTCGCAATAGTTAGCATAGCGACACGACTGCTGCATACGATGGTTTGCGCACTACTAAACTTTCTCCGCCTCTGTAGTGTAATGGTCAACACGCTCGCCTACCGTTCTGGAGGCCCCGGGTTCGGTTCCCAGGGTGGGGTGAAATAAATATAAGTGATTTTTTCCCTTACCTACTTTTATATTAAGCTGGACTGGTACCTAAAGCGGAGGGCTGATCACCTTTCCTTCATATGTTTACGATCAAGATAACACTGCGTTTATGTGATTCAGTGCCCTGTGCACCATTGGGGTGCGGATAAGGGTTTGAGATTAAATTAATTGAAACTTGCGACGACATGCGCGTATACATTCAGCAACGAATTGCGCTCAAACACTGAGGAACGTTTGTGTATTGGTGATTTTATTCCCGATTTTTTCATAAATTGTTTGTTTCCGTCGCTGCAAATGAATAACTTTATATTATAATACTTTCATGCAATATATGACTATATTACGGAAAAATACAAACATTCTGAGCCCGTATCGATTAAATGAAAAATCTCATTTGGAAAGTCGAGTTGTATTAAATACTAATCGCCGGGAGGGGAGGGTTAATACCACCGTGCTGTAAAGGCATCGCTATATTATCATCCGCCTCCGTAGTGTAATAATCAGCCTTTATAAATTTGAGAGTACACCATAACTCTGATTTTAACGCTACAAAGTCAACATGTTATCTTTTCAGTGTGATTCCAGCCCTGGCCGCGAGCCGACGGATGCCAGTCGAGTCTCCTCTTCTTACTTTTTACTGCCTATGATCTGTATCGTTTCGTTCAATTTCGTAATAGTTACGTTACGATGTTGAATCCATGCCATGTTATATTTTCATTCAAACCCTTATCCACACCCCAATGGTGCATAGGACACTGCATCATATAAACGCAGTGTTATCTTGATCGTTAACACATGAAGGTGATCAGCCCTCCGCTTCAGGTACCAGTCCAGGGTGATAATGAAGAGTGAAAAAATCACTTGTATTTATTTCACCCCCGGAATCGAACCCAGGACCTCCAGTACGGTAGCCAAGCGTGCTTACTATTACACTACGGAGGGAGATGGCAGATAATAGAATTAAAATAAAATAAAATAAATCTGCACAATTGAAAGCAACCCCTTACAGTATTGACAGAATATTTTGCGTCAGTGTGTAACGAATAAAAAAATTCAAATAGGAAAAAAAAAATATATGGAACCTATAATATGCTAAAGTTAACTCAGCTTTAGTCCCCTCGGCGACTCATGTTTATACTCTTTTGTCTCAAAGCGAGTATAAAAATGAGCCACGCGTGAATGCTTCACACCAATAGATCAGTGTGTAATAGCATCTAAAAAAACTAATTTCATATTGTTAATATTTTTAACCTTTCCCTTACGGTGATGAATTTCCGCGTGCACCGGTGATATGTATTTTTTACACCATTTCAAAATGTGGTTTAAAAAATGGGAAAAATCTGAATATTCCTAAATGTTGCTTTCATTGACCATAGAAGTTGAAATGACACAATTGAAGTTGAAACATTTATAAAATTTATATTTTACATTTATATTTTATAAGGTTAGCTCTGGTTATTTGCTAAAAAAGGAGAAAAAACATCGCAAGTGGCCCTAATAGCTGGCGTAGCGACACAACCGCCGCATAAGACGATCTGCACACTACTGGCGGCTGGCGGAGTAAACACACACGTTACTACATGCGCGTACACTTCCAAAGCATGCCACTCGCGCACACATAGAAACGTTTATGTATTCGTGATTTTCTTCCCGACTTTTTCACAAACTATTTATTTTCGTCGCTGCAAATAAATAATATTATATTTTATGTCCGCCTCCGTAGTGTAATGGTACGCTCGGCTACCGTTCTGGAGGTCCCGGGCTCGATTCCCAAGGGGGGTAAAATAAATATAAGTGATTTTTTCACTGTAATATTTATTCAATATTACCATGGACTGGTACCTAAAGCGGAGGGCTGATCACCTTTCCTTCATGTGTAAACGATCAAGATAACACTGCGTTTATATGACACAGTGCCCTATGCACAATTGGTTTTATTATTATTATTATTTTGTTTTAATACTTTCGTGTAATACATAATTATATTTATACGGGAGCCCGTATCTATTATATTTTATAATGATATTCTCATTTGAAAAGTCGAGTTGTAGCAAATACATATCACCGGGAAAAGTTTAAAGTTAACACAAAAAATCACAATTAACACACTTCATATAAACGTACATAGAACCACGAAAACACAGAAATACATCAAATAAAATCCAACACATACCCCTTACAGTAAAGGGAAGTTTGATTATTATGAAATAAAGTGTTACAATCTGCTTCCATTATCCACAAAGTCATCAAATAAAGAAACTGAGTATAAAGGAGGTATTCATAAATACATAATGCAAGTGGGTAGATTTGAAATAGATCGCATCATTGGGTCATGTCGTATTTGATCGCATAAACAATTCACTTTTAACATACATAATTTATATATAAATTTTGTGTCCTCGGCACTAGATAACTCAATGAGGGCACACTATTGCAATTTGTAATTATGTATATGAGAAGCATAACAGGCATTTGTAATGAAGACTCTGAGAAGCATAACAGGCAAGAGTCTTCGAGATAGATTGAGAAATGCCAGGATCAGGGAAATATGCGAGATCGAAGATGTCGTTAGGTGGGGAAGGCAACGAAGAAGACAATGGTATGCGCATGTGAGGAGAATGGAACCATCCAGACTCCCCCACATCGCACTGTACAGCCAACCCTATGGTAGACGACTCCCGGGCAGACCACCAAAGAGATGGCCGATAGCTGGGAATCGACGTCGCAGGAGGCTAATCCCTCTTAAAAACAGGCCGCAAGGCCTATAATAATATAAGAAGAAGAAGAAGAAGTAAATGGTGAAAAATAAATAAATACTCACCTACATACATAGATTAAACATTTATTTATTAATTTATTATTAGATTAAAACCAATATTTTTAGCTTTTCCACTTTTTTATTTGACCAGCGACCGGGTTTCGTCGTTACCGACATCATCAGACTGGTGAGAGGCTTTACAAATTTGTATGTTATATATAAAAGAAGGCAGGAGTTGATAACCATGATTTGATATAATTTTATGAGAAATTAATTTAATTTTAGTGAATTTAAGTATTGTATGATATTTTAAATATTTTTTTATAAAGGTTTTTTGTATTGAAAGCACGATTTTATATAAAGTTAAAATAGATTTGTATTTTTTGTAAATGAATTTAAATTATGTAACGAGGTATCAGGAAATGCTGGTTGACGGCTCCTTCCACTAAGCTGTGGTTGTCCGGGGGGAGTCCGAAGTTCTCTGAAATGTAAATTTCCCGGCAGTCATTTCTTATCGACAAGACATTAAGGCATCTATTGTTTCTTTTCTAATGGGTAAAGTAAGGGAGAATGAATGTGTGTTACTTGATCATTTAATATGTCTTTATTATGACAATTTTTTAATCTATTTATTTCCAAAATTTCGAGCCTATCTAATTTTTTACCTTTACTACATTTGTGTAAGATTTTTACATTAAAATTTTTATCGAAATCATGATTTGACTCTATCAAGTGGTTTGCAAAAGTGGAGTTTTCTTTTTTATTTCTCCAACTTTGGACATGTTCGTTTATTCTTATTTTAAACGATCGTCCTGTTTGCCCCACGTATTCAGCACTGCATGATCCACAACTTAATAAATATGAGCCTGAATTTGTTTCTTTTTCCCTTTTATCTTTATTATTAATTAGTATCTTCCCCAGATTATAATTATTATAAAAGGCTATGGAACATTCATCTTTGTTCGCTAGTATGTAATATTGGTTTTAATCTAATAATAAATTAAAAATGCAATTCCATCACGAAGTGTCAGTGGATAATATACATTTATTTATTGTTTCGGCATCAACTTTGGGGTAAGACATGTTACAATGATTAAAGAAAACACTTGTTTTATACAACTTGAGTTTTATTATAGACTACAAGTTAAACTTCCATCATTCAGGTCTGTATAGTAACTGATGATGAATGAATGATGGAAGTTTAACTTCTGAAACATGTAGTCTATAATAAAACTCAAGTGGTAAAAAACAAGTGTTTTCTTTAATCATTGTAGATGAAACATATTTTAAATTGAGTTAAGGCCCAGTATTTGATATGTCGAAACTTAGGTAACATTTTAAGTAATCGATTTTTTCTTATAACACTTAAAGAAAAGAGTTATTGAAAGGTAAGGGAGTTAAAAAAATATTAAAATATTTTTTCCATATATCGGTAGTGTAATGGCAAAGGGGTGTATCTGTCAAATTTTTCATTTTCTAAGTTTGTTCCACAAAATGTCTAAAATAGTGTATTCCATAAGCTGGCAAAAGGATATAGCTGTAGTTGGAATACTTATTTAGTTCAAACAAATAAAACTAATAAAACAAATGAGTTATTTAATTTTACAAGTTTGTTTTTGCTCTCCTGTAAAATTTGGTCTGAGATAGATATACCCCTTTGCCTTTACACTACCGATATATTCTGAAAAACAAAAAATATCCAAAATACATTCTTTAAAAAAATCGGGCGTGAACAGATATCGCTCACTCCTTTCAAGAACGTCATAAATCAAAAAACTTGATTTTCAGGAGAACGTTTTTAAAGTTTAAAAATATAATACAATGTATTAAAAATAAATATCAAACCACTTATTAAAATTTTACTGTGCAACAGATCTTTTAAGGTAAAACCTGAAGTTTTTTTCTCCATTTAATTTTTTTTTAGTATACTTATTTAAAAAAAAATCAAAAAATACCTTTTCTTCAAAATGCAATAATAAACTTTCTTACTTGTAGCGGGTAAATATTAAGTTAAAAATATGCCTCTTTTGCTGGGATATAGTACATTTTATGGGCAATCCGAAAACATGCACAACTGAAAATTGACAATTTTTGATTTATGACGTTCTTGAAAGGAGTGAGCGATATGTGACCTATATGGTGGTCTCCGGTGGAATGAATTTTGTCTTTGCGAATATCCCCTTAATATAATACTTCCCACTCTTCGTCCGAACATGCATGTTAAGATTTACATAGTTAAGATCGAGTGTAGGTACATATAATATTACCAAATCAATTTGAACGATATCTTTTTTAGTATTCATTAATATATATTTTTTATTTGAAAACCATATTGCAAACGTAAAAGTGCGTACATTATATTTCCAGTAAAATTATATTTTTAGGCGTTTCCCAGCATGTAACATAATCCGGGGTTCAGATCTTGCATATAAACAAAAGGGTGTCTGCTAAATAAAAGGTTTTCTCAATCCAACATAGATGACTGTTGTGAGCTCATATGTACCTACTGTATCGTGAGATTGATCAATATATGTATCTAGAAGTTCAGAAAAATGTATTTGTCAATCATGTGTATGTAGAATGGTGAATGTTACAGTTGTGTAAAGCGATCATTTAACCAGCCTATGACAGGTTAAAGCACAGACTTCCAAATTCCTCTTCATCTATGTTGAGATATTTCTTCACGCAAATATCTGAATATATTACAAATATTGGTAATAAATAACATATGGTAGCGATTAAATTAATTATGACAGAAAATATGTTCAAGTACCTATTTTGGTAATTTTATCTTTCACTAATAATCTAGAAAAATCGTGTAGAACAGGGGTTACTCCATATAGTTCAATCAGCATGAATAAACAATAAAAATAAGAAGTATTCAAATTCAAACCGGTTTAATGAAGGTATGCAACACACCCTAAATGCATACATACCTTCCCCTTGCACACAAAGTAGTTATGGAATTATGCACCCTTGTTCGTTAGCTGGAATCCCCTCGGTTTATAGATCATATTTAATGGTCTCGCCAAATTCAAAACACAGTTATATTCTCCGATAGGGGTAGATAGAGTAATGGGGATGTTTCTTTCAGTCACAAATGGTTAAAAAGATTCTTTAAAAATGTCTTCATCTTTGTAGCACGCGCTGTATTGTCACGTGGGATTGAATGGAGACCTGTTAAGGGTTGCGCAAGATAGTGGTTCTAAGATAAAGCTGGTTCATTATATACTCCTTATACTCTGAACTTTCTAAAAAAATAGTTAATGGGGAAAATTATGAAAATGGTATATGATTTTTTTTCAAATTTAAGTATCTCGGAGTTGACGTTAGTAGCTACGGTTATCTCTATGGTGAGACTCTCAAGACTCTCAACAAGGCTGCAGCTATATCTATATGCTTTAGAAATTCAGTGTGGAGGATCAAACACACGAGAAATGAAGGTAAAATGAAGATATACAAAACATGTGTTCGACCAATAGCCACTTATGGAATTGAGGAAATTGCAGATACTTCTAAAACAAAATCTCCACTTCGAATCTCAGATATGAAAACTCTCCGATCTATAACCTGAAACACGTTGCGAGACCGTGTAAGAAACGCGGAGATGAAATCAGGAGCATGTGTAAGATATCGTGAGGTGGGGACGACAACGAAGGCGATACTGGAATGAGCATGTAAAGAGAATGTCAGAAGATAGACTCCCGCGTATCGCCCTTCAAGGAAACCCTGAAGAGCGTAGACCTCCAGGCAGACCTCCAAAAAGGTGAAGAGGTAGCCGACAGTCAACATCCCGAGAGTGACAGGCGGAGGCACAAACAAATCTTAAGGATCTATAAAAAGAAGAAGAAGTAAATGTTTTCGTATATTTGGAGACTTTTCTAGGTATGGAAATAACGACAATTATGTAGAAAGGAGAGCAAAAACTGGTAACAAGGTAAAAAAAAAACAGGATTCCGTTGCGTACTGCTAGTTTAGCTTTCGCTGATAGGTTTTTATTTAGTATTATCATATCCTCACTCATTCGTTCCATGCGTCCAAGCCATCTCAACACATCTTAAAAAAAGTTTTTTTTTTATTTCAATAAAATACATCGTGTTTTATTCATATATCGCTTCCCCACTAGTGCAGCAGTCGGTGCAAGAGAATCGCAGATACAAGTGAGACGATTAGCGTCATACTGCAATCGTGACATAGCGATTAATTTACCGCGCCTCAGAGAGCAGAAGTGTCGCACGCCTGTGACGTAATAGCCCCACAAAAATCTGTCCTTTGATATGAGGCTTTGATATGGGCTTCAAAGCGCAACGGGCGAATAAAGCGGAGACACGCTCTATCTTCGACTATTCGCGCGCGTAATTGCTAAAATGGGAACATTTCTAACTTTTTTTGTTTGTTGATAATTACTTCTAGAATCTCCTTTATCATTACTGTATTTTAATTTACTGGAACGTATAAGTTTTAGGGCTCAGAACAGCTTTGAGAATAGGGTTCTGCGGAGAATTTTAGGAGTGCGGTGGTTTGACTTTGTGAGGAATGAAGAGATAAGGCGTAGGACGCAGCAAATCTTGGTCACAACTGTCGTCAAGAAAAGGCGATTTAGTTTTCTTGGCCATGTACTCCGCATGCCTCCTGAGAGCCGCCATCAAGCTTGCCTCTTTTACAAGGCATCAGGTTTACTGCCGACAATTCGTCGGCAGTTCTCGTCAGAACTTCGGGACGCGGATCTGACTTGGGAAGATGCAAGGGACATAAAATCCTGGAGACAGTTTGTGGACTACATATGCTCCACTTAGGGAGCGGATATGGTTTAATATAATACTATATAAGTTTTAGTAGATTTATATTATCCACTGACACTTCGTGATGGAATTGCATTTTTAATATATTATTAGATTAAAACCAATATTTTTAGCTTCTCCACTTTATTTTTATTTGACCAGCGACCGGGTTTCGTCGTTACCGACATCATCACCAGTCTGGTGATGTCGGTAACGACGAAACCCGGTCGCTGGTCAAATAAAAATAAAGTGGAAAAGCTAAAAATATTGGTTTTAATCTTATAATATATTATATAAGTTTTAAAGTTCCCGGTCGGGTCACCAGGACAACTGACACCCTAGCGCTTCCCTCGAGTAGAACAAACGCTAAACAAGGTTCCTATATTTATCGCTCATCAAAATTGGTCAACGATGAATATGGGAATTTCGATATGTTCTACTCGACATTGTCAGCACTGCTATCGCTTACATAGTACATAATAAGTATATTAAATATCCATATAAATAAATCTTTATAACCCTTATTCGCATCCACCCGATGGTGCATAGGACACTGCCCTATATTAATTAAAATTATAATAATGGGTTTTCACTTAGTTTTACATATTTTATAAAATTATAATGACTTTAAAATTCTATAGTTTAAAGCTAACTTTGTTTTAAAATCACTTTAAATATTTTATTATTGCATAATTATAATTTATTGACATTATAATTAAGTTATAATAAAATATTATATTTATAGTGATTTTAAAACAAAGTTACATTTTAATTATAACATGGAAAATCACAAAGTTAGTGCTTCAAATATAAATTAAAATTTAAAATTTTGTGAAAGCTTAACTGGCGGTACACAACACAGTCCTGGTTACAACCCTAACGTATGGAAGTGAAACATGGAGTTGGCAAAAGAAGGATGAAAGTAGACTGAATGCAGTCAGACAAAAATATGATAGATGTTCGAATGGTGATATAAGGAAAGAATGCAAGGCTGAGTTAATAAGTATTGATAAAATTAAGAAAGGTGTGTTGAGGTGGTTTCAAATAAATCAAATGAGTGAAGAAAGAAAAGTAACACAAATATATGTAGCTAGTGCAGATGGAAATAGAAGCGGAAGAAGAATGCGGAAAATTTGGTTTGATCATGTTTTTTAAATACTTCGACGTGGTCAGGTCATTGTGGAATAATCGTCGAGTATGTACGAGTATGAGGAAATGCATGAACGTGGAAAAGGCGAGGAATGTTTGCAAAGACAGAGTGGTGTAGCGTTCTATTTTCTCTGCCTACCTCTGCGAGAAACGGCGTGATGGTTAGTTAGTTAGTTATCCCACAAAGGCATGGCCTGTGTGTGTATACAATATAATTCAGGTCAAAATGTTCAAACTTGTATTTATTTAGATTGGCAGTGACAGGGATATTGAAAGCTTTTAAACGTTAATTCACAGTAAAATCAGAATACAATTTTTAAATTGTTTCACATTTTCAATAAATTTCGCAACTCACTTTAAAAAAATTGCTTTGCAAGAGAAGGTCTGTCAGGAAGCCTACTTGTAGATGTTTGTGTATCAGATCTGGGAATGCGGTGGAACAGCTTTCAATGACCAGGAATTGTTATTTTCATATTCTATAAATGAATTGAATGCTTTAACATTAAAGATTGGTCTTTGTACCAGGAATTATTACATATCTAAGTTTGGAGAAACGCAGCGGTCCTTTTTCTGGTGATAGAATAACCGCTGCATTTCGTAAGACTATCGGATAATTTACCTCTAAGGATACGTGTTTTTAAGTTGTCGCCACCCACGTTTTAAATTAATCTCAATAAGCGTACAAAAGAAGCGCATCGTGATTAGGGGCGCTAAGTGAAAAGTCCTAATTGCTAGTCATGTGTTGACCGCTAGGGCGCCAACACCTGGGCGCGGTGACTCATGCGAGGCGCAGTGGAGGCGTTTGCCAGTTACTGACGTTCAAACAATATCGGAAGATTTTTTTAAAATCACTCGGGTTATTTGATGTGAAGGCAAGGCACCAAAAATCACGATTTTTGAGGTTGCCAAAAACCACTCAATGGCTCAATGTCAAGTCACTACCCCCGGACGCTAACTAGTTACATATAAGAACAAAGCTTTGTGATAGTTGAGTATTTTATTTATTCATATTATTTTTTGACATCTCAGCATACATAAAGAAAAATATGGAAGTCTGGGCATTTACGGGGCTTACAATCGTCATAGGCTTGTTTAAGTGATCACTTTACACACGTGTAACATCCACGAATCTACAAGTGATTAACAACAACACTACTCAAATTCTCGGAGTTTCCATATATACATATATAATCCAATTTTGAAACATTGTACAAGAATCACTAGAATTTTCACGAGAGACATCTATTGGTGAGATGAAAAAGCCCGTAAATACCCAGACTTCCATATTCTTCTTCTTAAGTATTTGGACACAAAGAAAATGTTGTTAATTTTATTTATTCTTTCGGCATTCAATTTGTGGTAAGATATGATTAAATTTTAAATGAAAACGCTCGTTTTGAGTTTAATTTTTACAAAAACAAAACATTTACATTCTGGGCAACATTTAGTGTTTGAGACGCCATTGATGTTAATAGGTTATTTACATTCCACGGTGATTTTACAACCCCCGTAGTTAGTAAAAACACACCGTTCAAAAGACATGACCATTGTTTTGAAACCACCTCCTCAAAAGGACTGGAGTCCTGTCTGTATTTTGAATTTGATGCCTTCCAGTTTTGTCTTCGTGCCGGATACATTTTTTTGAACCCGGCACCCTCCCCTCGCGTGCCGCCTGATGAAACGATCTAGTTAAAACTGTTTAGGCAAGTTGATGTGAGTTGGATAATCTAAAGTGATTCAATGTTACTAATAATGCGTATTAATGATACCGGAGCCCTTTCCCTCGACACGGCTCTGCTGCGCAGCGCCGAACTGGAAATGGAATAGTACGTCATAAGCTTATTATTAAAAAAAAATACTTATAATAAACCACTTTATCAGTTTTATTTCTTAAACATGACTAGTTTCGATAGTTAACAGATGTTTTCATCTACAGGTGAAAATTAAAATTATTATTTGTAATTTTCATTTCCAATTTCGCAGTCAAGCGTCTACCCAACTACTCCATGGCACCACGCCGATGTATCCTGATGTCTAGAATACGCTCTAGTCCAGAGGTTCTCAACCCCGTGCCCGTGGGCACCATGGCGCCCGCGGAACGATTCGTATATGCCCGCCACTATTCGACAGAGACATTTTTTTTTCATAAACATTAATTTAAAATGTGGATTATTTTTATTTATCTGTTAGTTTTAATTTTTTTGAGTGCGTAGTTTATTGAATACGTTAGTATGTTTGTGATATTGTAGGGTAGACTGGGTACGATTGAAACAAAGGACGGTTGAAACAGAGCAAATATCTTGCAAACCGTATGCAGTAGGGTGAAGGGTCCAAGGGACGAACAAAGCGGACAACAAGTTCAAACACAAATATCAGTGTTGCATCGCTCGCCGCACTGTGCAGTTGTTTGTAGGAGGCCCTATTGTATTTTGATAACCAAAAGTAAGTATTTTTGTTTTGAGAATTTTCCTTTTATTACGGTTTCTATTGAAACGATATTATTGAGTATGATTTCGTGTTTGAAATGAAGCTTGTAGAACACGATATAGTGGTTAGTTTTAATGTGCCATTATTGTTAACATTACTATTTTCTGTTTTCCACCTAAAGGAGGGGTTGGGGACGGTTGAAACATTTTTTGTGGGTACGGTTGAAACAACATATTTTTTCAGTTTTCCTGTTTTCTAGATGCCGAGAGTACGCGCAAGAAAGACTTCGAGAGGGGAGGTCGACTTGTCGAGGTATACATACGCTTATGAGGAGGTTAAAGCAGGACATTCACTGCGAAAAGCGTCGGAAAAGCATGGATTAAACCACTGTACGCTCATTAGATATATACAAAAGCGAGATGCATCTGGTGAAGAAGAAAATGGGATATGAACCCCACAACGAAGTTTTTAATAAAGAGCAGGAGCAGGAGCTTGCAAAATACTTGCTACTAAAAAAAAACAGAGAAAGAAGAGATAAGAAAGGAGCAAGAAATAAGGTTGAAACGGATGAAAACTAAGTAAGTGAAGAAAAGATTGGATTGAGGAAAAAGTAGAAGGATCGTTAAAGGAAAAAATAATCATAACACGCAACAGGAATAATCATCAAAAGAGGACGAGTGCTATTGTCTTGTTTGTCTGTCACTGTATTCAGAGAGCAGATCCGGTGAAAAGTGGATACAGTGCACCACTTGTAAACTGTGGGCTCAAGAAGACTGCACAAAAGGTGGTCTTAACAATGTTTGCCACAATTGCCACTCGGAATGATCCCAAAGCTAGATACCCGCTTGATTTATGACTAATCAAAATGACAGAAGTGTTTCCTTTTAGTTTATTCACAGATTATTTTCGTTCGATTTGTTTTTTTTTTAAATGCCATTGTTTTTAGTTGTTTTTGTTCATTACATATCTGTAGACTGATTAATATTGTCATGCGGTGCCATAATTATTTATAAAACAAAAATAAATAATGAATAAAACGTCTTACAATATTAAATATTGATTTATTTGCGTGTGTTTCAACTGACCCCAATCACTGTTTCAACTGCCCCTGGTATGGGGACGGTTGAAACAAAGCGGATATATTTTTTAAATTTAATCTGCCACTAAAAATAACACACCGGGTACTGAAATAATACTTCCCATTAGTAGACAGAAGCACGTTCTTGTATTTAATGCATCTTCATCATCGCTTGACTTGTAAAGAGCAATACTATGGACAATATAAGCAAAATTGTTTCAACCGTACCCAGTCTACCCTATATATGAGAGGTTCTCTCGCTGACGGTACTTAAAAATAAGTTAATTAAAAATAGGTGGCGCCCGCCACCCTACCAATGTTTTAGTATGTTCTCTGGAGTACAAAAAGGTTGGGATCCTCTGCTCTAGTCTATGGTAGACATAGGGAGATTGTCCACTACCCGGAATTATACCGTCCGGCAGTCCAGTTTTGAAAAATGAAAGCGACTACTACAGTTTAGCGTGATCGAATTTACGCGCAACGTGTTCACGCACCGATCCAAAAAAAGATGGACAAAAGCATAAGCCAATCCAAGCCAATCGTCGTTTTAAAACGCTAACTCACGTGCCGAACGGTAAAATTCCGTGTAATTCCGTGTAATGGACAAACGCCACTTCAGTTATCATGATAAAACGGATGATTGGCTTGGATTAGCTTGAGTTTTTGTCTTTCTTTCTTCGTAAATAAAACATTGTTTTTACCACTCGAGTTAGTAAGAGGTAAAAAAACAAGTGTTTTATTTATATTTTAAAAGTGTCTTACCACAAAGTTTATACCGAAACGATGAATAACAAACCTTAACTTTTTGTTTACTACCTCACCAAAAAACATGCTCTATGGGCGATTGTCCACTACACGGAATTTTACCGTCCGGCAGTCCGGTTAGCATGAAGAAACGGATGAGTGGCTTGTGTTTTTTTCCGTCTTTCTTCGGATCGGTGCGCCATCACGGTGCGCGTGAACTCGATCACGCTAAACTGCCGGACAGTAGAATTCCGTGTAGTGCACAAGCGCCCATAGACAATCAGGGCTTGCCGCTGCGGAGAAAGGTCGCGGGTGAATATTATAATTGCGGCAGTACAGTTGCAAATGATGAACCGATGCCGTCGCCCTCCCACCGGAAGTGCCCCTGCGCCGGAAGCTGCCGGGCGGGGCGAGGGGGAGCCCAAGCCGGAAACACAAGTTCAATATATTATCCAATATTCAGATCTGTATTCCTTACCTGTCTGCACTTGTCTCGTGTCCTCCACGCTTCCTATCCAAAACCCAATTTCCACTTAAATTTAAAATGATAATCAAATTCCTTTATTTTTATTTAAGTTTGTCTTTGTAAGTACCTACTCGTATGTACCTACCAGTATTTCTTGAAATCTATTGTGACACGTGTTTCGATGCATTCCACGTCATTTTAAGTTCAGTTCGTACATTGGTATGACTTTTATGAAAATTAAAAACAAGAATCAGGGAACATTAATATTTTTTATTTAAGTTTTTCTTAGTAAATGCCACTATTTTCTAATAGTGGTATTTACTAAGTGAAACATAAATTACAAATGGATAGATTTTACCACAATGTAATTGCCGAATCAATTAGTCAAATTCTTGTAGTCTGATCATCTTAGGTCTCTGATAATTCTTATCTCCTCTCGTCATCTTTCTTATCATATACTTATCTTATCTTATCGTCCGAGTTGAGATGATTTGGACATGTAAAGCGAATGAGTGAAGAAAGAAAAGGAAAACAGCATTTATGAGGCGAATGTGGTTGGTACTAGAAGAAGAGTAAGACCGAGGAAAACTTGTCATGATCAAGTGATCAGGTCAGGAGTCGGAATGGCAGAATGATAAATGCTACACGTGTGTAAAGTGGACACTTAAACCAGCCTATGAGACCAGCGAATTCAGCTTCATCTAGTTCACAATGAATGAATATTACTTTTAAAATACGGCACAGAATCCTCAAAACTTTATCAGCACGCTAGTGGTGCATAGGGTACTGCATCATATAAACGTAGTATTGATCGTTAACACATGAAGGAAAGGTGAAAAGCCCTCCACTTCAGGTACTATCGAGGGTAATGTTGAATAAATATTAGAGTGAAAAATTAATTTATATTTATTTGACCCCCTCCTTGGAATCGAACCCGGGACCACCAGAATGGTAGCGAAGCATGCTGACCATTACACTACGGAGGCGGATAAGATAATTTTGACAGACTATTTTAGGACATCGGGCGCCATATTGACAATTCTTGAACGTTCTTGAAGACAATATTGAAACCTCTGACCTTCTTATCTCGAGACGAAATCGGGTTCCTTTCAATGAAAAGATTCTATTCAAAGAATACATATTATATATCGGTATAATATCATTCACGCATTGTCCTTTATACAATCTCTCATTCATCACAGGTACATCTCTCATGCCGTTAACGCAACAATCTGTAGAATATTTCTGGGCTACCATATTTGAATGAAGTTTTGGAGCACACAAGTAACATTCATTGAAATGAGAATAAATCCATTGTACTATCATTTGACAAATACTGAATACAGTGTAAATCTTCTAACCTCCACATATTGAGAACGAAATCGATTACCCTTCTATTCGTCAAAATCAGTGGCTTTCAATGGATAAATATCACGATGTGTGATTATTGGCTAATAAATTAATAAATATGTAAAATCACAAGGATATCGGTAGCATTCTTATTGAAATCTGTAGAGAAGTAAGGGAGATGTGAAAGTTTAAACTTTAGATATTTTAATAAAACGAAAAACGTGCGTTCGCATACCTTATCAAATTTCCATCATCGAACGTTTTATAACGTCATATGGTTTATTGACTATGGTTTATAGAGCTGTAATAGTGTTTATTGTTTGTTTACCACTACACTACCATTTGTGTTATACAATTATCAGGGGAGGGTGGACCATAGACATCAACAAATAGAGCCGCCAACATTAAAATAACTCCATCGTTTCTGTGACGTCATTCATCGCCAACATACGAAAATACCGTTTTTTCGATGGCTAATTTTCCAAATGAAAATGATGAATGAAATATTAATTATATCGGCTGTTTTTAACACAAAACGAGTCTAGTACAATCCCTTATAGGCTGAGTATTAGATATTCCTCCCGTCTGATAAAGATCCATTAGTTTCTTCCTGCGTCCCACTTCAGGAATGTCCTCAAATTCGCGTGCCCCTTATTACGGAATGATAAATTTAAAAAATGTGGAGGTCCTCACCAAAAAGTTACATTTCCAATATTGTATTAATTATTGATTCGGCATTAACTTTGTGGAATGACATGTTGATTATTTAAAAAAATTAAACACTTGTAATAAACCACTTAATGAGTTTTATTTTTATACACGACTCGTTTCGAAAACTTACAGATGTTTTCATCTACAGGTGAAAATTAAAACTAACGAGCAAAAAATATTTAGGGGTATATGTAAAGGTTGATTTGGTAATAAATATAGGGAATGGGGAGGGGGTTTAAGGAATAAGATTTTTTCAAAGAAAACAGATAATAATGCACAAAAATCCTTTAATGCAAATCCGTTCTGTTTACTGTAATCTATCCGTGACGTGACCAATCCTGTGTTAAACCAATATGAATGCTAGAATTCCTGATTACATAAAATCATTTATAATGGAAATGTAACGTTTGGGAATATCGGACCTGTTCCAAAATATAGTTTGGGAAAAAAAAACATTTTTAAATGATTCCTTTCACTAGAAAATATAATTTATTATTCTATTTTATAAAATTATTACATAATAATTTTCCACATAAATGGTTTTTGAAAAAGATGAATCTGGGTAAAAATGGAGAATATAATTTTTATTTGAAGCACTAACTTGATTTTCCATTTTGTAATTAAAATGCAACTTTGTTTTAAAATCACTGTAAATGTACCTACATGAAAATTGAGATATTTCGGAACAAGTAGATGGATTTAATATATTTGGACAGTATCTTCTCTAGGTATTGAACATTTGAAAAAGGTTATAGAAAGGAGAGTGAATGCTGGAAACAGAGGGAATATTGCACTAAAATTAGTTACAGCAAATAAAAACCCTCTAAAAAGCTAAACTTGCAATCCAAACGCAGTCCTGGTTTTAACCCTAATGTATGGAAGTGACGCACGAGTTGGCAAAAGAAAGATGAAAGTACACTAAATAGAGTCGAAAAGCGATTTCTCGAACGAATGTGCGGTTAGAAGATGGATGATAGATGTTGAAATCAGGAACGAATGCAAGGCTGAGCATCGATAATTATTGATAATTCGATAAAATAGAGAAAGGTGTGTTGGGATGGCTTGGGCTTGTGAATCGAGTAAAACAAATTTATCAAGACTTAAACAAGGTTTCAGATTCGGAATTGTAATATGGTACAGATCTTGGAAATTTGTAATTGTACCGGGATATTTCATTTTCCATGAATACCAACGTTGTGGACATATTTTCTCCAAAAGTTAGAAATCTTCCCACTTGTTGTCCATTCGCAGGTGATACTAATAATCACTGTCAATCGATCAACATGTGAAATAGATGGAGCGGAATCTGCTGATAAGCTGAAATATTCGGCGATAAAATTTTAATGAAAAAATGAATACTGAGAAAAGTATATGAAGTACAGCTTGTACGCAAATTCAGCACTAATCACAAAGCATTACCAATTGAAGTAACAATCGATGGCATTTTGTTTCACAACTTCTATAAATTTCGCAACTTCGTACATATGTAAAACCAAAACAAACAAAAAATTGCTTTGCAAGGTCTGTCAGGAAGCCTAGATGCTTCTGTATCAGATTTGGGAATGGATAGCTGTCAATCGGTGGCAGTGTAAATATAAAAAAAAAAAAAAAAAATTCTTGTAATTCTTTTGAGATGCTCTCTTTCTCCATCTCTCATATTAAATTAATCTTATTCTTTATTTTTGAAGTAGTTTCACTTCTCTCACGGTGCTACACGCGCATTTTTATTCACTTCAGAACGATGTTTTGTTTCGCGCCTATATTTCGGTATAAATTGGGTCGCAATTTCGCCAAAGCAAGCGTTCCTTCGTGTTAATAAATTAGGTAAACGATATAATTTATAATAATTGTCCGAGGGAAAAGCTCGGCTGTCATAAGTTAGCGGTGAAGTTCCTGCGAGGTAATATTTACTGCGACTAAACATCGCCTGTCAGCGCCCGCTAGAGGGAAGACGGGGAAACAACAAAAATGGGAAAACAACCCCCAAATCATATATTCCGCCGCTTAGATATACCGTTACGCTAATGCAAAACTCCCACTTTACTTAGCCCTCACTACTACTGCTAGTGTAGTAGCACACTCAAATATATCCGTATTCAGACATTCCCTTATAATATGACCTTGTAGCGAAAAATCCATGAGCTTAAACTGATCTTAACCTTTATTTATTGATTTTCTTTTTATCATACACATTAATAAAACAGTGGAACCCGTGAAATATAAAATCCCTGAAAATCCAGACAGGATTTTAAATAAAAAATGTAGAAAAACAGTAACAGAAAAAAGTATTAACATTTCTTACAGTAAACAAAACATTTATTTTTAAATTCTTTCAGTCCCTTTTCATTCTCCATACATTCAGGCATCTCATCATACATTTTCAAACCCTTATACATTAAACAATTTTGCGACTCGGTTTTTTTCAACAATGGCAGTCTTATTTTATCCTTATTTCTAGTAATATGTTCATGACAATTTTTGTTTAAAACTATTTTATCCGTAAAATATTTTGCTAATTTATCGCTACAAAAAATATGTATAAAGATCAATATATTAAATTTAAATCTCTTTTTTTTTAAATAACCAGTTAATAATAAACCCGTATTCAGTAATATGACAACGACTAAAGCCTCCCCCCTATTATCTTTGATCCTAATGATATAAAATAATTAATTAATAAATAAAAATTAGAAAGAAGCTCCTTCCCCCTCTTCGTTCTTAAACGTTCCAAGGACACGACTCAAAAATTTAGACTGAGCTTCACATACGGTGTTGAAAATAATGCGGAATGCATCGAAACACGTGTCGATAGATTTTTTAAAAATTTTATTTTAAATACAGGGCTCGGACCTCACATACAAATATAACAGCTTCTGCTCAGTAAAAAAGCTTCTTCATGTCACCAATAGATGTCTCTTGTTGAAAATTCTAGTGATTCTTGTACAATGTTTCTAAATTGGACCATATACATATACTTATAGAACTTCCAAGAATTTGAGTAGTGTGGTTGTCAATCATGGGTACAATTGGTGAATGTTACACGTGTGTAAAGTGATGACTTAAACCAGCCTATGACGGTCGCCAGACCCGCAAATGCCAAGACTTCCATATTTTTCTTCATGTATGTTGAGATGTCAAAAAATAATATCAAATAACTCCTATTATTGGATATAATCCAGATTTGTGGACAAGTATTTGGACACACTCAAAACGTTGTCAATAGGTTTTTAATGAAAAGCGGTATTTACCGAGAATAATTTAAATCAATATTTAATTCATTGCAAGCAAACGTATTTCTTTCATTCTTTCTTCAATCACTTTGAAGCATGCATTATTCTGCAATGTGATATCTTTGAGACATACACAAGTACCTACATGTGTAGATGTGTAGACACACACACATACTCGTATCTACATGATATGTTGAGACTCTCGGTACGATATCGTCCGGAACACGTAAGGGAAACCATTAGCAATGCAAGTAGCTGTGAGTGTGTGTATGTGAAGGTGCTCCCTACACGCGAGGAGCCACCGAACAGTTCACAGAACACCGTTGCAAAGGGTCTCTTGTAATTTATTGTGGCTTACTTCGTTTAAACAAATCACAATATAAGGATGTAGTTGTGCATGGATTTGGCAGAAGAAGGATGAAAGTAGACTGAACACAGTCGAAATGCGATCTCTCAGACGAATGTGGGGCAAAATGATATATGAAATATGATAGATGCTCGAATAGTGAAATACGGAAAGAATGCTAGACTAAATGAGATTAACATTTTGGATAAAATTTTAAAAGGCTTGTTGGGGTGGTTTGGAAACGTGGATCGAATGAGCAAGGAAAGAAAATGATGACGTGAATGTAAATAAAAATAAGAGTAAAAGAATAACGCGGGAAACTTGGCACGTTCTAGTACTTCAAATACATGCAAGTGATCAGGTCACGAGATGAAATATTCATGTATAACATGAGACAAAGATTGTTTGCAAAGTCATAGTGGTGTGGCTTTTTATTCTGTCTGCCTTACCTTTAGTTAGTTTTTTTTTCCAAAACCTTTGTTTCCATAAAAAAAAAAAGTTCTACAGTACTATTAATACCATTCCTCCTTTATTTACTTTCTCATCATACAGTGATGACTCTCATCCAGAGCTTTCTAATGTTCGTCTAACGACATCTGTGTTACTTTCTATTCGTTCGACAGATAATCCAAGAAATTTGAATTTTGAATTGGCGACCAAGTGGACACCGCTTCGATCCAATATGGGTATGGACTGATGTCTGCTGTCTAAATAGAACTATTGCAGATGCAGATGTGAGGAGAATAGAACCGTCCAGACTCCCCCATATTGCATTGCAAGGGCAACCCCAAGGTAGACTACTTTCGCGCAGGCGTTTGCAGGCATTGCAGTATACGTTGCATATATTGCAGTGCAATGTGAAGAGTCTGGATGGTTCCATTCTCCTCACATGCGCATACCATTGTCTTCTTTGTTGCCTTCTCCACCCATCGACATTTTTGATCTCGCATATTTCTCTTATCCTAGTGTTGCTTCTTAGAGTCATTCCTGATACTCTTAGCGCGTTTTTGCATTCTTGCTTTTCGCAGTCTGCATTCGATCGATTTTTGCATTTTTAAGTCTGCATTCGGTCCTATATGCCACGACGGGATTTAATTTGTTGATTCTAATTACATTTCTAAACTTTTCCACAACTCTTACTGTTTCGTGGACAGCAAATTGGTATTTAGCAAAATTATTATAAAGAAGCCACTTCTGCGAGTTTCCCGGAGCTTCCTCGCACGTGTATTGTAGTCGGAACGATTACTCTACATTCATACGGTATTATCGTCTGGAGTCTTCGGACCAAATTCAAATTGTTTGGAGTCGCGTGCACAAAACGAATACATACATTATTGTGTTTACGCTGCGCTGCTGAAAGTGAAATTTTATATAGCTTTTATATTAAATAATCAAGGACTCGCTTTTAAAGAAAATGATTACCGAAAGTCGACGAATAGCTGATTCCTATGCGTTATTCACTAATCCTGCTCAAATTTAACCTGCTTAATGTATGTATGTAATCGCAGCCCGTTTCGTCGCGTAAAACGAAATTTCAATAAACGATATTCAATAAAAATTAGGATAACACCAACATTTTTTGTACTCGCTCTTTGTTTCAAGAAACGTCATTTTGACCGTTGGTTTTGATTATTAGTGCAAATAATTGATATTTCTTAAACTTTTTTTATAATTCATTTCTTAATTATCGTTTAACTCTCCAAAAATGTTAAACTCACGCGATACATGTGTAGCATATGCTGAACATTCTAAACTTCGTAGTACGAGAAATTACGAAAGTATTGCGTGTTTTTGTTCATTTGTATTTGTATGTTTTTCGTTATGTTATAAATAATCGTTTACCTCGTTTTTATTTAAATGATACCTACACCTCGTATTTTACAAAATTACTCAACGCATTTGAAATTCTGAAATTTTTACAAGAAGCGGAGTGATGATTAAAAAAATAGATTAATATTTCGAATATCTTCTCATAAAAATAGCACTATGTAATGGGTATTAAAATTGACCCATTATATAAATAATTTAAACGTTGTCATAATATATTAATGTCATCGTTATACAAGCAAAAATCAAGTTTGAATATCCAATACAATATCGTTAAGGTGGGGACTAACCGGAGTCATTTCGTCGTAACGTAACACGTTACGATGCGAGCATTCGTATAGTCGGTAGAGTCGGATGCTCGCCGCGAATATTACGTTACGACGAAATGTGAAGCTCAGTCCTCACCTTTATACTAGCAAGAATAAAACTTAGGTTTGATACAACATATTTATACAAGCAATAATAAAAGTTGGTTATCCAATCAGAAAACGTAGTTGGCCGCCTGCAGCAGGTAAAAGCAAACCCGGTCGGCAAAACGGGACCTTCTGCTCAGAATCTGTACCTACATATAGCATTCCCCATACATTACAAGTCAGCATGCGTGTGGCATGTTACTGTGCATACTCCGGCTATGAATATGGATGAGGAAGGGTGAATCGGATTGTTTTTAGGAAACGGTTACAAATCTTTATTGACACACGCTAATAAATTAGATCGTTTTAACTGGGGTCAATTTAACCCGCGGGGGATTTAAACAGAGCTGTTATGTTCCTTGTATTCGTAAAGATAAAAATACTTTTGGATATTTTATACAGCGTCATTTTCGTAAAATACTACCTCAAGGGCACTTCACCGTGATATGTTTGGGAAAAAAGACATTGTGGGAAGGATTTAAGACACAAATGCGTTTTTAGTTTTTTTTCTAATGATATGAATTACCACTACACTACCATTTGTGTTATACATCAACAAATAGAGCCGCCAATAATTTAGCAATGTCACCAACATTTAAATTACTCCATCGTTTCATTGCCAATATACGAAAATAACGTCTTTTCGAAGGCGAATTTAACAAAAGAAAATAATGAATGAAAATATTAATTATATCGGCTGTTATAAACACTCACGAGTCTAATACAACTCTTTATAGGTTAAGAATGTTAAATTAAATATTCCTCCCGTCTGACAAAGATCCATTCGGCTCGTAAATTGAATATTTAGGAAATTTCCTCAAAGAGCTTCGGGGTCGGTAGGTGGCGGGACTCGAAACCCGTGTTTTGTAATGATTGTTAACCTACAATAGACCAAAAATTATACTGTTTTCGTTTCCTCTTCACGCTAAACTAAAAAAGGTTTCATTAATAATTCATTTGGCTCGCCTAGTAGCAGTGTGTAGAGCGTGCTGCGGCGATAGAGATCGTAATGGAATGCTAATTCCCGATATGTTCGGAAAGCCCCTCACATTACACGTGTAAATCCACACCTCGCCGTGATGAGGAATGCCAGACTGCCATACTCTATATAAGGAGGCTTTTTATTTATACATTAATTTTATCGTTACAAAAAATCCGACGTAAAATCCATATTTGCAGTGCAAACCTTGAAACTATGAACTTAAGTGATATTATTTTTTTGATTTCTTTTTACATCTCAACATGAAGAAGAAGAATATGGAAGTCTGGGCATTCACTGGGCTTACGACCGTCAAAGGCTGGTTTATAAGATATCACTTTACACACATCGCTCACTCCTTTCAAGAACGTCATAAATCAAAAATCGTCAATTTTCAGTTGTGCATGTTTTTAGAATGCCTAGAAAATTTACTATATTCCAGCAAAAGAGACATATTTTTAACTTAATATTTACCCGCTGCAGGGCAGAAATTGTTGTTTTTGCATTTTGAAGAAAATGTATTTTTCAATTTTTTTTTTGAATATACTAAATATTTCTCAATTAGAGAAAAAACCTTCAGGTTTTACCTCAAAAGATCTGTTGCACAGTAATAAGTTCAATAAGTGGCTTCATATTTATTTTTAATACATTGTATTTTATTTTTAAACTTTAAAAACGTTCTCCTGAAAAATCAAGTTTTTTGATTTATGACGTTCTTGAAAGGAGTGAGCGACATGTAACATTCACCAATTTTACTCATGATTGACAACCACATTACTCAAATTCTTAGATCTTCTAAATATATTTACAACATTTTTGGTTGTGTCCAAATACTTTTTCACAAATCCGGATTATCTCCAATTATAGGAGTTATTTTTCATATTATTTTTTGACATCTCATCTTTGACATCTTTGACATCTCATCTTTGATATGACAAATAATTCCTATAATTGGAGATAATCCAGATTTGTGAACAAGTATTTGGACACAATCAAAATGTTGTAAATAAATTAACTGGTCAAATTATAAGCTAAAATATTATAAATGAAAATGCTATTTTCTGTCGTTTCTCAAGTCTGGGCATTTACGGGGCTGTGTGACATTTACCAATTCATCCCATTACTGATATAGTCAAGGGGCAATATGACGTATATTATTTATTTCAATACTTACGAGTGCAATCGTAATAGATTTCGGTTAGGTCCGAAGCGGAGTTGTGTATTAATACACAGACATTGAAATGTTAGTTGATTAGCTATGAGTTATGGTTCAAGGGAGGATGGTTCCGGCCAGCTCGCCAGACATTATGGAACAAGTATATCGTCTAGAGGAAATTACGTTAGCGCTACCGACAGCCCCCCGACAATGGACCTAATACAATCAATAAACGTCTCCTTCCCAACGAAGACTCGGAATCAATTGTCTTCAAATCCAAGAAAAAATGTATACAGTGGGGAATATTTATTTTAATTTCATTCAATTTAGAAATTTAAGAGAACAGTCACAAAAAAATCCACCTGCTTATTTCTATCTGATTTTTATCTTATTGTTTTATCTACCTGTCCATACACATGCATGTATGTATGTACGTGTGTGTCTGTGTAATAACTTATATTATAAATGTTTTATGCAATATATTATGTAAATTGTTATGTACATAAAATAAAAATAAAAATAATTCATTGAATAAATTAATAATGGGCAAGAAATTCATTAATATTAATGTTAAAAATGTAATATTTGTAATTTAATGAAAATACCTGGAAGAGGGACAGGAGGGAGAAAAGGGGAAAAGGGGAAAAGGGGAAAAGGGAAAAGGTAAAAGCTCCAGTCCAAGAATAATTATATTACAATTAAATTATTGTAGTTGGAATTAGGAGCATAAGACCGAGGAAAACTTGGTATGATCAAATAATTTAAAGTGGTCAGGTCAGGGGCTGGTATGATCGGCGGGTATGTACGAGGAGTTGCATGAACGTGGAAGAGGCGAAGATTGTTTGCAATGACGGAATGGTGTGACGTTCCAGTCTCTCTGCCTACCCCTGCGGAGAAGCGCCATGATGGCTGGTTCTTCTTCTTCCTCGTCAGAGGTCTCTCCACTGCTGGATGTAGGCCTCTTCTAACGACTTTCAAACTTATCGTGTTTGGGCTTGGATGGTTAGTAAGTTAGTTAAAATCTAAAATCTCCTAAACGTATTCACCAAGTGATTTGAAATTTTGACACAACGTTGCATTCTCGCGAGCAAAAAAATACCTGTGATGGGTATTTTTTCGCTCTCACAGTTAAAATGTGTTTTTTTTTTTATGGAAAGGCTGCGCTATCTACGGGTGGTGACTGACCGAAGCCATTTCGTCGTAACGTAACACGTTACGATGCGAGCATTCGTATAGCCAGTACAGCGAGCCGAGGGCTCCATCCATAGTTTCGGATGCTCGCTGATGATCGCCGCGAGTGATGTTACGGCGTTACGTTACGACGAAATGCTCTGGTCAGTCACCACCCTAATAAACGTAACAGGAATATGCGAAATACTTTAATTTTTCATAGCGCCAATGTGCCTCTTGACAGCTGCTGTCACTTAACATTTTCAATATTTTCGATTGCATTGTTGTAATATACGAGTATATAATCAATATTTTCATTGCGTCACAAGCATTGTGAAATTAAACAAATTGGTTCTCTGCTTCCCATTTTCTTCCTTTTCAAAAACTTACGACAGGTACCTACTTACATTTGTGGCTAGTAAAAATATGTTTATTTGAAAAGCAGGCTTTTTACTGCACCTCTGTTGAACGTAACATCAACACACGCAAAACTTTACATTGATCAACGCGTTGTGTGCTTAGAAGCCTTGTTAAATAAAACGTATTATAAATGTGTCCTATCTCATTTATTTATTTTCCATATAACCAGACTGGGCCACATCAACGCGTAGCTAGGTATACATGTGATACGTGTTTTACTTGTCAACTATTTTTTTAAATACCTATTTTGATCGCAATGGCACTGCCATCTGTTGAATGTAATAGCAACACACGCTTTAATTGCCTAGGGGTGTAATTTTCCTATTTTAAGGGTTACATTGGATGCTTAATTTTTTAAAGTGACTTTCAGTTATCTTTGTCGGAATTTTTTTATGCCTGTAATTTTTACAGCATTTATATCATATAATTTCTGACTCTTAAATTTTGAGCTATATTTTTAACAGTTAATCTGTAATCATTTAATTTTAGTTAAAAAAATAAAACTACATCTTTTTTAGACAATTCCTTTCAAAAAAAGTTTTAAATACTTTAACTTTTTTACTCATTTATGAATTCAAATAACATTTTCATTTCAAAATTTTTAAACAAATAAGTTATTTTTGAAGTACCATTTTACAAAAAATCTATTAATGTTTTTTTCCTTTCTGTATAGTCGTTCAGTTTATTTTAATTTTATGTAAACAAGTTTATTTTTATTCCATTTGGTAATCTACAATATTTTTTGTGAAATTAGCATTTTCTACCCCGTTTAGATTTCCAGGTAGATACCAAGTACCCATACGAATATTGTTTATGGTCAAGGTTTTGTCTATGCATGTTATAAAGGACAAAGCGCGAGGGCACATCTGTTTTAAATTGACCAATAGCGACTCGTTAGTTTAAATTTAATTTTTTTGTGCGCCGCTTTTTTTCGTTTATTTATAATTGCTGTCAAAACAAAATTTCTGAACGTTTATTTCCTTTTATTAAGTTAGCTTTATGAGCCCGTTTAGTAATAATACACATTGACGGATTCTATTGTGTTAGTGACATCATTTTGTTTGAAATATTAGAGATATTTCAGAAAACACAAGACCACCGCTGCTCGCTATATGTTTGACAGTTCAAGCGGGTATGTTTATCCAAACTTAATGATAACTAAAAACATGTCAACGTTTAAATTAATGAAGTTATAATATGAATATAGTAATTGAATGATATAACATAGTTATATACAGATAATTTTATTGATTCCGTCGTTTCTCTTCATGTGTAAAAGAGAGTTATGTTCTCCAAATCACAAACAAGCCTCGTGATATCGCGAGACGCATATCAACTCAATGTTGACGTTTAACTTTCAAAACAGAAAACTCGCACTTCTTCTTCTTTTTTTTGATGGCTTTTCACCCTTCTTGGGTGTTATAGCCAGTGTCGAGTTATTCTTTATATACACTTTTTACATTTGACTTATAAGTGTTAGTATTCCTGTTAGTAGGGTTAGTTTTATTAGTTATGTTAGTTTGTTTAGTGAGTTATTTTAGTAAGTTATCATACACCTTTACAAATTTATACAATTAATTTTAAGATATTTACAAATTATTTTATAAACAAGTTTGTTAGGGGAGGTTAGTAAGGTTGAGATGTTGGTGGGAAATGGGACGTTTATGCTGGAGAGGTCTGAAAGGAAGCTCGGGTAGCCGTCATTCAACGGGCACCCAAAGAACATGTGATCTAGATCCTCCTCTTCAAGACGGCATTCACACATGGCAGTATCCCGGACATGTATTCTAAACAAGTGAGCACTGCAACAGCAGTGGCTTAGTCGCATTCTGCATAAGGATGTTGTCTCGAACTTGTTTAGAGTTATACGGGAGAACCAGGGTTTCTCCGTTACCAAAGGACATATATTATACAAATTTTTACCCTTTATTTGGGCAGAGGTATCCCAATGTTCCTGCCATGAGTGAAAAAGTCTTTTCTTTACAATAACGAGGAGATCATCGATGCTAAGCTCATTCACATATTCTGGGCCCCCGCTAAGGACGGCCTCCTTTGCCAGGGTATCCACCTTCTCATTTCCCTCTATGCCGCAGTGGCTCGGAATCCAGGCAATACTAATTTTTTTATTTAATGAGGCCGCCCGTAGTAAGAGGAATCGAGTCTCGATGCAGCATTCATCTTCGGGGTATAGGAAAGGAGGAGACTTCAATTTCTGTAGGACACTCAGAGAATCCGACAGAATTAGGAACTTGTTCTCTTGAGAATTTAATGCATATTTTACAGCCTCTCTAATAGCGATATTTTCTGCAGTAAATATCGATGCTTCCCGGTGAAGCTTAAACAATTTTTGAAATTTATTGTATTCGCAATAAAAGGCCGCTCCCGTGTGGGCCGACGAGTCCGACCGAGATCCATCAGTGAAGATGATTTTCCAACCTGTCCACTTGGAAGCCCGGATTTGGTGGAAATTTCTATTGGGTTGGAGGTGGCTCTGAACTCCGAACGAGAGTAAAACACTTGGGGAAAATATATGGGCACTGAAAGGATAGCGATAAAGGGGAAAAAGGTCTTGAGTGTTTATATTATTTTTAAAGGTAGTGTAGATTTTAAAACTGTTAACTAATGATGGGGGGTTTTTGTTTCTCCAAAAAGAGGAGAAATTCACATATTGGGAGAGATTTTCTATTTTTTTAAAGAGGAGATTATCTTTTTTAATTGAACATTTTAAGAGAAATTTATCTGCCAAGTACTGTCTTCTCATTCCGAGGGGGGGATCAGAGGCCTCCACTTGCAAGGCGTTAATTGGAGAGGACTTCATCGCTCCGACAATCAATCTCAGGCTCTGTGACTGTATTCGGTCAAGTCTCTGAAGATTTTTTTTCGAACAGGGTTCCAGAATGACTGACGCATAGTCGAGATGGCTGCGGATATACGCAGTGTAGAACAGTCTCTGAGTGAACGGATGGCTTCCCCACCACACCCTTGAGACTGCTCTCAACGTGTTCAATCCGGCTTGGCACTTGTTTACTATGTGATTTGTGTATGAGTTCCATGTAAGATGAGAGTCCATTATTACACCTAAGAACTTAATTTGTGTGACAGTTGGGACTGCATCATCTCCGTGCTGAATTTTTAAGGCTGGGATTTTTCGCTGTCTACAAAAAACTATAGCATTACTTTTGTTCGCTGATAGTTTAAGGCCGTGTTCCACTAACCAATTCCTTATGTTTCTCATACTAGTATTTAAAACAGTTTCCAAAGTCTTAACGTCTCGACCAGACACATAAAGGAAGAAGTCATCCGCGTATTGCAATAAAGCTGAGGGTCTAAGGATTACGTTGCTTATATCATGCGTATAGATATTGAAGAGAATTGGGCTCAGGACGGACCCCTGAGGGAGGCCCCTGCTCAACTCTCTTCCTATCATTTCCTGACCACGTACCTGAATCTCCACTTGCCTGGAAAGAATCAGGTTTGCTACAAATGAAGTTAATTTACGCGGAATGCCTAGACGTAACATTTTACTTTCCAGAATGTGTATTATGACGTTGTCATACGCTCCACTAATATCTAGACACACTCCTATTAAAAACTCATTTTTTGAGAATGCCACCCTTATATCGGAAGTCAGGACAGAAACGCTTTCAATAGTGCTCTTCCTTTTCCTGAAGCCAAATTGAGATTCGGGAAGAGTTTTGGAGCTCTCCACAAACCAATCCAGACGATATTTCACCATATGTTCAGCTACTTTTAACAGTGTGGAGGAGAGGGCTATAGGGCGGTAGGATGATCCGGAATTGGGGTTTTTGTTGGGTTTTAGGATTGGGATAATTGATTGGGTTTTCCAGGAGATGGGGATATTACCAGATTCAAAGAAAAGATTGATAATAGATAGGATATAGGAGAGGGAAGGGTCACTGTTATGTTTGATGAAACTGTATAGTATACCGTCTATACCTGGGGATGAGTCACTCAGGCGGCTGAGGACAGACTTCATTTCTTCTAGACTGAATTTTTGGTCCAACCAGCTTCTCTCTCTAAAATTGTATGTGTAAGAGGTTTCATTCCAATTATTCGCGGTTGACGGGGCTAGTTTGTTGGCGAACTCTTCCACCCAAACCGATGTCTCAGGTCGGCTGATTGGCGGACTGAAAGAGCATCTAAATCGGCGGATCATGCTCCAAACCTCCGAAAGAGGTGTATCTCGGGATAAAGAGCAACAAAACTTTTTCCATCCCTGTCTCTTCTTACTTCTCAAGAGATGTTTTGTTTTTCCCTCCACTTGTTTGAAAATTAGGAAATTTTCGAGGCTCATGTTTTTTGAGTAATTTTCAGCCTGTTTTTTTCTTTTCAGGATGGCCTCTGTACATTCTCTATCCCACCATGGGGCTGGGGGAGGTTTTGCTCGGTTGCTTTTTGTTTTTAAAGGAATACATGTGTTAGCAGAAGAGATAATGTGCGATGCTAAGGTCTCGTAACATTCCACCGCACTTTCTCTTGTTGGAGTTGGCATTTCCTTTACCCTATTTTCTACTGATCTCGAGAAGTCCTTCCAATTGGCGCCTGCAGTGATATATCTCGGTCGGTGCAAGCCCCCAGGAGAGCGGTTCAGATTACAATTTTTGTGACTGGACATGAAATCGATAATGATGGGATAGTGATCACTGCCGAGAGGGTCTTTCAATATTTTCCAGTGGAGCGTTGGTGCAATTTCAGCGCTGGAGATTGTTAAGTCTACAGCACTGGGTCGTTGGTTTGGAATTTGGAGGCGTGTCGGTGAACCATCATTAAGGATGCACATATTCAGTTCATCCGAGAGATCAATAATATCTCTTCCTAATCTATCGCATGTCGGAGCACCCCACAGACTGTGGTGGGCATTAAAATCCCCGAGGACTAGGAAAGGAGGGACTAATTGCCGAAAAATAGAAAAAAGAATTGATTTTGAGGGTTTGTTGGATGGAGATATATATATAGATAGGATGGTCAATAAGCAGACCCTAACGGCTGTCACTTGGAAAGGGCAACCTTCAGGCCTAACATTGATGGGGGAGAATGGTAAGGAGTTTTTGATGAGAAGGGCGGAACCGCCCTTTCCATCTTCGCGATCGTCTCGGAGACAGTGGTAGCCCCGAAATCCAATATTGGATCCCGGTATCATCCATGTCTCCGAGACGGCCGCAACAGATATAGATTCTTCGTGGAGTGAATTAAGAAGGTCTTCTTTCTTATTTCTAAGGCTATGGCAGTTCCACTGAAGAATCCTCATCGGAGGAGCCATTTTTTGTTAAAAGGGAATTTAACGATTGAATTAGTTGACGGGCAACGTTGGACGGTATTTTGGTGTTTTTTTGTAAGAGTGATAATATGAGGTGTAGGACTGTAGTGATGAGTGTAGAGTTCGTGTCTGGTTTTGGGGGGACTGTGTTGGGGAAAGCACCTCCGTTAGATCCCGATGGAGACTGTCCATTTGGGAAATAAAGAAGTGAGGGGTCGATATGTGTTTGAGGATTAGGAGGCACGCCTCTTGACTTTGACTTTTTTTCCACTGTCTTTTTGAAGGATGTAGAGGGAGTGGGGTGTATAATCGTTTTGGGTTTGGATGTAAAATTAGGATTTTTTGATGCCATTTCTGCATAAGAGACTGTGGATTTATTAAACATTTTTGATGCTTCTATATAAGAAATGCTCTTGTCCGCCATCGTATGTTTAATATTTTGTTGCCTGCTAAGTTCCGGGCATGACTTGCTAATTGCAGAGTGCATTCCTGAACAGTTGAGGCATTTGTATACTTCAGCTGCTACATTGCAAGTATCCCCATTGTGTGAGGACCCGCACTTATAGCAGCGTGCGAGGGATCTACATACAGTTTTTGTGTGTCCAAATCTACAGCACTTGTAGCACTGTATCGTTGGAAACACATAAAGCTCCACGGGAAGGAGTACGTTGAAAATCGAAATATTCGAAGGCAGTGACTTGGAGTCGAAAGTCAAGACGACAGTATTGGAAGGTTTCCATTCGACAGTTTCCCCTGTTCTCGATCGATAATTCAATCGTCGAGCCTTAAGGACCTTACCGAATCCTCGAGGAACCTCAGCATTCTCCACAATGTCCTGTTCAGACCAATGTGAAGGGATGCCTTTGGTAACTCCTAGTTTTGTTACTTGGTAAGACGGAATAAATGCATTGTATTTTGCCGTTTTTAGTAAATCTAAATTTAAAAATGAATTGGCTTCGTTCGCCGTCTTAAACTCCACTGAAAGACGGTTGCGGCCGACGGACTTGATTCCGTTCCAGGCCGTCCGAATATTATTTCTGTGAAGGAAGCGACCGAAATCAATATCATAAAGGTTGGTTGCGGTTTCGCTGTCAGCCTGGATTTTCGATACATGTACAATGTATGGAGCACGGTCCATTCCATTGTATAAGCGGGATAATGGGACTTTTGTTTGTGTATTTGTGAGCGTATTTGTAGGTCAGTTCGGTATTGGGTTAGAAATTGACTGAATAGGTAAATCAGAAACACTATTAGAAACAACATTACGTGGACTTGGACATTTATGAACGAGACGATCCGAGTCGGAACTCGATTTCCTCTCACTACGTTTGGTCATTCTTTGTTTTTTAGGTTTGTTTTGGCATTGAATTGTGATGAAATCTGCCGCATCCGGGACAGACTCCATCGTTGCTTGTGACGAATCTGATTCTCCATCCGGAGGGTCCGGAGGTTTTTCTTTGTCACTCATTTTTTATAAGTGAGTAGTGCGAGAAAGAAACCAAACGTTTGAAATTTAAAAATAATTAAATAAAAAATATTATAAAGTATGAAAAGATTATTGTTACCTTGACTGTGGGTAGAGGAAACACGGGAAATAAACAAACTAATCTAAGAAATGTTATATTAATAATAATAGAAACACTAATTCACCTACAAAACTGATTTTACATTTGTTAAATAAAAGTATGTTAGTTTTAAAGCAATTATTTTCACGAGGATCAAAAACCAAACCGCCACCACTGTATTAGTCCATAGAAAAAAACAAAACTCGCACTTGATCTATAATCGCTCGCATACAGTTAGCAACAACTGTATAATTGATCGCTTAATGCACAGACTGTTGCAATAATTATATCATCGAACTATTAAGACAGTAGCATCCAATAACAGGTATGAAAGCTGTGTGATTGATCAATGCAATTATCCAATAAAAGAAAACGTAAAATAAACTAGTAATATCACTACTAAACTTGTGGCTTTCTTTAAATAAAAAAGATCCCGGAACTACTAAAAAATATATAATATCATTTAAATATTCATTTGATGAAAGTAGACTGAATGCAGTCGAAATGCGATTTCTCAGAAGAATGTAGGACAGAACAATGTATGATAGATGTTCAAATAGTGAAATAAGGAAGGAATGCAAGGCTGGGATAAGCGTAATCGATAAAATTAAGAAAGGTGTGTTGAGATGGTTTGGACATGTGGAACGAGTGAGTGAGGAAAGAACAATAAAACAATATGAGGCGAATGTAATTAAGACCGAGAAACACTTGGCACGATCAGGTATGCCAAATACTTGAAAGTGGTCAGGCTAGGAGGCGTAAAAATCGTCGGGTATGTATGAGGAAATGCATGAACATGGAAGGGGCGAATAATATTTGCAAAAACAGAGTAGTGTGGCGTTCTATTCTCTCTGTCTATCCCTGCGGTGAAGTGGCGTTATTGTTTAATTAGTTAGTTAGTATTTAAATATTCATCACAACGCCATATTTTATCATTTTGACAAATTATATAAATATAGATTATAAAGTGGTATGACTTTGTCAGGAATGACGATGTGAGGAGAAGAACTCAACAGCCCCTCATACTGGAAGTCCCGAAGAAGAGAAGGTGGACATGGTCGAGACATATCCATAGAATGCCACCTGAGAGCTTCAACCCCTCGCGTCTCTTCTTCCAACCCCGAGGATACCGGCGCCCATTCACCGACTACACTCAGCAAAGCTTCAGGATGCCGGACTGACCTGGGAGGAAGCCAAGGAGATGGCGCGTGACAGAGTGACATATGCTCCACCTAGGGAGGGAACATGGAAGGAAGAAGAAGAAGAAAATTGTAATTACGTAAGCACAAACATTGTTTCACTGATTTTGAAAATTAAAAATAAATTATCCGTGAAAAAAGGTGCCGGAACACCGTTTCACCGCGTTTAATGAAAAAAGCTTTGACTAAACCGATCACTAAGTACAATATATAATAATGGTTCAAAATATATATTAAATTATCTTTAATAGAGCGTTGTAGTTATAAAATAAATCAATTTGATAACGTTGATGGATGCTGGATGACCTTTTATAACTTTTTACAAATTTGGGAAGATATTAACTAATAACTCAGATATAAGGAAAAGAGATGCCAATTCAGGTTCATATTTATTCAGCTGCGGATCGTTCGATGTGCAATACAGATGTTCAATAAACCTCTTCGCACAATTCCCAGTGCATACAATAGAATATATCTACAAAAAACATCAGTTATACAACTTTCCAAAGAAAACAATCACTCAAAACTAGAATCAAACAACGTCATAAATCAAAAATCGTCAATTTTAAGCTGTGCACGTTTTAGATTTTATTTTATTTTGTTATTTTTTGTAAATATTCTGTTAGTTTTATATAAATAAATAAAATAATTCGCATAAAAAAAAGACTTGAAGTACATACAAAATTGGGGGATAGGTTCCATTATTTTTTAAAACGGCATAATTTCAAATCAATATGAAGAATGTACCAAAAATCGCATAAAAAAGTTTATAAAAAGTCATAAAAATAAAAACACAATACACATATCGCTCACTCCTTTCAAGAACGTCATAAATCAAAAATTGTCAATTTACAGTTGTGCATGTTTTCGGAATGCCCAGAAAATGTACTATATCCCAGAAAAAGCGGCTTATTTTTAACTTAATATTTACCCGCTACAGGACAGAAAGTGTTGTTTTTGCATTTTGAAGAAAATGTATTGTTTAATTCTTTTTTTAAATGTATTAAATATTTTTCAAATGGAGAAAAAACCTCCAGGTTTTACCTAAAAAGATCTGTTGTACAGTAAAAAGTTCAATAAGTGGCTTGATATTTATTTTTAATACATTGTGTTTTATTTTTAAACTTTAAAAACGTTCTCCTGAAAAATCAAGTTTTTTGATTTATGACGTTCTTGAAAGGAGTGAGCGATATTTCTCTTAATCCTACAATTTATTATTATCAGTCAGCATACACATATTTATGAACATATACTTTTTCTGTTTTTTTCCAACAAAGTATCTCTCGAATACGATGTAAGATTTGAACTTAACTTTGTGCCATTAATGACTGATTTTCTGATGGTGTCCTCATTCAACAGTTGTAACCTGCACTAGTTTCAATTTTAGATTTATTAAATGCGAATTCGCATAACAAAAAACATGAACTACATAAAAAAAATAAGGGATAGGTTCCGTTACATTTGAAAATCATATAACTTCAAAATTGCATAAAATGGATCCGCATAAAAACAGACCTAAGTGTATTTAGGAATAAAAAATTTCAACAGCCTCCTTTAGAAATTGAAAATATAATATAAATGACACAAACACTCTAAAAAATAAACTTAACGAATACTTTAAACATATACAGACTGTACAATAGAAAACTAAACAAGATAACTCCCTCACACCCCATAAAAATATATGTTCCCTGGTAATATTTAACAAAAATGTATGGCGTGATACTTATCAACAACAAAAAAAGGAGAAAAAAGTCCCTCTCCATGCACAAGAGCTTAGTCTCTTTTTGGAGAGTCTCAGCGCAACTAAAATTATAAGATTGTAATAAGTAGAAATGAATAGAAACTGTTAATATTAAATTGTATAATTTTTTAAAACTTTATTAACCGGATCCACGCGGCTCGGCTTTCAACAAAACATGCCCATACGCGGCTGACATAAGCGTATGTGTTTTTACTTTGCTCCAAGTTTCCAACCTCAGTTCAACTTGGAGGGATTTTTTCATGGTGTGGAACTTTGGATAAAATAATACGTCAATCCTTGGCCTTATGACATCTGTTGAAATATCTCACTAAAAATTTGTAACATCACAAGGATATATAAAAGAACAGATCCTTGATTTTTCTTGAGGTCGGTAATTAGTCCGCGCCATAATCATGCCCTATATCTGTCTCACTCTCGACACTATGCATCGCCAGTGAGTAAGATGCGATACACACGTTGCGTGCTTTGATTTGTTTATGTTACGATTTTATTTGTTTATATTACGATATATTTCAAGAATAATGTGACACAATTGTATTATAGAGTACCGAAAAGGCACAATGAATCCCATTGAACGTTTTTGTTTGGGAAATAAATATCTTCTTAACTAAATACATAATAAAAGTAATCATTTAAAAGACGGCGAAATACCGCTGCGTACGGAAGTCTCTCAGGAACAAAGTTAACGCAGTCAAAAGGTTAACCTTTTTACTGCAGACTGTCGATATATATCGACTATCGCTCAGTTTGTCAGCAGATATCGACTTGTCGGGGTGTGCGTGCAAATCGTTTTTTATTCGTCAATAATAATCATAAATAAAGTTTTAAAAAGTATATCGCGACAAAAATAATATTAATTTTTGTATTTTTTTAATGAGCCCGGGAACTCTAGTACGGTAGCCAATCGTGCTGACCATTACACTACGGAGGCGGACTAATTAGGGTCATATACTAATCACAAGTAATTGCAAACCCAATTCCAATCTGTACAATGTTTTTTGGCATCTCTCGCGCTCTACCAATGTAAGCGAATAGTAAGCTTATAAGCATCTCCCACTCTCTACCAACATTATGTAAAATACGCTTTTAATCGATCCCCGCAAACAATGTGTTAAATCCACTTACATACAATGAGTACATATTGCACATTGACAGCAAGTAGAAGAGAATTATAAAATGTTCGTTACTGCTATTGTATTGTAATAGTATAAATTTATATTTATTTCATTAGTATCTGAATGTTTTCTGTATAAATATTTATAAGTAAATATTTAGGTACATACTGTACGCCTCCGTAGTGTAGTGGTCAGCACGATTGGCTACCGTACTAGAGTTCCCGGGTTCATTAAAAAAAATACAAAAATTAATTTTATTTTTGCCTACTCGGCTACTGTTCTGTAGGTCCCAGGTTTGATTCCCAGGAGGGGAGGTCAAATAAGTATAAGTGATTTTTTCACTCTAATATTAATTCAATATTAGCCTGGACTAGTACCTGAAGCGGAAGGCTTATCACTTTTCCTTCATATATTAACGAACAAGATAACACTGCGTTTATGATGTAGTGCCCTATGCACCATTGGGTGCGGGTTAAAGTTTGAAAAAAAAAATTTAGATAATTTTTCAATTATTATTATCATCTTTTACGCAACCCTTGTTCTGATAACATTTTGCTGGAAGATTCTGGGAATGTAGCGTAGAGGAGAGCGAGGGGAAGTCTTCACTTCAGACTAAACAAATGGAATGGTAGCTGACTAGGCTATGTATGTATTTTTCTTATGCAGCGTGAAAGAGCCAATAAAAACATATGAATTTTAAAGAATATTTTAATGAAATATTTGAAAGATGAGTAATGGAATAAACAAGCTTAAAATAAATGTAACAACATTTGACAAAAACAATATAAATAAATACATACATATTTTCTTCCATATCTCAATGTAATATAATTACAAGTACAAAAAATATTATATTTTATTAATTCCATACTCGCAAACACTGAATTCAATCAACAGCCGATCGCCTGAGAGTTAACACGATTTTCCACGCCTGATTTTATTAAAAAATGTATATTAGATATTTTTATTTTTTGAATATATGAGTATAAATAGAAAAAAATCTTTTTATATTTTTTATAAATATTATTTGTACATAACTCCTTACCTTTCAATAACTCTTTTCTTTTCAAAACCATATTTGTTTCGAAGCAAAACTAATTTTTTCACTACAAAGGCGGTAAAATCAATTACGTAAAATGTTTCCTGGATTATAGAAAAATATTGAATACTGGGCCTTAATGCAAAAAAATGATCCCTTAAAGGCCTGTGTGTGGATCATTAATAATAAGGTATTTCTATCATGTAACCTCAAAATTCCTAGTAATTAAAGGGTTAACGAGTGACGCAAGCGTATTCCACTCGCGCAACGTATTAATCGCATAAGCATATAAATCATTCAAACATTTCAAATCTTCCGATAAAAGAAAAAATAAATATAATCACTCCCAAACGATAACTACCAAACGCTGACTATTTGACTTTTCGCTATCAACCGTAAATGGCCTAGCAGCGATTAGTCGGTTTTTCTACCCAACGTACTAAATAATTCTCCCAATTACGTGAATCACTGTATTTATTTCAAATTCAAACAATTTAAAAACGATATTTACTACAAACTAAAAATTTAAAAAATCAATATGCACTATCATTATGTATATAAAAAAAATATTGATGAATAAAGTTTAACAATTTAAAATATAAAGTAAAAGTACGTGTTGGTAAATACACTAATAATATGTAATAATATGGTTAAGTTAGTTAAGCTTCGGCCGCGCTAGTAGTTAGTTGTGTTTTGTGTTTATTTTAAATACAGTGAAACCTCTATCTATCGTTCCTCAAATAATCGTTTTCCCGGATGTGTCGTTTATTTTTTCTACCCCGAATGCATTTCATACAAAAATGGATAGCATCGATCGTCTTTCTGTCACCATTTTACCGCATTCATCGTTTGAATTACGCTGCATATTTGATATATTTTGGCTGTTTTTTTAATATTTTCTTCAATTTTGTTTCATTCGATGACAATATTCCAACGTGTGGGATAGAAACTATCGAAAGCCTATGTGACGCAAGGTTGACAGATACAGCAGGAGAGGTCGATATTGACGAAGAGGAGCCGCTGCCTGTACTTTTATTTTAAGAAGCATGCACACTCTTTGAAAGATTGAAAACTTTCTTCTACGCACATTCAATGCCAAAAAAAAATATTTGCAAAGATGAAAATAAACTTTTGACTTACGAAAATAAAGCAGTAGAAAAATACAAATGCCGATCACGGATTATTTAAAATAAACAACAAACTTTAATATTTTTTAGGTTCTGTTCAACTTTGTATTTTTTTAAAATAAATACATTTATTTACATCTAAACCTTGTATTCCTCTTAGAATTTGAACCTACTAATGGTTATTCAAATTGGGAGGACGGTATCTTCACTCGATAGCATCTCCTTGTGTATAAACTCCTTAATCCCGCTTTCATTGTTTTCCCGCATTCATAGTTAATTTCAATAGGTCCCTTTAAAAACGATAGATAGAGGTTTCACTGTATACGCTTGCTATTACCTGATTTCAATTTTAAAAATTCAAATTCCATAATCGAATTTAATATGAATCCATTTGAACTGAGTAAAGAATTTGTTAAAAATTTGATGCTTAATATTGAAAAAACTAAAAGCAATGTGATATAATTAAAAACATTTGTGATATATTAGGGGATATTTTAGACGTTTACTTTAGACGTTTTAGAGTGTCAGAGGTGGTTTTTGAAATTCCCATCTGAGGATTTTGATTTGGAGAATATCCCAAGAAGAGGAAGACACACCAAAGTGGTTGATTTTATTGTGGCTACTGAAATTGAATACAATCAAACCTTATTGTATGGAAAAATTGCGAGCACATTCGGGGCATTCATGGTTAAGTGTTAAAAAGAGTTTTGAAAAAATTGGCAAAGTGTGGAGACGTGGTGAATGGATACCATATGCGCTAAACGACAAGCGCCGCGATGACCGAGTGAACGCGCGCGAAGAGCTGTTTCAATTGCAATCAGAAATGTCTTTAAATGTTGTCATCTTAACTTGTGATGAAAATTGGGTGCTGTATTCTACACGACAACTAAAAAGACAATGGTTATCTAAAGGTCAAATACCGACATTCACTCCTAATACTGGTCTTACCAGAAAAAAGTGATTTTGTGTGTTTGGTGGGATTCCAAAGGAATAAATCATTATGAGGTCCTCAAACCTGGACAAGCAAATTGTAAGCAATTCAACCGTTTATGTCAGTTGAAATAAAAAGAAAAAAAAAGTCTTTGGCGAATCGAAAAAAAGCATATTTACTGCAGGCTCGCCTGCATACAGCAAAATAAAAATGAATAGTTTCGAATGTAATATTTTAAGACATTCATCATACTCTCTGGACCTTGCTCCTTCGGACTGCCACTTTTTTGTTTAGTGTAACATTTCTAAGAAGGAAAAAATTACATTAACAATGATGACGTGAAAAGGGGTATAACTGAATAATTCGAGTGAAAGCCCAAGATTTTTATTGACAAAGGCTTTGGAATGTTACCAGAAAGATGGAAAAAGGTCACAGAGAATAAATGAAAATACATATTGTAATTAAACTTGTAAAATATAAATACTAACAACATTTGATTTTTCATATGAAAAGTGACATTAATTCCGGGTACCCCTAATATTTAACACTCTCCGTATCATTCATCATTTACTTTGTGTAATACTACTTAAAACAAAATTGATGAAGTATTTAAAACACAAAGTGAACGATGAGGAATAGTCTTGAGTTTTACTGTTATAATAAAGCTTTAACGAAAATTCAACAGATGTCACTATAAACCTTAAATATCACAATATATTCCAAAAACCAGTCTCCCGCAAACAGCGATTAGTGGACTGAAGACTGTAAAACTCGCCTCCTGCATAAGATGTGATGTGATAATTAGTCAAAATTAAAAGTATTATCGGTCATCCTCCAGAGTCCTCCGTCTGTGTCTTGAGTAACATCCTGAAACACAAGTACCCGCCAATATTACTCTCCGATTACGTTAGTGAGTTGACTACATACTGTGTTAGAAGTTCTGGCTTCCAATCGCAAGGAGACAAACTAACTAATTAACTCACTATCATTTCGTTACCCCGCAGGGAATAGAGAATAGAACGCCACACCACTCTGTCTTTACAAACATTCTTCCCCTCTTCCACGTTCATGCATCTCCTCATACATACTCGCCGATTATTTCGATTCCTAACCTGACCGCTTCCAAGTATTTGGCATACTTGATCGTGCCAATTTTTTCTCGGTCGCAAGGCGTTCAAAATAAATATTAATTATTTTCACTCCTAGCTGTCTGTTACTTAAGTGCAGGGCATTCACATTATTAACGACCGAGAAAACAGTCGATATGATCCAGTGCCCTTTGCACCATTGAGTGCAAATAAGGTTAGAAGTGCCATATCCATTTAACAGATAAATTCCGTCATTAACCCTTAAAACACGTTAAAAATAAAAGTTGATATGAAGAAAGCAAATTTTCCATAAAGAAGTATTCTAATAAATTCCTCTTATTTCTTTTTATTTGTTTACTTAAGTCCATGGCTTGTACTAAAGTAAACAAACAACTTTTCCAAGCCATAGACTATAGTCCATGGCTTTTACAAGCCATGGACTATAGTCAATTTACACGTCCAAAGGATTAAGGAACAAAAGCATTAGATGTACAGAAAACAGTATTGTACGCTTGCATTGGATTTTTTAAAATAATATTCATGTAAACTTATTTTATTTAAGTTTTACTTGGTAAATGTCACTATTTCTTAACACATTGTAGTCGGGCGCTTCGAACAATAGACTCTAGCCTATAGTGGGTGTTTTTCGCGATTAGCGCAAAAATATATCGCTATCTTAAAGTTCACACAATTTCTAAACCAAATAATATTTTCGATTGAAATTTTCAAAGAAACATACATATGTGACATTTTATCATCAAAAATAAATTATAATTGCTTTGATTACATCATAATTTCACCACATTTCAAAGCTGAATATAAAAATCCCATATTAATTTAGTAAATACCATTCAATATTCAATATTGCCAAACTTGCAATAGTACATCGCCTTTTCTTTTGAAAATAGATTCGCCTTTCTTCTGTTTAATCGTTTGCAATAATTTGAGTAGACCCCTGTTTTTTCTTACAGTACCACAAACTCGTATTTTATTTAGCAATAAAGCCTTGCAATTTTCGGCACTGTTGTAGTAATGTCCATATAAAGATGATGCCATAAATTAGTAAACGGAGACACAACTTTTTTTACAGTTTCTAGTAATTTAAGTCCTTGTTCACAATATATTTCAAAATTGCAAAAGTAACCTGTATCACTTTCACATAAAATTCGCACAAATATTCCAATTTTAGAAGCTTTGTAAACTAAAAAATAGTCTTCCCCTCCGAGGTATCGTTCCCTCATCTAAACTTAATTCTTGGTGGGGTTTGTAAATGTTCATAAAAAGTGGTCAATAATTGGTTTTACTTTGCAACTATCTGATCTCTTCATTGTTAGAAAAATGCCACGCTTTCCAAATCTGCCGAAACCGGTCTCTGGACATCGTTTTAGCAAAATAAGGAGTTTCGGTTGTTGGTTCCGTAGACCAATACTCATCCCTTATATTCTTTCCAACTTGTCCCATCAAATTAATCAGCCCCTAAAACTTTATCATTTCTTTCGAAGTAATATTTTTCCACTTTCTCGATTTTTTAAATATAATTAGTAATTATGTGAGTTTTGGTAGTAATATCTATTAGATTCGTTTCAAAATATTCAAACAAATCCTCACCGATAAATAATATCGCATCACTTACACTTTGAGGACAATGGACATTTGAATTCAACCGCGGCGGCCTAAAAACGATTCCACAACTGGAGGACTATCAACCGATGACTACTCGTCCTCATCCTCATCTGAGCTCGTCTCCGAATCAGAATCACTTGGAATAGTGCGACGGTGAAACGTTCTAGGTCTTGGTATTTGTTCATCATCACTCGGTTCGTTTCTGACAACTCTTCAACCATGAACAATTAGATAAATTGTCGGCATACACTTCATTGTCACTATCATTAGCTTGTAAAGACATTTTTGTTGGGATAACGTCCTAAACAATGCTAATATATTCAAATAATAAAATACCAAACAGTAAACAAAACAATGCGAGCGGTATGAAAAATAGTCCAATACATGAAATGACTCAAACTAAACTGGAGATTGAGATCGCATAAAAACTCTAGATTTCTGGGGATGCCTTTACAAGCGGCACACTAGCCAATCCGGACAAGACATCTCAAATAACGTCGACAGACTGTCGCCTAGCACCCAGGTAGCAAATTACCCTTCAAGGCGTTTTATTTCACGCTGATAACACACCCGTATATTGCTGTTTCCCGCCGAAAACCGACAGTCGACAAAAACGGCATTTGCTGTGTCCCACAGCTGACCGACAGTCCGCGAAAAACATTGACAATGTGTTAAGATCTATTGTGACACGTGTTTCGATGCATTCCACCGTAAATTATGACATCACAGATTTTTGTCATAAATATTAAGAAATAGTGGTATTTACCAGGTAAAACTTAAATTGAAATGGATAGATTTTACCACAAAGTGATTGCTAAATCAATTAATGAAAAAACTTATTTTTGATGGTGATTCAACAGTAAGTGTTTTTGCATTGTAATATGAATACGGCACCCCCAGACTGGCACCTCGAGCATTTTGCCATACCTTAATGCGAGTTAGGGGCTAGATAATACCAGATGCACTACCATATACTCCTCGTCTGCAGATGACGATTGAGCTTTCAATGCAAAGAGAGGAAGAAATTGATAATTATTAGCATTTACTCCGGTATACAAGTATAGTAAATATTTTGTCTGCCTCCATAGTGTAATGTTCAGCACGCTCGGCTACCGTTCTGAAGGCCCCGGGTTCGATCCCCAGGGGGAGGTCAAAAAAAATGTGATTTTTTCAATCTACTATTTATTCAATATTACCCGGGACTGGCACCTGGAGCGGAGGGCTGATCACCAAGATAATACTACGTTTATATGATGGAGTGCCCTATGCACCATTGGGTGTGGATAAGGGTTAGAAGAGAAGACAAGTATGGACAAAGTGCCTTAGGTGGAAAATATGAATTTTCACTTACTCCTCCCGTTACCTCCTGCTTTGCTGAACCTGGATCTATGGTATAGACGGACTCATCGGGGTGACCGACTCTCCGAAGACGCCCTAAAAGGATTCTTTCATCACCACTGATCTGAAGACAATCACAGTTCTATATTATATTTAGGTTGTCTAAGGAAAAGGACACAGCTTAACCGGATCCACGTGGCTAGCATAACCGTATGTGTTTTCACAAAACATGCCCATACGCGGCTGACATAAGCATATGTGTTTTTACTTTGCTCCAAGTTTCCAACCTCAGTTCAACTTGGAGGGATTTTTTCATGGTGTGGAACTTTGGATAAAATAATACGTCAATCCTTGGCCTTATGTCATCTGTTTAAATATCTGCCTAATAATTTGTAACATCACAAGGATAAATAAAAGAACAGATCCCTGATTTTTCTTGAGGTCGATAATTAGTCCGAGTTATAATCATGCCCTGTATCTGTCTCACTCTCGACGCTACGCATCGCCAGTGGGTAAGAGTGACACACGATGCGTGCTTTGATTTATTTATGTTACAATCTTATTTGTTTATATTACGATATATTTCAAGAATAATGTGACATAAGTGTATTATAGAGTACCGAAAAGGCACAATGAATCCCATTGAAAGTTTTTGTTTTGGAAAATAAATTGTTTCTTAAGTAAATATGTACATAATAAAAGTAATCATTTAAAAAACGGCAAAATACCGCGGCGCCCGGGCGTCTCTCAGGAACAAAGTTAACGCTGTTAAAAGGTTAACATTTAGTAGCCCTCTTTTTGTGGATCCTGTCTGAACCCGAGTGGTGCGTAGGGCAGGGTGATAGTCCTGCACTCTAGATTTGTGGGTAAAGGAGATGAATATGTTTGATGGAATGCGGATTACGTATGTAAAGGAGCTTTGAGTGAGGGATATTACTGCTATATGAGAGAGGAACTAGAGGAGAGTAGTAGAAATAGCTAGGGTACTGAAATGTGGATGAATGATGTTTTGTTTAATGAAGACCGGAACCGCTGCATAAGGTGATAGGAGCACATATTACCTATACGCAGTTGCGAGCACAAAGTTTTTGAGTAGGGTAGGCAGTAAGGTTGGGTAAGGCTATGGCAAAATAGGCGCTGTTCGTGTTTCTATAAGGAACGCGAGTAATCCTGAGTTTTTTTAATTAGGGTAGGCACTGCTTTATAGAGTGCACGCCTCTGCCTATATGTACTCTCACTCTTGTCGCAAACCGAGGATTTCCAAAAGCTGTGAAGAACCAATATGCCACTTGGTAAAAACTGTTAAGATCGCATGCCAAAATAATGTTTCTCATTTTGACCTTAACTTTTCATTCAAACTACTAGAGAATTTGCGCACTAAAAAAGTTCTTTGTTTTGAAAACCTTCTTCTTCTTCTGTTTGTGTCATGTCAGGTTCCTCTGACGTTGACTATCACTTGAGAGTAATTGTACTGGTTTTAAGCAGCTCTAAACAGCACATCGACAGTCCTGATCCTTGTCCAATCTCATATATTCCGGAGCCAGGAGACTTGTCTTCTGCCCACACCTCGTCGACCCTCTATTTTCTCTTTTATGATAAGGTGCAAAAGCTCCTACTTCTCTCCTCTTAGCACATGCCCCAGATAGGACACCTTCCAGACCTTGATATCATCTAGCAACTGTCTCCCTACTATTGCTCTTTGGAGCACATTTGCGTTGCTGACCATATCGGTCCATGAAATACATAGCATTCTACGATGGAGCCACATTTCCAATGCCTCTAGTCGGTTCATAGTGCTGACTTTGAGGGTCCACTATTCAACTCCGTATAGAAGCACTGACCAGACAAAACACCTAACCATTCTCTGTCGAAGCTTCAGATTGAGGCTATTGTTACAGAATATATTTCTCATTTTATTAAAAACTGTACTAGTAGCCTCTATTCTACACTTTACTTGGGTTTCTGGGTCGACGTTTTCAACAAGGACACTATCCAGGTACTTAAATTGTATGACAGAATAACGGTGTCATCGGTGTATCTAATGTTATTGATGTAGGCACCATTCACAACTTCTACATTAATATTGTGCAGTGCTTCTTTAAATGATAGATCGGAGTATAAGTTAAATAACATAGGTGGCAAAACGCATCCTTGTCAGACTCACGCTGGATTGGGATGCCATCTGATGTTTCATATTCCAGTTTGATGCCAGTTTGTTGATTCCAATTTAGGGTTTTCAAAATAATTACATCTTTGTCATCTGTATCGCGTTCTTGAACCATTTTCCTGAAATCTCATGTTTCACTCTGTCAAATGCTTTTTCATAGTCAATGAATCATTGAAAACCACTAAGAGAAAAAAAAAACACCAAAATCTTTCCATTATCAGAATATAATATTTTAAATGCTATGAAAGTAGGTCTGCAGTAAAAAATAATAAAGTTTACAGTTTGACATCTCAATGTAGATGAAAAGTAATGATTTAAACTAGCCTATGACGGATCGTAAACCCTGTAAAAACCCAGACTTCCATATTCTTCTACATTCATGTTGAAATGTCAAATTTTAAAAATAACTGCCAAGTGGAGAAATCCAGATTTATGTACAAGGATTTGGAAATATTGGGAACAGTAAAGTTTTTTGTTTTGTTTTAACAACAGTAAAATTGTGTTTTGCTGCGATGTGTTGAGACCACTGTTTGCCAATGTTTCAGCCACCATTGTACAGGTAGTGTTACAAGATTATAAAAAAATATTCATTGTCTCTTTTACATACACCTAACAATATAATAACAATAAAAATTCTGACCATGAAACATTGATTATTTTCTTGTTTGTCCGAATCGGTATCCTCGAATAGCTTCCTCCTGGTGGGCAGTTTGGTATTCTTGCTCTGTAGCTTTTGCTCTACATCTTTACACATTGGTTGTTTTTTTTTCTTTTGTTCTTCATTCCATGGTAACCATTGGTTTTGGAGATTGGCCAGCAATTCCTAATAAAAAGTTTAAAAATTAATATGACTTTTATGAGTCGAATCCTATGTCTATTTGGGTCACACTGTGAAATTGGGAAGGGATAATATTGAAACTGAACTGGAAAGGTGAAGAGCTTTAGGATGGGCTGCATTTGGTAAATTATCAAATGTCCTATCACCAAACATTCCCACTCATCCGAAGAGGAAAATTTAGTATGGGTGACAGAAATCATACTGTATGCTTAGCTGGTGAAGGGTTAACCCATTCCGAGACTACATAATTTAGAAGATGAGCACTGTTCTGGATGTGCTGAGAACAAATTAAATTTTTGACTGAGTGGACCGCAGTGCAAAGTTGTTGAACACTGTTAAAACCTTGTCAGTTCAAACCCTTCCTGTATATAATTCTTAGATCATTGGTAACATCATGCAAACAGTATGAAAAAATTATTAAATTATTCAATCTCTATCGCACACACTTAAAAAGATAATATAATAAATAATAAAAAATAACCTCGAAAATTTTTGAAAGCTGAATGTCACTCAACTTTGAGGCATCAATAACTTTGGGGAGCTGTGTCTTTTTGATGGGCTTATTCCTTAATCTTTCTATTTGTTTTCTATTTTTATCCTTAGATCGTTTACCATCTGTCACTTCACTTCTCAACTTCAATTGTGTCCCACTTGCATGCGATTCTCCAGCAATGTTGGTCAGCGCGAGTTCCTAATAAACTCAAGTGAAACAATGTAGGTATATAGATATTAAAGTAAAAGATCCTTAACCCCTTCCAGACTGCACTAACTAGGAGATGAGCGGTGTTCTGGATGTGCCGAGAACAAATTGTGTCCCTGCATAATCAGTGTCGCGGACTCTCGAGTCGGAGTTTCTAGGTTTGATACCTACTTCTAATAATGAGCCGCTTAGGCTCACAGAAATAGTATGAAATTTCAAGTATTTTTGTGTAATTACTGCAGGAATTGTCATTTACAAACAAGTGTTGAATTCATCAAATTTGTTAGTAATGTTATTCAAAACTCATAAACATCAGAAATTAGATATTGTTTGACTCAGTAAATGGTGTAAAGTTGTTGAACACTGTTTAAATTCAAACCCTCCTTATTATAATTCTTACATCGTTGGTAAAACATAATGCGTAGAATATGACAAAATATTTAAATCTCTATCGCTCGCATCTAACAAGATAATATATTGAATAAAAATAATGACCTGGAATATTTGGGAAAGTTGCTGGACACTCAACTTTGAGGCATTGGTGAGTTTGGGGAACTGTGTCCTTCGGAAGGTTTTGTGTTTTCTATCTTCTCTCTTAGATGGTTCACCATCCGTCACTTCACTTGTCAACATGAACTGTGTTCCACTCGATCTTGTAAGGGATTCTTCAGCAATGTCCATCAGACATAGTTCCTAATAAATAAAAGCAAAGTGATGTAGGTATATAAAACAAACAAAAAAATAGGTATAGAAATATACAAAATCACAAAAGGTGATTTCCAAAAATCTTTGCACAAAAATCTATTTTGAAAATAATACTAATAGTAACTTACATATCGCTCACTCCTTTCGAAAACGTCATATATCAAAAAACTTGATTTTTCAGATCATTTTTAAAGTTTAAAAATATAATAAAATTTAATAAAAATAAATATCAAGCCTTGTTATTGAACTTTTTACTGTGCAACAGATCTTTTTAGGTAAATTCTGAATGTTTTTTCTCCTTTTGAAAAATATTTAGTATATTTAAAAAAAAAAATTAAAAAATACCTTTTCTTCAAAATACAAAAACAACACTTTCTGCCCTGTAGCGGGTAAATATTAAATAAAACATATGACGCTTTTGCTGGAATATAGTACATTTTCTGGGCATTCCGAGAACAAGCACAACTGAAAATTTACGATTTTTGATATATGACATTGTTGAAAGAAGTGCGCAATATGTAGAACTACAAGATGCATAGCACAGAAACACATACCTCTTTAGGTCAAAAGAATTTTGATTACTAAGCAATAAAGTTTTACAACCTGGTTTAATTATCTATAGTCATTAAAAATATAAACTAAATATAAAGCTTGTTCACAAAATCTGGATTATCTCCAATTACAGGAGTTATTTTCATATTATTATTATTATTTTTTTTTTTGACATCTCATCAAAGATGAAGAAGAATATGGAAGTCTGGGCATTTACGGGGCTTACGACCGTCATAGGCTGGTTTGAGTGATCACTTTACACACGTGTAACATTCACCAATTCTACCCATTATTGACAACCACACTACTCAAATTCTTGGAAGTTCTATATATATGAACCAATTTAGAAACCTTGTTCATGAATCACTAGAACTTCACAAGAGACATCTATTGGTGGGATGTAAAGAAGCTTTTTATTAAGCAGAAACTCTTATATTAGTATGTGAGATCCGAATCCTGGATTATAATCACACACATGAGAAACGCCAGAAAATACCATTTTCATTTTTATTATTAAGCTTATAATTTGACCAGATAATTTATTTACAACATTTTGAGTGTGTCCAAATACTTGTTCACAAAATCTGGATTATCTCCAATTACAGGAGTTATTTTCATATTATTATTATTATTATTATTTTGACATCTCATCAAAGATGAAGAAGAATATGGAAGTCTGGGCATTTACGGGGCTTACGACCGTCATAGGCTGGTTTGAGTGATCACTTTACACACGTGTAACATTCACCAATTCTACCCATTATTGACAACCACACTACTCAAATTCTTGGAAGTTCTATATATATGAACCAATTTAGAAACCTTGTTCATGAATCACAGTAGTGTGGTTGTCAATAATGGGTAGAATTGGTGAATGTTACACGTGTGTAAAGTGATCACTCAAACCAGCCTATGACGGTCGTAAGCCCCGTAAATGCCCAGACTTCCATATTCTTCTTCATCTTTGATGAGATGTCAAAAAAAAAAAATAATAATAATAATATAAATATAAAAGTGCTAACCATGAGTCGATAATGTAAGTGAGCCATCATCAGCCATGTCGTATTTGATTGCTCAAACAAATTTTTAAATAAATTTTATAATATTTGCCTTGCCATAGGAAAACTCAAGAAGGGCACATTATTGTAATTACTTATTTGTAATTACAAATATGAAAAAATAAATCTTCTTTTTCTTCACGTGTTATGTCAGGTCCCTCTGACGTCGACTATCACTCGAGAGTAATTGTCCTTGTTTCGGGCAGCTTGTTCGGACAGCGCCTCCACAGTCCTGATCCTCGTTCAATTTCATATATTCCGGAGCCAGGAGAACTGTCTTCTGCCCACACCTCCTCGGCGCTCCATTAGGTGCAATAGCTCGTACATGTCTCCTCTCAGCACATGCCCCAGATAGAAATGTTCTTCCAGATCTTGATATCAGTCAGCAATTGTCTCCCAGCTCTTGTTCTTTGGAGCACATTTGCGTTGCTGACCATATCAGTCCATGGAATGCTTAGCATTCTACGATGAATCCTCATTTGGAATGCCTCTAATCGGTTCATAGTGCTGATCTTGAGGGTTCACGATTCAACTCCGTATAGAAGTACTGACCAAACATAACACCTAACTATTCTTTGCCCGAGTCTCAGATTTAGGCTATTGTTGCATTATATATCTATATTAAATACTTATATACAGGGTCCTTCATTTTTCGGTTTCGAAAAAAAAGCTAAATGAAACACACACAGCGATACATTTTTTATGAAAATTTTATTTCATTATAAAGTTTGGACTTTGCCATTTAGTGTGAAAAACAACATCATTCAAATGACACCTCTGGAAGATTCCATGCATTCGATTCTTTTGAGGTCATTTTTAACCACTTTATCGCACATTTCGGGCAGTATCTCGGCCATAACTTGAGTAATTTTGGTTCTGAATGCATCTAGAGCTCGGGGATTACTCGCATAAAAACGATCTTTTGCGTAGCCCCACGGAAAAAAATAAAACGGTGTCAAGTCGCATGATCTTGGTGGCTAATTGACGTCGCCAAAATGTGAAATTACACAACCAGGAAACTTTTCATGCAATAAAGCCATAATTAGTCGTATTGTGTGGCTTGTTGCCCCGTTTTCTTAGAACCACAAAATATTGGTTATCAACCATATCGCTCCGAATTGATTGTAACTGTCTGCCCATTGGCATCTTGGAAAAAATACGGGCTAGTGACACTTTTCAACCATAGAGCACATCAAACATCAGTAACGAAATTACGACAACTTTACAACATCAGTAACGTTTCCACTCTCTTAAAAAATCTTCACAATTTTACCGATTGTTTGCGTAGTTATCGATTATGGTGACCATAATCAGCGCATATAATGCGCGAAAAGTGGCTACGTTTGAATCACCACTTTTGTAGTAATAATTTCAACTCGTTTGTTTGTTCAACAATGCATTATCGTAAATGGCAAACATTTAACTAATACACATTATAATACTTCAGATGACAGCTAAGGTTGACAGGCGTCAAATGCCAGCGCTTTCAACTTGAAACCACAAAATGAATGACCCTTTATATATTAAAAACTGTACGAGTGGCCTCTTTTCTGCAATTTACTTGGGTTTCTGGTTCTAGTTCAGCTTGTTGATTCTAATACGAGGTTTTCAAAATGTTTGCATCTTTGTCTTATATGTATATCAATGTTTCTGAAACACTTTCATAAGATCTCCATGTTTCACTCTATCAAATGTTTTTTTGACTTGGTTTCGACATTTCTGAAGTACATTTATTGCTAGCGATGCCTCTCTAGTCCCAAAGCCACTAATGAAATAAATAAATATGTATTACGGTAAAAGGTCTGTAACCCGTCCGGAGACTACAGGAACTTGGAGATGAGCACTGCTCCAGACATGCTGAGAACCAATTACTACAAGTGCATATATTGTTTGACTCGGTGGATGGGAAGCATAGTGGAAAGTTGTTAAACACTGTTAAAACCGACCTGTTTGTAATTCTTAGATCATTGGTAACATCATGCCTAGAATATTATTTTAATTTTATTCATTCGGTCTCTTTCTTACACAATTAACAATATAATAAATAAAAAACTGACCTCCAAATTTTCTACAAGTTGAAGGTAACTCGAGTTTGGGGCATCGGTAAGTTTGGGGAGCTGAGTTGTTTTAATGGGTTTTTTCGTGTTGCTTCCTATCTGTTTTGCATCTTCTCCTTTTGGTGGTTTCACCAAAGGCGAAGATAGAAACTTCTCAGTCACGTCACTTCTCAGTTCGTTTGTTCTTCCGGATTGTGTTCCACTTGACGCTTGCAATAATTCTGTAGCAAAATTCATCAGTTCCTAAGAAATTAAAATGAAATCATTTAAGTATTTGTATTACCAGTAATACAACATTGGGGGTCAGTATTTATATGAACCCTTTACCAACTAAGCGCAGAGTATATTTTCCGTTACCCTTATGCAGCGGCATATCTTCAAATGCCGAAAATCACCGATGACATTTTTAAAATGTTCTTTTATACGAGACAAACGCAATCAATTATATAATTTATGGTTTCATTATCTTCCTGCATATCTTCATTTCAATGATAATTAGTTTTAGTTAAGAAATAACAGCAATAAACATTCATACAAGTACAAGATAAGTGTTCCATCAGATTTTTTTTTTTGTTAAGTTTGTCTATTGACAATTTATGTGTTTATTTAATTTTTTGGGAATATACAGCTTGTAAATTAAATATATTTAAAAAATATATATAAAAATTAGTTACATCGACAATGATAAAAGCCAATTAAATAATTCTAAATTTGTATTATGAATACTGTTGAACATAAAGAGATAACAAAGAGAAGAGAGGGTGTGTGTGTGCGTGCGAGCATCTGTGTGCGTGTGTGAGTAATGTTCATTCAATATTATTTAATTTTTTATTTTTCTGATATCGGTTTAAATTTCAAGATATGTGGGAAGTAAAATTTAAAAGAACTTACATAATTTTTTTATGTTATTATTATCATTATAGTAAACACTAAACCCTCCTTTTCCTTTAAATTTTTAAGTACTGATAGAAACACATGTCAAATTAAAGAATCTTCTATTTCTTTTTCCACATTCGCACCCTAGGTGGAGCATATGGTTAATACGAGGTCTCATAAGTCACTGTCACGCGCCATTTCCTCAGTTTCCTACCAGGTCAGTACAGTATCGAAAGTGCCGTTGAGTATAGTAGGTGAACTGTTGTCAGCGGTCTTCCAGAATCCTCTGGGTCGGAAAAAGAGACACGAGGTGTTAATGCTCTCAGGTGGCATTCTAAAGACATGTCCCAACTGTATGCATCTTCTCCTCTTCCGGACTTCCAATATCAGGGGCTGTTGGGTTCTTCAAGTCATACCACTTTACACCCAGTATTCACCTCAGGAACCTATTTTCAAAACATTCCAATTTCTATAGTTTTGGTAAGGTGCCACGACTCACACGAGTAGGAAAAGAGGTGACACTTAAGCAGCGAGTCCCAGACATTACGCATTTTATTGAATATGGCTCCTGCCATTCTAAGCCGTATTTTCAATTTCTTCTAGACACTACCATCCCCACCATGTGCGTTCCAAGGTATCTGAAGGTGTTGACTCAAACAAGCGCTCATCCCTCACAAGGAAGATGTTGATCTCGGTCCAGACTAGCTGAGTTGCACATGACATTGGTAATTTTGGCATTCACTCTTAGGCTGAACGCTGAACCGAGCGGAGATTGTCTGGAGGGAGTCAATTATCTCTTCCAGGGCTCCGATCGATGTTTCTATTGGGTCATATAAAAAGTCTCCGTGGTTTTATGGACATTTTTGAACAGAAATTTTCTTAATTGAAAATCAATTTTAATCAAGTACATATTGACCATTATTATCTGTGACATTTTTGCCATTTTTCATGTAGCTTCATAATTCCATTGGTGTAAAACTTCTGCGGTTCATAGTTGAAAAACTTGGCCAACTGATTATATATACAGGCTTCCAGAATGAATGCAATATGGACGTTTAATAGTGGGCAGAATGGTGAACGTGACATAAGGTATAAAGTGATCACTTAAGCCAGCCAAATGTCAGGTCGTAAGCCCTAGGATGCTCAGACTTCCATCTTCATTCATATAAAGAGAAGAACGTTAGATCATATATCAAGTTGAGACAGCTTTAAAAATTTTTAAGAAGATAGTTCGACTTCCATCTTCTTCATCCATCTTTAGAATCTAAGATAGTTCTCTCTGGGATTGCGTTAACAATATAAATACTGACCTCGAGAATGAAGCGTTGAAGGTCCTCCTTCTCGCTCTCTAACTTTGGCTCGTTAGCTGCATGCACTGGTTGTTTTGAACTCGAGACGGGATTAAGGTTATGTTCTTCATTCCAATATGGCAGTGGTTCACCTATATCGTCTAGCAGTCCCTGATAAATGAAAGCAAAATCATACATTTGCATGTTACAGTAAGAGTTGCATTTAAAAAAATAAATAAAAAATAAGTGTTAGTACAAAATATTCTACAATCCCTCACTTTATTAGTTTTCCACCACAGCCGACACTAAAAACTAAAAACTAAAAATCAGCCCAACGTTCCACGGCGAGGTAGTGCCCTGGTCAGGTCCATCCTGTACTGTTAGCAGAGTAAGTTCCTGCTCACTTAGGAGTGTTCTCTGCGCATTCCCGGAGCACGATGGTGCAAGACTCGTAAACTCTGTTTGCCTGTTTGTCTGCTTGACAGGTTTGCCTGCCAGTCCCCAGGTCACCTTGCCCTCTTAGCTTGGCTTTAGATATTGCCTCGACATGTGCCAGTGGGTTTCTTCCTCTACTAAGTTCCCTTTTTAACATTAAATCCATAGTCTTATATGGCGAGAATGTTATTCCTCGTGCCCCATTACATTTATTGCAGTGAGTCCTGCATTTTCTAATACCTTTCTACTACCACCAGAGACAAAAGGAGGGATCACCTGCATAAGCTACCACCGTGCATCCCTTGGGAAAGGGAAGTCTTAACAGGTTGTCAAAGAGTACATAAGAGATGGGCTCAACACAGAACCCCGAGGACAAACCCCGTTACCTGTGCAAGGTTACACAGTTCCGCCGAGGATTCGGCTACAGCAGCGCCAACTGCAACCATATCGCCACATGTATCAAGAGTAAAAGTATAAATCTAGCTCTGCTGGAATGTGTTCAATGTGTGTGGCGTAGTTTACCAACTGATGACGCTTGTCGAGGATGAGGGCCTAGAAGTACTGCTACTATGGGAGACGTTTCTGTAGCCCTCCCAACTTTCTCACTTAAATACCTATATGGTAGAGCCGTATAACAATTTTTTATAGCCAGCTTACGAAATTGAAACTATTGAAACAAGATCTCTGTTTCTAGCTGTGTGGTATAATTTTTTTACCCCTTTGTTCAATTTGCCCGTACCATATTTGAGAAAAAAAGGGTCCGTTGTGGATTTGCCCGCACCTGGTACGGGTACCCCGGCAAAGAAATAGCTCAAACTGATTTCACCATAGTTATGGGGGTAGTAGTAGATTGTATTATATTTATAGGCTAGAAATACAAAATGGAAAACCTTTTTGTATATAAGTTCAGTTTTAAAAGTTGTTGAAATTTCTCTTAGTTTAAACAATACTGAAAATATAATTATTTAATGCCTTGCAATAATAATAATTTTTAGAGTACCTAAAAGACGTACGCATTCTACTCACCTTCTTCATGTACCAAAGTGCAACACAGTTTTTTCACAAAATACCACCCTAAATAGAATCATAGACTCATACAACAAGACATTTAATGACATGGATATTTTCGGGAAAAGTATAGCTATAATAAAAAAGAGGTTAGTAGAAAGTTGTCATACTCTGTTTACTCTCCACCAATAACCTAGTTATGTTATGGGTGGGGGGTGAACGGTGCATGACAATTTTTTTTCTGTATATATATAATGAATATGTATATATATATATATATATATATATATATATATATATATATATATATATATATATATATATATATATATATATATATATATATATATATATATATATATACATGTGTGTATGTATGCGTATGTATATGTATGTATGTATGTATATTTATAAATATATTTTTAAACTTCTTACCTAGAAAAAAAAACCATTTAACCACCCTTATTAATTCCTCTCATTTCCTCCTCCTTCTTGCTAAATCTATTATTTTTATATAATACCCTTATTTTGTTTTTTGTTTAATCTCTGAATGTTTTTTAATAGTTTTATAACATAAATGTGGAATTGTTTAATTGGCATTTTTTTAACGTAACTATTTTTTGTTAATGTAATGTAATGTTTATTATTGTCAATTTATTTATTTATTTATTTATTTTCATAATACATAGATACATTCAATATACATATTCATTTCACATACACATTTATTATATGTATTACGGCTCTTTAGGCATGGCCTGTGTTGAGCCGAATACTAACATGGTAATACAAAGTTTATATATATTTTTTTTTAATTTTTAATATATATATATATATATATATATATATATTTTAATGATTAGATTAACTATTGTTATTATTGTTGATTAGATTAACAATGTAACTATTGTTTTATTTAATTTTTTTATATGTAAGCTGTACAATTCCCGAATAAATGAAAATAAAAATACAATTAATAATGGATTTATATTATCCACTGACACTTCGTGATGGAATTGCATTTTTAATTTATTATTAGATTAAAACCAATATTTTTAGCTTTTCCACTTTTTTATTTGACCAGCGACCGGGTTTCGTCGTTACAGACATCATCAGACTGGTGATGTCTGTAACGACGAAACCCGGTCGCTGGTCAAATAAAAAAGTGGAAAAGCTAAAAATATTGGTTTTAATCTAATAATAAATTAATTAATAATGCATTATTTCACTATCGGAGATAATAAAATTAAGATAAACTACCCTTTTTCCAAATAAAATCTTTGAAAACTCATGTCAAAGGGTCAATTAAATTTAAATTAGGGTGTAAAATAATGTTTGGATATGTTCATGCTTTCAGCAGAACTGTCTTTTCATTACAAACATTTTCATCGTCCACATGTAGATTTTGCTCTGGAGTTATATGAAGTAATCTCATATTATATTATATTCATTGTATTTTTCAATATGGGTACTTAAACAAAAACTCTACTTTTGTTTTTAAATAGACTTTCAAACACTATTTACTAATACTAATTATTCTCAGAGAGAGGTTGCCAAAAGATGCAATGTTTCTCGAGTATCTGTCCAAAATAGATAAAAAATTATAATAACGGAGAATTTAACACCAGAAAAGGTTTGAAACTGTGCCAAAAAAAATAATTGTACCTCTACATGGCAAATAATCTTTCGTTTAGACGGGTGTGTGCGCGCGCGCGCGCGCGTGTGTGTGTGTGTATGTAGCATCGTGAGTAATACTCTAGAACATGGGTCGGCAACCTGTGGCCCGCGGGCCGCATGCGGAGACATCTTGGTGCGGCCCGCGAGATTCTCGCCGCAACACACATGACGGACGATATTATACACAATCGAGTGAAAGGAAGCGAGAAAGGGAGCGAAGGGAATCTCATTGATTTTATTAAATACAATAAATGTCGTTAAAATATACACTTAGCGTTTTATTTTTAAAACTAAAATATTTGTACATGAATATTGTATGTATACCTACTGCAAGTGCGGCCCGCACTGATCCCCATGAAAAATATTTGGCCCTTTTCCAACAAAAGGTTGCCGACCCATGCTCTAGAACTAAAATTATTTATTCATGAATTCATACCTTCGATGAGATGGTGAGAATTTTGTATGGAATTTTTCACAATAGCTCTCCATAAATATCTGGCAGGTCAACTTGACAAAATATTACAGGGCTGTCCGCCAACAAACTACATAACGACTAGAATTCATTATCCTTTTAATCCAATTTCTAAAATAAAGCTTTTTTATTTTAAGTTTAACTTGGTAAATACTATTTACATAGTAAAAATATTACAATGACTCAAGGATCCACCCTATTGTCTATGTTCCCACTGATAAAAAGTAATAAATAATAAAATATTGATAAAATAACAGCTCCAGCTTCATCCTTCAACGTCCCAATGACACAACTCTAAAATTTAGACTTAGCTTCACATAAGGTCAAATATTTGAAAATAGTGCGGTATGCATCGAAACATGTGTCACAATAGATTTTAAGAAATAGTGGTATTTACCAAGTAAAACTAAAATAAAAAAATGCACAGATATGACCACAAAATGACTCAATTAATGAAAATTAAAGCTTACATAATAATGAAGATACCTTGGGCTTTACAAATCTATATAAAATATAAAATAAAACCCTTATCCGCACCCCAATGGTGCATAGGGCACTGCGTCATATAAACGCAGTGTTATCTTGATCGTTTACACATGAAGGAAATGGAGTCGAAATGCGATCCGAAGGTTTACACATGAAGGAAATGCAGTCGAAATGCGATCCCTCAGACGAATGTGTGGCAAAACGATGTTTGATAGATGTTCGAATGATGAAATAAGGAAAGAATGTAAGGCTGAGATAAGCATTATCGATAAAATTAAGAAAGGTGTGTTGAGATGGTTTGGACACGTGGAGCGTATGAGTGAAGAAAGAACGGTTAAACAAATTTATGGAGCGAATGTAGTTGGAAAAAGAAGCAGAGGACGACCGAGGAAAACTTGGCACAATCAGGTATGTCAAATACTTGAAAGTGGCCGGGTCAGGAGTCGTAATAATCGTCGGGTATGTATGAGGAGATGCATGAATGTAGAAGAGGCAAAGAATGTTTGCAAAGACAGAATGGTGTGGCGTTCGATTCTCTCTGCCTACCCCTGCGGGGAAGCGGCGTGATGGTTAGTTAGTTAGTTAGGAAAGGTGATCAGCCCTCCGCTTCAGGTACCAGTCCAGTGTAATATTGAATAAATATGACAGTGAAAAAATCACTTATATTTATTTTACCCCCCTTGGGAATCGAACCCGGGACCTCCAGAACGGTAGCCGAGCGTGCTGACCATTACACTATGGAGGCGGACAAATCTATTCTTTATCTAATTTCAAATATATGCTATGCTCGATATGACATATTAACTCGCTTTTCAACTGCTATTCTCTTTACAAAGGAAAGTCTTCAGATAGAGAATAAAGTCGCTACCAATTTACCGCTAATATAATTGAAAGCTCATGTCAAGATTGGGTGTGAATTTAGCAAAATCCCAACAAAAGTAGAAAGACAACATGATCCATAAGAAACCCAAGAAATACCTACAATAGATTTTTTTTCAAGGAATAACCCACGAAGCCTCTATTTTAGAGGCTTGTACTATAAAACTAATTGACAAACTTTTTATTTATTGTATTTTTAAATTTTTTTATTTCTATACATTTATTTCACAATTTTTACATATTTAGATTTTTTTATTTTTTTTGCAGAGACCCACCTAGCCACCTTGTGTGTTTTGTTGCTGGAATTCTTTTTGAATACATGTTTTTTATTGTTTTTAACGATTTTAACCTAATATACACACAAAAAAAGAGAAAAATTAAGAATATAAACATTTTACATAAAATTAACTCTTGATCATTTACCCATTCCTTTATTTTGCCTTTGTTCCATATTTTATTTTGACCTCTAACATTCGTCGGCAACAAATTAAAAATGTTCGGAACGATATATTGCAGTGTTGGACTCCCATATTTACTGTTAATTCTTGGGACTATCAAACCTTCGTTGTGTGTAAATCGTGTATCATAGTTGTGTACTAGAAGATGTGGATATTTTTGTCTAGTTTGTTGTTCAACGATGGTACTCATCCACAATATTCCACGTACCGGCAGTAGTTTTAAAAGTTTATATTTCAAGATAGGATTGTCCCTTTGACTATATATCTGACTGGGTAAATTTTTTTGATCATGGAATATTGCAGTTTTTTAACCTTTTTTAAATTTGTTTTCGTCGAATGTCCCCAAGACTTATCTTATCTAAGACCATATCTTAATATGGATTCTGCTAAATAATCTTTAAGGTCTTTTTAGGCAGAGATTTTAGCAGATAAAATAATGCTCTAAATAAAATCATAAGTCAGAAAGAATATCCGAAAATATAATACTAATTTTATTATGATCATAATAGAAGCAAACAAAAACATAAAAATCCTTAGAACATACCGAAACACTAGTAAATCAACATAACCAAAATAAATAAACATGGGAAGATGGTCAGTGACAGATATGATTAAAATAAAAAGTAATTTCTATACAGAACTATATGAATCTAGAATTTAGAACACAGCCCACAGAAGAAAATGCTATCATACAAAATGTCAGATCGAAGAGGTGCCAGAAAAAGGATAAAACGAAATAAAATATGCGCTCAAATACATGAAGAATAATAAAAGTGCAGGAGAAGATCTTAAATTTAAGATATTAAACATATGGAAGAGGCCCCTCATCCAGCAGTAAAGAGATGGCTGAAGAACAAGAAGAAGAAAAAGGCCAGACAACATTCGCCTCATAAATTAGTTTTACTATTCTTTCTTCACTCATTCGATTCTAATAAATATTTGATATTGAAAACGAAATACCAGAACTACTTAAAACCTTTCTGTATCTAAGATAAGTTTTAAAAGTAGTTAAAAAATCTCTTATATTAAATATTCAACGAAAACATAAAGGACGTAAAATAAAGTTATTTAATACCTTGCAATAATGCTTGCATTATCAGAAATAAAATAAAACCGCCCTTTCTTTCAAATAAAATCATTATTAAAACTCATCATCAGTTGAAGGGTTAAAGGATATGAAGACTTACCAAATATATACACTGTGTGGTGTTAAATATGTGTATACACGTGTTCCGTGTTTTAAATGATTAAAACTAGTGCTTGACATAAGAGCGAGAAAAACAAAGATGAGCGCGTTTACAAGATAACGTGCTCTTCAGGCCGGCCTGCAAAGCACAACATTGGAGAGCGCGTAAACACGCGTACTAGAGAAACGGTTGGAACAACAACTTAAAAGTAAAATAAATGGTTAAAACCCGTATTCTTATGGGTATTTCAATCTACGAAAGGATTTATTTAAAGTTGAAATAGTTGTTGTGATTTGTGCTTCACTTAATACGGGTCTGTACAGCGTCCACAGCGTCACTCGTGGAAGACGTCTTGTCCGGTAGCGTCTTTCTATTTAGGCATAATGGTGACAGAAACCAACGAGAATGTCTTTAATTCGCAAAACGTAGTTTTCTGAACTAACAGATACGTCCTATAATCTGTCGAGCCTGGCTATTTTGTTTCCATTAAGATAAACATGCATTAGTACGGAGATTACAAATCTGAGAAACTGCGACACGACAGTGGAGGTATGTGTACCGCGATACTATTAGGGAAAATACCGACCTCGAATAGCGGCTCCTCGATACCAAAGGAATAGTCGTCATCAAATAGGCCATCCATTATTATACCCGCGTGGACGGCGCTTCTTCGCAACTGGTGTCACCCGCCAGGGCCAGTTAGAAACTAATGCTCCTCCTCTCTCCAAAGGATTTTTTGTTTATTTTTTCGACCAATCAGAATGAGCCTGTAAATAATAAGCGCTTACGTACCTAGCAATATGAAAGATAATTATAGATTATTGTAATTCCTGTAGGCCATATGTATAACTAATTGTGAATACAAAAACTAGCTGTGAATACAGTCTCAAAAAATACTTAAAATAAGATACATAAATCCAAGCTTCGAGTGAGGGCAAAAGGTGATAAGGGGAATGGGTGGGTGGTTTGGACACAAGGGCACTAGAAATCATTTTTATTTTTATTTTTTTTCGCAGTGGAAACATTATCTAAAGCGGTCATTGAAAAATAATTATAATTTTGAGTTGAGTGCAGATTGTTCAGATAAAAGTTAATAATGTCCAATATTCTTTAAGTTGCAACTTATTTTTTTTCTAAATCTAGGAAACATTTTACATAATTGATTTTATTCTTAAAACACCGTTTTTGAATGAAAAAATTGTTTTTTTTTCAAAATAACTATGTGCTTTTAAAAGAAAAGATATTTTGAAAGGAAAAGAGTTTAAAAAAATAAATGAAAGAATATTTTCTACATATATTAAAAAAAACATTAATTTCCAATATACATAAAAAAAAGGGGGGTGGAAATACGTGTTCCCTCTCCGGCGGTCGGCCGTTGATAGAATTCTGTGTTTTTTGTTGTATACCCTTAAAGGACATTTCTAAAAGATTACACATCTCGTTTTCTGCTGTGAAATAATTTTAGTGAGAAATATTTTACGCACGGACGTAATTCATTAGTAATATTATTCAAAGCTCATTTATAATGTCAACAATAAAAATATCAGTTGACACCCCGGAGAGGCTTGAAACTCAGCGGTTGGGGATGCAGTCGAATGTAAAGTTGTCGCAAACGCTGTTGCAACAACTTATCTCCAAGGTGAGGTTCCAGACACTACTTCTGGGTGATATATGAATATTAGAGTATAGAATAAATATTACATTTTATCAATTTTTTTACCATATACAAGTACAAGTACTTGTATTGTTCCAATTGTTGCAACAACACTTTATTAGCTGTAGGAAACTATTTTATTTTCCCCTTTATACCCATATTTATGTGTATATATCTATATATATATATCTATATATATATACATATATATATATATATGCATTTATATATATATATATATATATATATATCTATATATATATATATATATATATATATATATTTAAATTATATATATATATATATATATATATATATATATATATATATATATACATACGTAGGAAGTCGATGTTGATTAAGAGGAGCCGCTGCCTGTAGTACCTTCATTTTCGGAAGCATGCACATGCATGCTCTTTGAAAGATTTAAAACTTTTTAATTCGCATTCAATAACTGATTCCGAAAAAAGATTATTTGCAAACCTGAAAATATACAGATATAAAACTGTAAAAGAAAACAAATGTCGATGACCGATTATTTAAATATTTTTTTGATTCTATTCAGCTATGTATATAAAAATAATAATTATTCACATCTAAAACATATTATGTACATACTTTTTAAATGAAAAATACCATCCTTCCAATCTGCATAACCACATGCTTATGCAGATTGGAAGGATGTATCCTTGAGTGTATTTCCTTATTGACTTTTTAATCCCACATTCATAGTTTATTTCAATAGGTAGAGTTCCACTGTATACATAAGTCTAGATGAATCGATACATATTTCTCCAAAAGAATTTCAATCGATTATAATGATATTTGTCTATAATTATTTATGCATGGATGGTCTCCTCCGTTACCTATAGGTTTTATTATACTATATTTTAGTTATTATTAAGTTAATAGTATGAGTTAAAGGGCATGGAAAAGATTTATATTTTTAATCTCATACACTCTAATATTATCTATTCCTGTCATTTTAGTGAATTTCGTGGCAGTGATAATTGAAAACCATTTACATGGCACGGATGAATGCAATAAAATATGTCTTTTAAGTATTAACAAAAAATGTACGATTTCACTTTTGAGTTTATTAATGTAAATCCAATGTAGATAATTGAATCGTTATCATTTTTGCCATGGACAGTTTCCTTTTAACTCTAATAATTTGGTGAAAACTAAAAAAATACAGTCCGAGACCCTTAATAAAGACACCCGAGGGGGACTTCGGAGGAGACACAAACCTAAAATGAAAACTATTCATTTTATTCTGAGGTTTGACCTAAGATATAGGCTACAAATTTATGCACTTAAGAAGTGTGAAAAATAAACCTTAATACTGAAAAATTGTCACCATACCATAGTATATTTGCTAGAGTCCTGGATTCGTGTCTGCCCGAGCAGGTCCACTTCTGCGCCAGGTGGCTTCTAGACCATGTTTGCCAGTTCACCCGTTGTTTGATACAATAGCATTTGAAATGTCGAGTGTTCGTTAGCTGATTCTATATCTGTATTATAGTTATCTCAACTTGAGTTTAGTAACATCTTTAGTTTTGTTGACACTTTTAATAATGATATTTCATGTGCAGGGTGAACAATCCAGTGAATGACATAATAAATCATATTAAATAGTGTATTTTTTGTGTCCTTTTTAGATGTGTGTAAGAATTTCATAAAATATATTCCTCTATGCACCACTGCACAGGGTGCATTTTAGGGTCAGAAGGTAAATGAGTTGAAAAAACAGCATGGCGAAGTAACGTTAGTTTAGAGAGAAACTTCACAACTCCAAATGTCGTTCCTTTGTTATATCAAAGCTTATAGAATAATAAAATAATACAAGTATTTTTATTATTTGTCAAATTGTAACAGTGAGATGACTAAGTTTCTGAATACGAGGTTTTCCAAAAGATATTGTTACATCCCCTATCTGCGAATACATTTCATTGAAATTTGTGGAGCTAGTCAAGTTATTGCACTCGAAATACAGTATCTACTCACCGAATTAGACCCACCCTTAGTAATTCTTATTTCGGCGGTAATAACAATGTTACAATATTTTCTTCTCGGAATTGCTATTGTTTAATATTTCTCAATATACAGATAATCTTAAAAAAGCAAAAGACTGCAGTTTTGCGGCGTTTATAAATCTGGGAACTCTATCTAATAGACAAATTGCCGACGAAGAAAGTGTTTCCCGGCGTTCTGTTGACAGGAACGCGTTTTCTCCTTTACCTATAGGTCTTATTATACTATATTTTAGTTACCATTAAGTCAATAGTATGACTTGTTATCGAAATCATCAAACCGTTATCCGCACCCCAATGGTGCATAGGGCGCTGCATTATATAAACGCAGTGTAATCCTGATCGTTAACACACGAAGGAAAGGTGATCAGCCCTCCGCTTCAGGTAACTACATTCACTAGTATCTACTTGTCCTACACTCGATTATGGTGTGACGATTCTAACTGAAACTTGGCTCACACCAGACATAAGTTCATCCGAGTAAGGAACAAATTTACTAGTAAAATGATCAGAGGCGGAGGAGTACTTATATGTATCGACACAATATACCAAGTACAATCATTAAAAACTAAACACAAAAACATTGAAGAATTATTCATCCAAATAAATATGGGAATACTTCATTGATACAGTCATCATTGGTAGTACATATATCCCACCAAATTCTGATACTGATGTTCACAAACAACACTGCGACGATGTGAAAGCAATTTACGACAAGTCACCAAATGCCACATTCCTACTTGCGGGTGACTACAACCTTCCAAATTTAAATTGGGACAATCTCGATGCAACTAATCCTAATGAAGCCGAGCGTATTATAATTGGCACGTCATTATTCCTGGGCGTAACTCAGTGTAACCATAGTAGTAGTCACTAATTCCAACGATTCCTCTTTATATCCAAACTTTCAAAAAGCTGATTTTACCATGACTCGGAACTTTCTGTATTCGAGGGATCGGAGGGTTATCGAAAAATATGACATCAATCAAGCAATATACATTTTTTATTTAGTGTTGCAAGAATCTATTAATATGTATGTGCGTATCCTATTTCTGTGCGTAGACTGAGCAGTTACCCAAAATGGTGTACTAGTGAATTAATTCAAATTATTAAAAATTAGAAACAATACAAGATATCAAATTCACTAGTGAATTTCGCACATTGAGAGCTCTTAAAATTGTCTCCTGCTATCGGTAACCTGTTTTCGCAACCACACTTCCCTTCTCTAATGTACCCGAATGATAAGCCTAGTAATAGTGTTGAACTTATTTGCAGATTTCTTATCTAAAAGTGTAAATCCAGCTAAGGAAAAGGTTCATTCCTTGCCTTCATCTTGAAATCCTTAATATATCCAAATGTACTATTGCCGACCTTGATATTATCAATCAAATCAAATATCTTGATAATATTATCTATTCCTGTCATTTTAGCGTTTTTCATGGCAGTGATAATTGAAAATCATTAACATGGCACGGATGAATGCAATAAGATACGTCTTTTAAATATTAACAAAAAATGTACGACTTTTGAGTTTATTAATGTAAATACAATTTTCGCCATGGACAGTTTCCTTTTCGTGCATGTGAAATTATTCAATCATTTAAGTATAAGTAATAACTAATGACAGGTTATAAGACTTATTCCCATCTCAATAAACTTCTTCTATGAATGTTGAAATATCTGGATGTTACTATCTCCTAAATGAAAAAAAATTAAGAGCATTTTTCATTATATATGTACAGTAAGACCCCCTCAACACGAGAGATATGTTCCGGCACAAAACTAAATAATTATGCCTCAACAAGTATTGTGATGATATTAAAAGTGAGGCGAGATGTATGCGTAGGGTGGGTTTATAATGGAAAATTTGAAATAAAACAACATTAAATTTTCACATTTTTTTATTAGATAAAAAATATAGACAATCTAAAATAAATTCAAACCGGTTTATACACAGAAATAGGACAATCGTTACACTGAATTATGGAAGAAGCTGTAAATGCTCGCGGCTTCATTGGCACTTGGGTTCACAATGAGGAATTCCTTTACCAAACAATTTGGGACTGAAGCGTCCACAACAACGGCAATGGGATTCCGGCAATGGGCAATATAAATATGGGCACATTTTATATTGTCATATGAAAAAAAAATTAACTCTCAATATTTGTAAAGAAATATACGAAAATTTGCTTCATAAGAATAAAAGCCGACAGTATTGGTGAGGTGGTCGGGCTTCTTCTTCTTCGCGTACCGGTCCCACATGGTGGAGTACAGCTCCTCCAGTTCCTGCGTGTACTTCTCGCAGTCAAACAGCGGACTCGGCACTCTCTGGGTCCAGACCTTGGCTCGAACCGCCTTCAAGCTGAAATCAAAAACCGACTTAGTGTTCCAATAGTGCGAGGACCCGCTGGAGTCCACATACGTAAATAATTGTCACTCACTATTCTTTATCGTTTCCCAACTTGAGAGCGATGTTCCGATAGTGCCAGTGGTCCGTGGCGATCAGTTCCGGGCAGCCGAGAGCATACAGCTGCGAGGCGACAACCCTAATAACACATTCGCAAACATCTCAGTGAGTCGTGTCGCAAACATAACTATGTAACGAGAGTGTCAGGTAGGTAGTAGGCAGTGGGTACCTGGAAGCGTGGGTCTCTCCGGCCAGGGCGACGACTGGGGTGCCGGCCCAGAGCAGGTCCATGCTGGAAACGCGGCCGTTGCACAGCGGAGTCTCGAGGCAGATGTCGGCCAGCTGCCCGCGCCGCACGTGCTCCTCCTTGGATGCCCAATCCGAGAATATTATGCGATCGGGGTGGAGTCCTGAGAAGGAAACGCGAACTTTAACACCGAGCGGCGTTTCCCTATTATTATAGTATTATGCGAGCGTCGATAGGAAGTTACCCAGTTCCTGGGCGGAGCGCCGAACGTTGATTTCACCGCAGGACGAGTAGCGTATTAGCCAGAGCACCGAACGGGGCACGCGGAGCAGGATGTGCACCCACATGGCCAGCGTGTTCGGATCGATGAAGCACAGCCGGCCGAAGTTGCAGAACACGACGCTGGAGCCTGGCAGATGGTACTGATTCCGGCCGGTAAACTGAATATGCTGCGGGACCTGCTCGCCACGGGCCGCCTTGTTGTCGATTTGCTTGATGGCCAGCCCATTCTGCACCCGCACTCCGTTGACCGAAGTCTGCGAAACAAATGGGTTATTTTTTATTTAATAGGTCGATTTAACGGTAATTGTGTGTTGAAATAAGATAAGAAGTAATTACCCGAGTCTCCCTATGCGCGACCATATGAAGCATGGCAGATATGGTGGGTGGATCGAGAGTTAGCACCTTGTGGGAGATGTGCACCGTAGTCTTATCCGCTCGGTACTCTCGGTGCACTTCCTTCACGGAAGCGTTATTCTTCACCAGAGGAGAGAGGTCGGCCCCGTTGATGACGGCTACGGTGTCACCGTTATCGGCTATGAGCAGCCTCTCGCGCAGGTGCGGGAACATGCGCTCGTGGTCGCCCACGAAGAAGGTGTACGGCATGTAGGCCAGCTTCTCCGAGTACTGGTCGGCCATCTCCTGGGGGCTGGTTACGGCGTCCGTGATGATGTAGTCCATATAGTCGGCCCCGCTCGTCCCCGGGTAGCCCAGCCACATCACCTGGATCGGTGCCGGACGCAGCGCGAAGATGCCGTTGCGCGCTCCTCCGGTATGGCCGTTCAGGTTCACCAAAATGTGGATTTTGTCGTTGTGGATCATATCGGCGGCCTTGCCGTCGCACGGGATCGCGGAGAGGTCCACGAAATTATCGCACTCTCGGACAACTTTAGCCCTGAAACTGGTTCCATCGTCGGGCAATAGAGCGTAACAGAAAATCTCAAACTTGGATCGGTCGTGCATGCCGGGGACGGATTGCATGAGATGGGATGTGGAGCAGTCTCGGAAGCAGGCGCTGACGTAGCCGATGCGGATCCTGCCCTCGAGCTCGCGGCTGAACTCGTACGGGGGCTTGTTCAGCATGCGCACCTTTCTCTCGCACAGGCTGGCGTGCCGAACCGCAATCAGCTTCCTCAACTCGTCGGGCAGGGGATACACCACGGAGGGGTGGGGGTGGACGGACGGCAGGCTGCCCATCTGCAGCTGCTCGGTCACGATGCTGACGACCTTCCCCATGCGGGCGTCGTAGTCGCTCCAGTCGCCGACATATTGCAAGCAGTAGGCGAGATCGCAATAGGCGTCGGGGAAGTCGGGCTTCAGCTCGAGAGCGGTCCGGTAGGATCGGATGGCTTCGGGCATATTCCCCCAGCCCTTGTGGACGCTGGCGAGGTTGCAGTGAGCGTCCGCAAGCGTCGGCTTCATTAAGATGGCGGTCGTGTAGCAATCGAATGCTTGGGTTGCGTTTCCCATCTCCTTCAGAATATTGCCCGCATTGACAAAGGCATCCGGGAACAACGGCTGAATTTTGGTCGCTTCCACCAAATGGGCCAGGGCTTCGGCCAACTTCCCTGCAAGTGGAGAGTAATTGTACAGATTGCTTCTTACAAAGCGGTATAAAATTAAGTCCAAATTGAAGTACATCAAATCTTAGGGGTTTTCTTTTAAAGAACTTTTACTCTGACAATTTTGAGTTTGGAGATATTCGGTTATGATTCTATTGCGCATAATGCTTTTAAATTGATCGGGATAAATATGGTCGAGGACCGACGACTTTGGACGAAGAAGAGGAAAAATACATATTACTTTTTAAACGCCCAAAAAAATACTCCATTTTATATCCGGGCAGAAAATAACGATCGATAGAAATATACGAAATACAAAATGTTGAGAAATAAATATCGCAATAAAAAAGTGTTCGGGTTGTTTGCAAAATGTGTGATGTATGAGTTTTTGTAGATATTTCACGCTGTGAAAATTCTCTTAAATTACTTATAAAACAATAAACATAAATCAGATTCTGTAACAAAATACACTCAAAATTCATTTTTAACCTTTGTATTTTCAGAATCTGAGGTATCACCGTGAAATGGGCGACATTTTACTTAACAGATTCAGGTTAAAGTGACTAATTGCAAAAACAGCATCAACAGAATTTCAAAAACAAATGAAAAATCGGATTTTAACAACATTAATAAGTCTAACATTTAACAAGTTTACTGTTAAAAATAACACTACGTCAATACAATGTAATATATATGTTAGAAATTTTAATTTTAATTTAGTTTACGAATCGAACTAAGAACCTGTCGAAAGATGAACGTAACTATCCGAGGATACGGCATCCCCTCGGGATTCACGGCACTCACTTCCGCAAAGAAAACGAGGGAGAAAATTCATTTTAATACCGCGACCCCTATTTGATTTGTTGTGGCTTTATGTGAAACTCTCTCGCGGACAAGTGATTCCTTATTAGCACCGATGGATAAAAAAGCAAAGAGAGAACTGACACGAGAGAGATAAAAACTGATCTACTCCTCGTATAGGCGAGGTCTCGTTCGGATAAGGAAGGCCGAAAGAGGAAGCACCCTGCCTCCTGACCGCTGATCGGTCCGGAAGCACTCCTCCGTGCCACCCTCGGGTGATATCACACCCATATTGCGAATATGCAATATGCAAATGTACAATAATTTGCAATTTGCCTAAGGTGACCCGTTAGGGTAGGTACGTTCGGGAAAGATTAGTGTAGAGTATGGAGTGTGTATCGGTGTCGGAAAGTAGTTCAGTTCGGTTGACCGACCTCGCCGCTGCAGCACGAGGGCCAGGCCGTTGTGCGCGACGGCGGAGGAAGGCGCGGGCATCACGCGCAGCGCCTCGAGGTAGAGGCGCGCGGCCTGCCCGAGGAGGCCCTGCTCGCGCTTGGTGGTGGCGAGCATGTGGAGCGAGCCGGGGTGCGCGGGGCACAGGCGCAGCGCCGCGTTGTAGCAGTCCTCCGCCTCCCCGAACTGCCCCTTCCGCCTGAGCGCGTTGCCGAGGTTGCAGTGCGCGTCCGGGAAGTCGGGCTGCAGCTCGATGGCGCGCCGGTACGCGGCGATGGCCGGGTCCGTGAGCCCCTCCCCGTAGTACGCGTTGCCCAGCCCGCAGTGCAGCGCCGCATTGTCGGGGTCGAAGTCTAGAGCCCTCAGGCAAAGGGACGACACCTTCCTGGAAACAACTCACCTATTGAGGACATATAGATATCTCAATATACAATAGATGGAGAAGAATTTAAATTAAGTTTTAAGAAAGCTTTCGATTTAACTTTTACTCGATAAGCACTACCGTTTCTGAAATTCCGCATCATTTTAAAATCAAATATTGGTGTATAAATCTGAGTTTTCTCCACTCGGGAGTTATTGTTACATTTTTTTACATATCGACATAGATGAAGAAGAATATGGCGTTTTTAATTTAAGTTTTACTTGATAAATACCAATATTTCTTAAATTTCGCACAAAGTTGACGAAAGAATATGGAGGTCTGGGTATTTACAGGGCTTGCGACCTCTCATAGGCTGGTTAGTTAGTATATCATAATATAATTTATGTATTTAATGTTAAATCAAACACTCGTTGTTTTGAGTCTACCAAGTTGTATTTTATTGTTAAGAAAAAAAGGCACATGAAAAAATCAATTGTTTCGCCTAGATATGGCATTTTCAATCGAATGTGAAGATTAAATGAACTTTATATAGCTATACGCTTCTAGGTACTCGGGTAATAGTTTTAACACGTGCAGTAATCATTTACGGGAGGGAGACAATAGTTCACGGGGCACGTAGGTACGTATACTTGTATTCATTTTCAGGGAAAGGAACAATTCATCGACAAGGTATTGTGAGACCATTAATGTTTTTATAGCTTAAGACAAATGTCGATGATACTATAATACTATAGTGTCATTTGACTCCAATGCGTGACTCGAGTGTTCAACGGGTAATGTGACATGTAGGTACATATGTATAATTAATTCTATTTATTTCCTGGGAAAGGAAGAATCTATTGACATGACAATTGTGAGAGAATTAATGTTTTAAAGCTAAAGAAAATTATTAGGTTATATTATAAAAGGTTTTTGTTATTTGACTCCAATACGCGACTTGAGTATTATCAAGAGATGTCAAAAAATGCAAACGTACAATTTAACTCAAGATCAAATTTTTAAAATAACTTGTAATAAAAAAACTGTGACTTTGTTCAAATTAATATTACCGATTTAGTGTCAGAATTATTTTTACTACGAACCTTGATCGTTAAAACATGATTACATAAACTTATTGAAATTACATTACGACCAAGATGATACTGCATCAATTTAGATGTGCGTTTTATGCACCGGTGGTTACGAATAAGTGACAAAAAAGGAATGAACAAAGAAAAGACATCATTAGGAAAACAAAATGGTCAGGGTTATAAATGACACGAAAATGTGACAAAACGCGAGTCAAAATCTATTATTCTTATTAGAATATAGTATTTCATATCTGTGGCTATTTATAAAGTTAGAAAAAGTGCATTTTGAAAAGAATCTATAAAGTTTTGACAGTAACATCAAAATGTCATTCATATGAAATATTTCGAAACAAAACGCATTATAAAAAAAAACTTAATTCAGATAGTGAAAGACAATATTTAAAAAAATGTCCATGTCAATATGTCGACAGTCCAGTCGGAAATTTCTCGTAATAATGGCGTACTGGAGAGACCTACCATAGATTAGTGATTAGAAATGAAGTCGCATTGAATTTTTAATATAAAAAAAGGGTATAAATTCATTAATGAGAAATTTATAAAGGCGGGATATTCGATAGCCCGCAACTTAATTTTCTTTAAAACCAAGTACCATTTAACCAAAATCACTGGTAAACGAGTGGAGGCTTCATAAAATGAAGGTTAGGAGTTTTAAAATATTGATAATTTTTTTTCAATAAATATCCAAAAAAATATCAAAGGTATTCTAAAAAAAAAAATTGGGCCGAAACACGTCTGGCCCCTCGCGCAACCGGTCGCTTACTGACTATGGTAACCACTGAATTAAAGTTACAACTAATAATTTACCTAAATCAATCCGACTAACCGTTCCACTAATTATGACTTGGCGCAACTCGCTAAAAAATTAATAGAGTTATATTCGTCTTAATTAAACTAAATGCAATATTTACTAAATGAAATATAATAAATTAATGAAAAATAACAAAGCTCTAGGTGAAGACGGGGTAAATAGAAGCTAATAGCTAATAAGAAGTTAATAGAAGCCATAAAAGTACTATCGGACAAATGTCCGGAACGAGGCAGGATACCTAGTGGCTGGCAAAATGCTGAGGTAAAAGTTTTATTTAAAAAAGGATACAGCGACAATCTAGAAAATTGTCGACCCGTTGGTTTGCTTTCTCATCTGTACAAGTTGCTAACAAAGATCATAACAAAACGCTCAACCCTAAAATGTTATACTCATCGACCTGTAGAACGAGCTGGCTCGAGCACATCCAGGCATTAAGACTGCTCATAGAGAAAACAACAAGTGAATAGCTTTTATTGATTATCAAACAGCGTTTGATTCAGTTGACAATTATCGAGGCACTCCGAAATGCAAGAATAGTTTCTGGATATGTACAATTGATCAATTTTATACATGATAATGTAACTATGACTGCTTAAATTGATGACGACACTAGAACTGAAATAATAAAAGTACAAAAAGGTGGGTGGGTTGTCGATAAGTGTGTACATAATCCTAATTTTAAAATTATTAATGAACCAATCAGCCTAATATCTTCACCACTGTTATATAATACTGTCATTGTACATCATTTCCCTTTATGTAAAAGCTTTCATGATGCATAATTGAGAAACAAAGAATTTTTAACCACATTTACATCTGCATATGCAAATTCTTAAAAACAGTTAATAATAATACACACATCTGTGTTTATATAAATCCCTGATAATACTTCAGTCACATATTGGAATCAAATAAAAATAACCTTTTATAATATTACCAACAAAGTCTTTAGCTTTAAATCATTAATTCTCTCACAATTGCAATCATCGTCAATAGATTCTTCCCTTCCCAGGAAATAAAAAGAATTAATTATACATATGAACCTACATGTCCCATTACCCGTTGAACACTCGAGTCACGCATTGGAGTCAAATGACACTATAGTATCATAGTATCATCAACATTTGTCATAAGCTATAAAAAAACATAAATGGTCTCACAATACCGTGTCTATGAATTGTTCCTTTCCCTGAAAATGAAAACAAGTATACGTACCTACATGCCCCGTTAACTATAGTCGTCTCCCTCCCGTAAATGATTGCTGCACATGTTAAAACTGTTAACCGAGTACCCAGAAGTGTATAGCTATATATGGACCGTCAGTCCGTTTAATCTTCAGATTCGTTTGAATATGCCATAACTAGGCGGAACAACTGTCACAAAAATTGACCTTTTAACAGTAAAATACAACTTAGTAGACTCAAAAAATCAGTGTTTGATTTAACATTCAATACATAAATTAAATCAAATCTACAAATCAATATCATCACATATACCAGCTTCATCTACGTAGAGATGTCAAAATATGCAAGCGTACAATTAACTCGAGTAAACATTTTAAAAATAAGTTGTAAAAAAAACCAGTGGCTTTGTTCAAATTAATATTATCAATTTAGTGTCAGAATTATTTTTACTATGAACCTTGATTGTTAAAACATGATTACATAAAATCATTGTAATTACATAACGACCAAGATGATACTGCATCAATTCAGATGTGCGATTTATGCACCGGTGGTTACGAATAAGTTACAAAAAAGGAATGAGCAAAGTAAATACATCATTAGGAAAACAAAATGGTCAGGGTTATAAATGACACGAAAATGTGACAAAACGCGAGACATATTATATTATTCTTATTAGAATATAGTATTTCATATCTGTGGCTATTATAAAGTTAGATAAAGTGCATTTGAAAAAGAATCCATAAAGAATCTATAAAGTTGTGACAATAACATCAAAATGTCATTCATATGAAATATTTCGAAAAAAAACGCATTTAAAAAAAAAAAAACGTAATTCATTAAAGTAAACTATTATTCTTATTAGAATATAGTATTTCATATCTGTGGCTATTATAAAGTTGGATAAAGTGCATTTTAAAAAGAATCCATAAAGAATCTATAAAGTTGTGACAATAACATCAAAATGTCATTCATATGAAATATTTCGAAAAAAAACGCATTTAAAAAAAAAAACGTAATTCAGACAGTGAAAGAGAATAAAAAAGCATTTACAATGAATGATCCATCTATCTACAAGGATCGAACATCGATAATCGATTTAGAAAATATGCATTTTTGACAATGTCATTGAGATGGAATATTTCGAACAAAACCGCATTACTTAATAAAAAAAAACTTAATTCAGCCAGTGAAAGACTATAAAATATTAAAAAAAAACCATTTACAATACTTGAACATCCTTGGGGTCCATGTTAGTATCAACTTTGAAATAGTCAACCGTGCAGTAGGAAATTTATCGTAGTAATGGCGTACTGGAGAGACCTGCCATAGATAAGTGATTAGAAATTAAGTCTTATTAAAAAAAAATTAAATTAAAATAAATATTAAATATTTTTTTAAAAGTAAAAAACAGAAAAGGGTATAAATTCATTACTGAGAAATCGATTAAGACGGCCCGCAACTTAATTTTCTTTAAATCCACGTAACATTTAACCAAAATCACTGGTAAACGAGTGGAGGCTTAAAAAAATGTTCTCATTTTTCAATAAATATCCACAAAAAAACAAACTCCAATATGTATTCTAAAAAAAAAATTCGTGTGTGCGGAGACACGTCTGGCCCCTCGCGCAGCCGGTCGCTTACTGATTATGGCAACCACTGAATTAAAATTATGACTTGGCATAACTCGCTAAACGCGCTAAAAAAAATGAATAGCATATGTCTTAATTAAACTAAATGGAATATTTACTATACAAATCATCCAAGCATATTCTCCTACAAGTGCCTCTGAAGATGAAGAAGTGGAGCAACTTTACGAAGATATTGCCAAAGCTAAAAAATCTGAAAAAGCAAAGCTAGTTATTATAACCGGTGACTTTAATATCAAATGACACTCTCCAGTTACTCGAAGAACGCAAAACTCTCGATAGGGATTCAAAACAGTATAGACTCTTGAACTAAATTATCAGGAATGAGATAAGAAAAGGCATTAGAAGATATAATAGAGAGCTCATGAAAGGAACGATGGGAAGTAATAAAAATATGAAAGTCGGAAAACAAAAAATACATACAGAACAAAAGATTTGCCAAAAGTTGAAATAAACGAAATAGAAAATTGCTCTAAAACAAATGAAACATGACAAAGCTTCAAGTGAAGATCTTTTAACAAGTGATATGCTTAAGCTGGGGGAAACCATAAAAGTATTATTAAACAAATGCTATTACAGAAAACAACAAGTGAATAGCTTTTCTTGTTAGCAAAGAGCGTTTGATTCAGTTGAAAAGTGGGCAATCGTCGAGGCACTCCAAAATGCAAGAATAGACTCTAGATATGTATGCAATCAATAAATTGTATATTTGATAATGCAACTTTGACTGTTTTAATTGATGAAAACACTAAAATTTAAAAAAATAAATATACAAAAAGGTGTGCGACCATGCGACACAATTTCACCAAAGCTATTCACTTTAGCCCTGGAAGATGTATTTATAACCCTCAACTGGGATAGCGAGGGGCTGAAGATAGATGGCACATATCTGAATCACCTCGACTGCTTGACAGCTGATGATATATTAGCTATAAATGAAAGCATCGATTAACTAAGCCTAATGATAAATTAAGAATCGCACGAGGCCTCTAGAATAAATAATAATTAAATACGAACTTCCGAATACCAGATCATCTCTGTCAATAATGAAATCCTACAAATAGTAGACGAGTACATATATCTTGGACAAAAGATAAAACTGGGCAAGAAGAACCAAACGGCGGAGCTGTCGAGAAGAATAGGGCCGAGTAGGGCGGCTTTCGGAAAACTCAAACAGATTCTGCAAAATAAGGAGATTCCGACTTGTCTAAAAAGGAAAGTGTACGAATCCTGCATACTGCCAGTGAACACATATGCATATGCACTAGAGACTATAGAGAATGCGGAGAAGCTCGAGTGCACACTGCGATCCGCGGAAAGATCCACGCTTCCCAATAATTCTACGATGGAGACCTCGGGAGAACAAATGAGCAAGACCCCAAAAGAGATGGTGGGGGGTAAAAACTGGCTGCAAGCAGCAACCGACCGGAGGAAAGAAGGGGAAGAGGCCTATATCCAGCAGTGGAGGTCAGAGGGCTCATTAAGAAGAAGAAGAAAGATAACGCGCTAGCCGTTTGGATTTGACATCTTGGTCGTTCGCGGTAGAATTGCACTCGGTTGAGGTTCCGACGGATTAAACCTCATTTGAACGTCTATGACAAACTAACCGACTAGCCGTGGGCAGAGAGAGAAGAACGCCACACCACTCTGTCTTTGCGCGCATTTTTCACCCCTTCCACATTCGTACATCATGCAAAACCGGTGTTTTAAGAAAAAAAAGTTACCTTCATTAAGAGGAAATTATATTGCGACTCGACGAATACTGGACCATAATCGGCCGCTGTAATTGCAAAATTTTTGAATTTGTCTAAAATTCCATCGAAAATTCGTTCCACGAGCAAGTTCTTTGTGAACTTAAATTTTTATTTATTTCTTAGTCGCACTCTGATTTAGACGAGTCCACCGAGGCTTGCAGGGTCAAATTGGCTGCTGGCTTCTTGACAAACCTTTCCGAGTTTGTCTGTTTCTTCCTCTTCTTCAACACCTGCCGGAAACAACGGGCAAGAGAGCTCCCCAATCTCTCTCCGTTTGAGCAGGATGTCCTCGGTGGCAGCAGTTGAGATTGGTTGATTCCATTGCTCCTCCTCGTTGTCAGATACATTATATACCTATAATTACAAGAATACACTGTACTTATACCTATAATTTCTTCACTTCATACCATTCCCAGTGCAGTGAGTACAGTGAGTACAGTGAGCACGCAGAAACTATTATACAGATAAACAATGTATTGTAAAAATATGCACAAATGTAACTTTTCTGAGGTATAGCCATCACCTTGAAATAAAGAAAATGTCCACCAAATGTTTCTCAGATATCAACCACCACCGATAAGTGCCATCGCCAATATAATGTCATGCATAGAATGACTAATTAAGTACAAAAATTCCCATTCAGCACTTAGCTCAAAATAATTAAACCTAGGTTTGAGTCACGGTATTATCACTTCTAGGAACAATTAATAGATACTTATGAACCTAGAAAGTCCAAAATTTCTTCACTTGTACACAAATTTACGTCAAAATTAGAGTTTCATTCGTGTAAAGTATACATGTAGCTTTGCGTTTAAAGCATAAAATTGGAAAATGTGTTGGAATAAACGTAATCAATATCTTAGTTCTATTTTTTACGGGTTCGGCTATTTGCATCAATTTTGTGGAAAGAAGATGGGATTTAAAAAAATATTAACGCAAAAAAAAAATAAAATCTCAAAGCTGAAATACATTAAAATCCATCCATTCGCAAGAAGAGTACAGGCATGTTGATTGATTTTTGAATGATTGTTCCGAAGATTGAAATTGGTCATTTGGAAAATTCAGTTTATATCTTTCGTAGAGCTTGTTGTTGAGCAATTCATAAAAATGAAGTTGATTTTTCCACTAAACATTTCGTCTCAAGCGAGGGGCAGAATTGTTTTGCGATGCAACGATATAATATTTTATCTAATTGCGATTGAAAATCAGTACTCGACCAGTTATGAAATTCTTTTATCTTATTGCTGCGGTAACCCACGTCGATTTGCGATTTTTGCTAACGGTTTTTTCAAATATTACGTAAAATACTTTCTAAGACAAATTTAAATTAAAATATTTCAAACAATTATAAAACGATTCCACCGACAAATTTGTATCGCCTTCCCATTGCCGAGGATTATCAGCTATCTCAGTTAATAAGTCAATTAGATTCTTTTTTTGTTCAAACATAATATTTACCATTAGAAAAGTTCTTTTTTGTTCAAATATAATATTTATCGTTAGAAAAAGCACGCAATACCAACAAGATGAGAGCAACCGGCAATCCAACGCGTTTTGTAAACTGTCCGATTAAACTTCCTTTTATGTAAATTAACAGTTTGCGATATTTTTAAATCGGCAGTACATAGTATCATGTCTTTTTTTTAAATAAAATTTAAAGCGCTCACCTTTCCATTATAAATTGATTCGGCCGTTTCCGAACTCATTATGACGTATGAATACGTAAGAAAACTTATTCAAATCTTCATTTTTTCAATAATAACTCATATAATATGCATAAAACTCGTCGATGACAGCACAGACTAACTAAGATGACAGTCTGACGGAAGAGTAAAGAGATAATAATCATAAAGATCTGTGTAAAGACGATTGTAGCGCTTTCATGTAGCTCAAGTTCACATTAATAAAGCTGCCTGCTAAATTCCATACAAAATGCCATATGTGTACCAAACTACTAATAAATGGTAAGAGTTACATTTTTAAACCTTCAAGTCAAAAATATAAGCCATTTTGCTGGAACCAGAAGCCTGTACTGAAGGCAATAAGAGATGGCTAATCTTGTGTCGCCTGCACCTGCAACAGTTTGGCTATTCTCGGCTCGTGCCAGCTGCTACGTAAAGTCGCCAAATGACGTCCCTATTTTGTAAAATATAAACAAAAAATAATAAATAAAACGTCAAAGTTTAGGTCGAACATTCCTTTATTCATTTAAATAGTTACTATTTTTACAAAAACAGTTTTGACAAAAAAGTAGCAATTGTTACAATATATTTTGGGCTCCTAATTACGTCGGATGATACGGGGACGATATGAGATCACAATAATCAGTAATAGCATTTTTAACAGTAACTACTAGTAATCATTCATAATAACAGTATCGACTCGGACTTTTGTTTATCATTGGTATACATTAAGTAATTTGGATTCTCAAAAAAACAAAATTGGATCACTGTCCACTATCTTCTTTGTCAGTAAAAACTAGAGTTGGGTCATCATCAGACATGTCCTCATCAGAAGGTTTATTCTTTCGTATCTTTTTGGTTTTCTTTCTGTTGCTTCCTGTAGTATTTTTCTCGACATTTCTACCTCTCCTTTTCCCCGCTTTTCTCTTTTTTTACATACCGCAATCGCCGCTACATTCTGTACAAAGGATTGTATTAGACTCGTGAAGTGTTTAAAACAGCCAATATAATCAATTTGTTCATTCATCGTTTTCTTTTGGAAAATCCGCCTTCGAAAAACGTTATTTTCGTAAGTTGGCAATGAATGACGTCACAGGAACGATGGTCTTGTTTTAATATTGCTAAATTATTGGCGGCTCTATTTGATGATGTCTACGGTCCAACCTCCCTTCATATTTGTATAACACAAGTAGTAGCTTATAACACAAATAGGTAGTGTAGTGGTAAACAAACAATCCACACTTCTACTATTACAGCTCTATAAACCATATGATGTCATAAAACGTTAGATGACGGAAATTTGATGAAGGTATGCGAACGCACGTTTTTCGTTTTATAAAAATATCTAAAGTTTAAACCTTCATATAATATATCCCTTATTTCTCTACATAATACATTTCAATAAGAATGCTACCTGATTTTTCATATTAATTTATTAATGTAAGGGGTCATATCTTAACACAGAAGCGAAGTTTAACCGCCAAGCTTTTGCGATCTTGGCAAGTCCCATGAAGAGAGATAGGGTATCTTATTTGCTATTCATATGATTCAAGTTCGTACTACACCAACGATGACAATGTCACCATTTTCATCGGTATAAAAAAGTTTACTCTTAATTTAGTAAACAATTTACTGTTCTACCTGTCATTATGTACTAGTACTTGTATGCACGATACACATACGAGTCGAGGCTCCATAAAGTTTGATCGATACTATTTGAATGTACAGGAAGTAACATATTTCTTTATAAAACATTGTTTTTCTTTATAGATCCTTACGCTGTCAGGACTATGTACCAGCAAGAACTTGAGAGCGACGATATGTCGCAGCATAATGGGAATAAACTAATATAATTATCAGTTGAAATTGCACAGCACAAGAACAATACGTTGATAATTAATCCCATATATTACAAAATAAGTTTATGGCAGCACACTCGATTTGAAATAAAACACGGTAATCATATTGAGGATAACCCAAAGATCTTCTGAAACCTGCAGATTCATTCTATGCATACGAAACCATTGTAAAGCCTAGTTATACCAATTACTATCGGCAAAATGAAATCAGTTACTTGAGTAAGTTTAAACGATGATGTCTGCTTTCATCCTGGTTTAACATCTCACGAGGTGTGTAATGTCCGCCTCGGCTGTTTGATATATGCACAAATAATCGCATAGAAGAACTGAAAGGTTTAAACGTTGGAACTAGAATGAACAATTTGACTGTGTGTTGCCTTTTGTACGCTGTCGATGCTGTTCATCTTGTTGATAGCAAAGAAGACAAACGTGTGCAAGGTAAGTGTTTTTTCACCAACGAATGTTGTCAAATCCAAAATTATGGTTGTTGAAAAAGATTGTTGATTTTGTATTATTGGAATGTATCTTGAAAGCAGCATGATGGTTAGTTAAGTAAGTTTCCACTCTATATTACATATGGTCCCCTAACACAACAAATTGGATATTAATATTATGAAATGAACCCATGTTGCAAATTGTAACCGTTGAATGGAAATTCTAAAAATAGTTACCCATAACGATTCAAATAATCTCTTCATTTACAGTTTTAGCTCCATTGATTTTTCTTTAAAAAACTATATTTAGTGATATTAGATGTGCATTTCTCTCTTTAACAAATCAGCGCCAATGGTTCTCATTGCATCAACACTTTATCAGCTGTAGGAAACTATTTTATTTTCACCTTTATACCCACATCAAAATATATATGGATGGCAATTCCTTTGCCTCTCTAGACCACGTTTTGTCTTATCTTCTAGTTTTATGTATTTTGCCTGTTGAATATTTGTATGCCAACTTATATGTTCACTCTGTTGTCATTCACGCCAACCTCTTGGGTTTATGTAATACCTCCCAATAAGATTCAAACAATACAAAGTTGGGTTATAAACATGTTTCATTTTTAATTCTACTTTAAACAGTGTGCCCTTATTACTATCTGCATGTTCTTTTTCAAATCCTTATCCGCACCCGATGTTGCATAGGGTACTGCATCATACAAACGCAGCGTTATCTCGAAGGTGATCAACCCTTAGCTTCAGGTAACAGTACAGGGTAATACTGAATAAATATTAGAGTAAAGAAATCACTTATATTTATTTGACCCCCCCCCCCCCAGATCGAACCCGGAACCTCCAGTACGGTAGCTAAGCGCGCTGACCACTACATCACGGATGTAGACAAATATATATTAATTAATAAGTTTCGTTTTGTTTATTGAACAAAATATTAAACAAAACTATTAATACAGCGTAAAAGATATTTATTGCTGAATATTATATTTAAATAAATTGAATATCGGCCAAAATTTAATGTGAAAAAAGTTTAAAACCTCAACATTTTTTGTTCAAAAGTCAATTAATACACTAAGGATGGGAAGGGTATTTTAACATTCTACGCATTTCAAAGTCAGATATGAAGGAATAACATATGGAAGGAATTAATGTTTTGACATGAATATTATGTGTATCAATCTCTTTGTTGAGGTCTTAATGTGCATACTTATCAATTCCCGTCGCCAGCGAACACCCTTCCTTAGTGTGTTAAGAAAAAAGTACATTCCGATGCCAGAAACGAGTGCAAGAAATTTTATACCATGGAAGCATGTTCTCGAGGGACAGAAAAGCGGATAAAAGTATTGAGAAAAGGGTGAATGCAGTGAATAGAATAAATGATGTGTTGAATGAAGTGATTGCAAATAAAAATATGACCTCTAAAGCCAAACTGGCGGTTCACAATGGAGTACTAGTACCGACACTCGTGTATGGAAGCGAAACGTGGAATTAGCAAAAGAAGAATGAAAGCAGAGTGAAAAGCGCCCTCTCAGACAAATGTGCGGGAAGTCGTTGAATGACAATTAAAAATGAAGATGTAAGAAAACAATAAAGGCTGAACTAGATATAATTGAAATAGCTTAAGCTGGTATAGACGTGTGCTAGTGTGCTAGTGTGCTAGTGAGAGAATGATTGAGGAATTACATACATATATTTGGAAAATGTGAACGCGAGAGCAGAATGAACGGTCAATGAAGACTTGGCATCAACTTGAGATCAATCAGAACCTAAAAATCTAGCCAATTAAAAAGGCTGCGTTACCGGAGGGCATATATGGATTAGATGGAGTTTATTTCAGGACTTACGGGAGTGACATTACGTCTTCTCTGCCTGGAGTATGTCAAAATCTCCTAATAGTAGTAGTACCAGTAGTACGTAGGTACTAATATTTTCACTCCTAATCAAAAAAAGTGTATTTAAAAATGGTACCGATTTATTTTCACAATGTAAATAGCAAATGAGCTGCAGACGTAAAACAATTTGCCATAGGGCATGTGAAAACAACGGCTAAGCGATGTCAGATTTGATACCATGTATTTGTATTAACAAACACTTAAAGGTTATGAGAGCGCCCATACAGAAGGAAATCTTCGTCGGCCCTTCACCAGCAAAGGAAGCAGCGTGCAGAATGACAGTTTACAGGCCAAATTGCACCGTCGGATCATGATTTAGTACAGACTTACCAATAAACAGCAGTCCTTAAGTATGAGTGTCTTAGATTCTCAGTACTAAAATATTTATTCTGGATAGTTAAATCGAGTAGTCAATAAAATAGCCAAATTGTGTAAAGAGAAGGGAAATATTTGATAAGTATGTCACACCGTAACGTGTTACGTTTCGACGAAATGACTCCGGTCAGTCCTCACCTTTAGGGGGCATGTAAATCAGTGTGTACAATCCAGCACCATGTTCTAATAGCCAAAGTGACAGCGGCAGGAAAGTTAGTAACCCTACTGGGGACCCGGGCCCTATTAGGAAACTACCCGCACCGACTGGCCAACCTCCCGCGCTCTGTACTCACCCTTTGAACCTACGAAAAAGTCTATGGAGGAATGCCAAGCAAACCTAAGCTATTAAAACAACCCTATCAAACATTTCTTAATCCTAGAGGTACAGATAGACATGCTTTCTATTACTTTTATAAGCAATGTAAGTAAGTAATGTAGTTACACGTTTATCAAAACCTCTTTGTGAAAGTAAAGTAAAGTTAACCATCAAAGTGAAATAACTTTTGTCTCGCACCTTTTTGTTAGATATAATTGTTTTTGTGGAAATTAAAAAAGAAAACACGATGGGTGACACATTAAGGAGGCAGACTGGGGAGGGTTAGCGGACTCCCGAGGAATTGTAACTTTCGAGGCAAGACTTCTAGGGTCCTAAGGAACACCTGTTCGCGAAAACTAGAACAATCTTTTAAGGGTTTGACCTAAAACATGTTTATTTTTCTCTACAATACTATGGCTATAAATTTTAATTGATCGAATATTGAAAAACGGGACCAAATCGAGGATTTAATGTGCCCGGCACAAAAATCCACTATTTTCTTTAAAAAACCTAATATACGTTACGAAAATTTTTTGTTCAAAATGTGTCCATTGATTTCACCGGAATTAAATATTTTACGAAAAAAATAATACATTTAATTTTAAAAAGGTAGGTATTTGTTTTCGTCTGTTTGTATATATTAATTCTATCGGATTCTTAGGATCTTCAAAAAGAAGAATTCAATCTGACAGCCCCGGAAAAAAAATTGATATGGATAAATGTATATAGTCTTTGGAAAAATAGATCATTTACATAGATAAATGATTTAGTCTTTGGTTTGATCGCGAGCGCTGAAGCAGCAGTATTTTGGTTTGCAAACGAAAGGTAATTATAATTTGTAATATAATTCTGTAAACTGCGATTTAAGTATGGTATTATAAGTAAGGAATCGGTGCACAGTTCGTTTTATAATATGCCCGTTCTTTACCGAATGAGAACAAGTTGTAAAACTGTTTTCATGACAGATAATTCTACTTTGTTTTGTTTAAGTTAAAATGGTCAACTGCGTGAACCTGAACCATGTAGAGGGCGACTCGTGCAATGATCGATGTCAGTTATTTACTGACTTATTCGAAAAGACGAAAGAAATACTGGCAAGAAACTTCACCCTCAGCCTGCCCGAAGAGCAGCTAGTGGTAAAGACGAAATATGAGGGGGCGGCAATAACGAAGGTAGGTGATGGATTTTTCATTATTTTGTTGATAAAATCGCAACGAAGTATTGTCAATATTTATTTTACAATATACATACAAAAAGTAATTTGATGCGTAAATCATCAGTTCATAAAGAGTAAATGGCAAAATAATGTCAAGATGACGTCTCTTACGAACATCTTTCTGGTGTACGGACTTGGGAGGCAGGCGTTTTTATATAAATATATATATATATATATATATATATATATATATATATATATATATATATATATATATATATATATATATATATATATACATATATATTTTTTTTCTTCCATTTACAATATAATATAATTACAATTCCAAAAATATTATGTCCGCCTACGTAGTGTAATGGTCAGCACGCTCGGTTACCATTCTGGAGGTCCCGGGTTCGATTCCCAGGGGGGGGGGCCAAAAAATATAAGTGATTTTTTTCTCTCTAATATTTATTCAATATTACCCTGGACTGGTACCTGAAGCGGAGGGCTGACCACCTTTCCTTCACGTGTTATCGATCAAGATAAAAACTTTATATGATGCAGTTCCCTATGCACCATTGGGGTACAGATAAGGTTTTCATGATGATTTGATGATGTTAATACAAAAAGAGATCCCACAAAGGGTATACATTTTATTTTAGGTTATAATAAAGGGTACCTACTGAAAGAATACTATGGCTATCAAAAATATTAATAAATTAAAAGTGCTAATATAAACTACGAAAATTTGATTTGAACAGAAAACGAAAAAGGAAAATTAAAACAGTCAACAATAAGTATGTGCTACATACAAATATGAGTATATTCTTTGTGGAATGAATCAAACCGTTTTGGAGCTATGAAAAATGAGTGCCTTTGCGCGAGTCTGGCTCGCAGTTTAGTCGGCATATTTTTCATCGCAGTCACCGCAAGAAATTTCATAAATACCGCTTCTATCTAGTATGTTTACTTTTGATTTTGAGTTTCCGAGAATTTGACCCGAGTTTACAAGAATTTGAGTAGTCGTATATATAAATAAAACTCATTAGAGTGTTTAATTTTAATAAAATATTCTGGATTTTGTTAAATTTTCTGTTATAGAAGGAACGACGCAACAAAAGAAACATACCCTGGTGCCTAGAGTGCGGACAGCGGGGAAACTTAATTGCGTGTCCGGACTGTTCTGGATCCTACCACGAGGACTGCCCTTATACAGTTGGTAAATATAACATTATTATGGTTTCTGAACTTGAGATGAAACATCTACTTTTTTTTACATGAAAGAAGGTGGAAGACTGAGCATCCCAGGGCTCGAGTGATCTCTTTCTACACTTGTGTGTTGTTTGTATGTTTGGATCCCGTTCACACGAGGGAAGTAATTCAATAAATCATCCTCTTTTGCGTAAAATTGGCACTTTGTTTATGACCAGAATTAAAAAAATAAAATAAAAATACGACGCAGCCGATACTTGCTTTGTTAAAACAGTTTTGATTTTTTAATTGTTTTAAATTCTTTTGCATTGAACGATATAAAAAAAAAAAAATATAGTACAAAAGAAGATCCCACAAAGGCGTAGCCTGTGTGTGGGTTATTAATTATTAGTTCACGGGATATCCAAGTATTAGTTGGCTACTGTTCTCAAATGTGTTATAAGTAAATATTTCGTAAAAAAATGTTGAGAGAAAGGTTAGGATCATTATGTAAAAACACAGAATTCTACGTTTCATATTGTAGTGAATCAGTTAATGTTTGATAGTTAATTTTAAATATATTTTTATTTGTTGGTCCTCAATATATAGAATGGGCGAGTCTGAAGTTTTCCTCATCCGGACATTCCCATTCTTTGTCCAGACATATTTATAAGCAAGGGGTTTGGTGGTTTTTGCTAACCAAAGAGGGTGCTTGTTGGTGGTCGTTAATTTTTCACTAGTATATATCTTTTCCAAGGATGCAGAAATGTTTATATCTTTTGGAGAAAAATTCCCCTTAATTTTTTTTGAGTCATCACACTTTCTTTCGCCTTTGTGTTGAATTTCACAGTTACAGTTTTCATGGCGGGGTTTGAATAGATGTTTATAAAATTATTGTCACTCGTAATATCGCTGCAATCAAGTTTATTCAGTAATAACTTGACCGCAGATTTGGAGTTTTATTTTTTTTTTACTTTTGATAATCCTCGAATTTCTATTGTCGTTTCTAGTGACTTTTGTTCCATTTTATTTAGCATAGTTTTTAGATCTCTAACTTCTTTTTGGGTCTCTTTCAGTTTGGATTCATTCCATTTTTATTTCTCGCTTGTATCAGTCATCGATATTTTTTGAGAAGAATTCAATTGATTTTCTCATTTGGGTCAACTCATTTTTTAGAATTTTTTCATTTTGTTACTAATTTTTTTGATCAATTTTTCTTCATCCTTTTTAAATTCTAGAAATTTTTTGTCCATACACTCGAAAAATTTTGTTTCTGAAGATGCTCGGGTTGAGATTATTATTATTTATTTAAGTCAATTTTATTTTTAAACACTTTACAATTTAGCGGTATCTATTGGAAATTATTAAAAAACATTTACTCGATTGTGAGCTTGGCTAGCGCTTAAATCTATTACTATAGAGGCATCTGCAGAAATTTGATTCAGATTAAAAGTTGAATAATTGAAAAAAAACAGAAAATTAGAAGTAGGAACACACAACAGGGCTTTATATTAACACTCTTTTCAAGATTTCATGATCACTTTTAACTTGAATTGTTTTTGTCGGGAGTATTCGATTCACCGCTGTTATGACAGAAATGTTGATAGTAAATTTGTTTGTTCGTAATTGGCATTTGAGTTTCATTGCCGAACACTTGAAATGCGGACAGTTGTAAAGTGAGTATTTGTGTTTTGCGCGGTCGTCATGGAACCGTATTTTTCTATTCACAGTCGCAGATTCTTAAATTCTACAGAGTTATGAATTGACAAAGTTGACAGAGACAAATGTTTGCAGACGTACCCTGTCGGCAATGCAGCGAAGGCTGCCTGATACCGTTCGGAAGCATCGTGTGGTATGCAATGCCGTTCTACAGGTGGTGGCCAGCCTACTTACTGCCCCTGGAGCTCAAGCCTGCGGTGCTGGGAAGGCGGCCCTCCGAGCGCCACCAAGTGGTGATTTTCTTTCAGGAGGCGCTGTACGCTTGGGCTGACCCGAGGCTGATGTGCATTTTCACAAGAGGTAATAAAGATTGTCGAGACCGCATTAAGTGTAAAGTGCACAGTTGACTTGTAAAAATCGCTTAGTTCCATTTCTAAATTTAAACAATCAGAGTTTGAATCTCGATATAATATCTAAAAGTAGAATCAAATAGAAATTGTTCATACGGTAAGGTAGGTACACCAAAATTAGTTATCAACATTCGAATGGTAAATCAAACAAGAAATTATGCGATCCGGATGCTATTCCTAATTAATTTACTTTCATTATTTCAGAACATCATTTCTATCGGGTCAAGAAGCCGGCTGGCCGCCTGCTGCAGGCTTTCTATGAAGCCAGAAGACTGGAGAGGAAGACCGATGCTTTCGAAGATTGAACGCTTCTTCTCCGTCTTAATCCTCATTGCTGAGGGTTGTGACCCTTGCAGAAGCAATGACTCTTCTCCAGTTATCCCTTGACTGCGCTGCACGTAGCGCTCCAACCACTGAGGTGCCTGCTGCTGCCTTAATTTGATCGGTCCATCGTGTGGGGATCTTCCTCTCCCTCTCTTTCCCTCCAGGCTACCGATCGCAACTAGTCGTTCCAGGCTATCCTCGTTTCCACGTGCAACGTGTCCAAAGAACTGGAGAATCCGTCGGGTACAGATATCGGCCAGAGTCAACGCTTATTGTATAATAAATGTCCAGAATTTTTATTACTACCTATTAACTAATTAATTTAAATATATATAGTTTATTGATTTGTTAAAGTTTATTTAATTTTATTGATTTCTTGAAGGCTATTTTATTTAATTGGTTAAATATGTTAGTTGATAATAAATGTTCATGTAATGTTTAACTTCTTTATATCCTTGCCTATATAATTTTGTATCATTATTCCAGTTTTTTATTAATCCCTATTGTATAATAAAAGGTCCTGAAATTTTATTACTTAATATTAACTAAACCCATATAGTTAATAATAAGAAGGTTAATAATGAATTAGGGAACGCAAGTTAATTGATTTGTTGAAGTTTGATTTTTATTTTTTATTGCTCAAATAAGAAAGTCAATGATAAATTCCCGGGTCGGGGTGTGAATAATTATAATTATGTTAGTTCGTGAGCAAAAAATAACGATTTGTCTTATGAACTTTTAATTTTGTGGCTAATCCCTTTATTTTATTTCACATTATATGATTTAAAAACAGCAGATGGACTTGTCTGAATTTGCACAAAACACGACTCTTTTACTGGACTAACCTTACCGTACACGTAATAGATTTATTATTTTTATTCACTTAAATACAAAAAAATGTTAACAACAAAATACATTTTTCGGATAATTATTTATTTTTAATTTCATGAATTGATTCGGCAGACACTTTGTGGTAAAATCTATCAATTTTTAATTAATGTTTGACTTAGTAAATACCACTATTTCTTAAAATCTACTGTGACACGTGTTTCGATGCATTCCGCATCATTTTCAAACACCGTATGTGAAGCTAATTCTAAATTTTAGAGTTGGGTCCTCGGGACGTTGAAGGTTGAAGAGGGGGTAGTAGCTGTTTCTTATTTTTATTTATTAATTTAATTTTTATTTTTTTTTTTTATTTCTTATCAGTGGGAACATGGACAAAAGGGGGAGGCTTTAGTCATTGTCATATTGTTAATTATGGGTTTATTGTTATTTATATCCTTATGAATTTCTATTGTTTCAAAATGCTGCAGTTTATGGCTTTTCGTATTGATTATTTTTAGGATTTCTATGTTATTGTGGTTAAATTTGTGATCATTATCTATTAAATGGTTAGCGAATTCCGAAAAATCATTATTTCTCAAACATAATTCATGTTCCCTGATTCTTGTTTTGAATTTTCGGGAAGTCATACCAATATACGAACTTCCACAGTCGCAGTTTAATTTATATATGCCACTATTGTCCAATATATTTTCATCATTATTTTGTGTTTTAAAAATCTTAGTTAAATTATTTTTTGTGTAAAATGCTGGTTTTATATTATTTGGGAATTTTTTGGTAATTTTATGTGATGTTTTATTTATGTAAATGATTCTTTTCCAGTTGGTTTTTACTTTTTCATTATACGTATCGGCTGAGTAGAGAAATGTTTTTGTTAAATTCTGTTTATTTTTACGCGCCAATATCGCGTCTATTATATTTGGTTTAAAACCGTTATTGTAAGCAATTTGTTTAATTGTATTTATTTCTCTTTTGAACTTATTATCATTTAATGGGAATTGTAGTGCTCTATGGATCATGAATTTGAAGCTAGCTAGTTTATGATTAAGTGGATGGGCTGTACAAGAGGAAATTACAGTATCTGTATGTGTGGGCTTACGATAAACATCAAAAGTAATTTTTTTATCTATAATTTCTAAACTGAGGTCTAAGAAATTGATTTGTTTACCTTCGTTATTTTCTAATGTAAATTGTATTTTATCGTTAAAATATATTGATAAAATTGAGAAAGGAATCCGATTGTCTTGTTGTTCCTTTCCAAATTACCAATATATCGTCTACGTACCTGAACCAGTTTTTTACAAATTTGAGTAGGGGATGCTTAGACTTAAAGATTTCATTCTCTAAATTATTTATGAAAATGTCAACGTCCCAAGGACCCAACTCTAAAATTTAGAGTTAGCTTCACATACGGTGCTTGAAAATGATGCGGAATGCATCGAAACACGTGTCACAGTAGATTTTAAGAAATAGTGGTATTTACTAAGTAAAATATAATTAAAAATATTTATTTTTAAACAAAGGAACATACATTTGTTATTACATTACCATACTTAATTTTACTTAAATAATAAAATGTTAACCCTCACTGTGAGGTTCTTCGATGGTATCGGGTAAAATATCCCTTACTGTTTCGGATCAGTCTCGAGTGCCTTATGGAATTCCCTGTAATATGGGGATATGTATGATAGTAATCGCTACTGGTCTTGTGTATGATTTCTCGGCTTCCAAATCTAGTATCATGCCTCGACGTAAATATGATATTTTTTTATAGCAGCTGCCTTATCCAGAGTTGTATTAAACTGAATAATCCTCGGTTCATTCTTGTTAAATCGCAGCCACTTTATGTCTCTCCAAACAAACTTATTTTCATCTGAATCTATTTTTTTGACTCGCAATGGCCCTTTTAAGAGTTCCGAGTAGTTGAAAGATTCTGCGCACGTCATTCCCGTAACCTTAAATGGATTTTTCTTCGCGACATCACAAATTGATTTTGTACTATCGTGAGGATGTTAGAACAAGATGCCATCATGCACATTACAGCTACATGCCTATTGTTATTTCTATTGTGACCTGCACATGTATCAGAATACATAATAATGCGCTTAATACTATCATTCTTAATACTTTAACACGTCAACGGTTGTTATGTGTCTAAACAGGCATGATGCGATATCATTAGCCTCTCTGTTTGCAAGAGCCTCGTGCCGTATGTAACAATATCCTTGGCTTTTTGGCACCATATCCACAACTCTTTGTCCCTTAGACATCATTTAACAATAATTTTCACACTTTGTCACAAAATCACAAAAAGGTACATAGGAAGCTCCTGTCACTGCCGCGAGTAGTAAGGTAGGCCCTTCCAGAGAAGACTTATCTCATTACGCACGGGACTTATCTGTGTACACACCCCATAAGATGAAAAACTTGTCATGACTATGTTACGCACATTTCTTACATCGAATCTTAGGACTCACTTTAGGACGGACGGACTACTCACTAAATCTCATTTTTACCATTTTGTGACTTACCTGATTATACATCCCGGCCCGGGAATTCCACCATGCATACCCATACTAGTACAAGCTAGTTAATTGATTTGATAAGTTTATTTAATTTTTTGTTTAAATAAGAATGTTAATAATAAATCAGGGAACGCATACTGGTATAAGCTAGTTAATTGATTCGTTAAAGGTTATTCTATTTTATTGTTTGAATATGTTAGTTAATAATAAGTAAATTTATATTTAAAGTTCAACTTCTATATATATATATATATTATTTGTATCCACTCATGTCCAACACATATTATAATTTTCAGTTTTTTTTAATTTTATTAATTCCTATTGTATAATAAAATATTCAGAAATTTTATTACTAAATACTTATATTAACTAAAACATTATAGTTTATTGATTTGTTAAAGGTTATTTTATTTGATTGGTTAAATAAGAATGTTAATAATAATTTAGGGAACGCATACCCATACTAGTACTGGCTAGTCAATCGATTAAGTAATTTTTTTATTATTCTTTGAATAAGTTAGGTAATATTATATGTAATGCATTTCTGTATATGTGTTTGCTAAACACTGTTTTACTTAATAAATATTTTTTTCAAAAAACTTGTTTTTTATTTTAATGAACGCCCTTATCATTTCTTCAGTCTTGTTGTATTTACTCTTTTTCAGTTTAACTCCCATTGGCCCGTTTTAATACCCTCGAGGCAGTGTGCTGCTATGGGTTGCTCAAATGATGGAAATATGTTCAAAAAGATGGTTGTTAAAATATGGATTTTTTTACTATCCTATTTCCTAATTGGAATTCTTGCACCATCAATATACGCAATCACTTGATTTGATATGAATAAAGTAAAAACTAATTGCCATTTCGTGTACTTTATTGTTCGCATATACATATCTATCTATAATCTATATAAATAAGTCAGTGCCGAGCGATCCCATTCGCTGGCCCAGTGTAAACTCGAAGTTTGATAATCGTTATTGAGACCGAATATAATGGCAAATACCAAACATAAAACTATGCGGAATATCCTGAACACGAATAATTACCAAATAATCGGTTCATATTAATTGTGTACTGTGCGAGCCAGTTGTTAAAATTTTAGCAGCACGTCACTGCTTATGGTAATGTAATGTCTTCATACCCTCATCCGCACCCGATGCTGCATAGGGCACTGCATCATACAAACGCAGTGTTGTCTCGATCGTTAACACACGAAGGGAAGGTGATGAGCCCTCCGCTTCAGGTAACGGTACAGGGTAATACTGAATAAAGATTAGAATAAAAAAATCACTTACATTTATTTGTTTATTGAACAAATCATTTACATGTTTTGTTTTTTGAACAAAACTATTAATACAGTGTAATAGATATTTATTGCTGAATATTGTGTTTATATTATTTGAATGCCGGCCAAAATTTAAAACCTCAACATTTTTTGTTCAAAAATCAATCAACACACAAAGGATGGGAAGGGTATTCTAACCTTCTACGCTGGCCTAATTTCAAAGTCAGATATGAAGGAATTACATATTTAATGTTTTTATATGAATATTATATATATGTGTGTCAATCTCTTTAAGGTCTTAATGTTCATAATTATCAATTCCTGTCGCCAGGGAACGCAGGCGTAAAAATCACCCTTCCTTAGTGTGTTAAGAAAAAAGTACATTCCGATACCTGAAACGAGTGCAAGAATTTTTATACCATGGAAGCATGTTCTCGAGGGAGTGAAAAGCGGATAAAGATATTGATAGAAGGGTGAATGCAGTGAATGAAGTGATTGCAAATAAAAATATGACCTCGGAAGCTAAACTGGCGGTTCACAATGGAGCGCTAGTACCGACACTCGTGTATGGAAGCGAAACGTGGAATTGGCAAAAGAAGAATGAAAGCAGAGTGGACGCCGTTGAAAAGCGCCCTCTCAGACAAATGTGCGGGAAGTCGTTGAATGACAATTAAAAATGAAGATATAAGAAAACAATAAAGGCTGAACTACGAATAATTGAAAAGGTTTAAGCTGGTATGGACGTATGTTAATGAGATAATGATTAAGAAAGTACATACATATTTTTGGCAAATGTGAACGCGAGACCAGAATGAACGGTCAATAATGACTTGGCATCAACTTGAGATCAATCAGAACCTAAAAAAACGTTGCCGGAGGGCATATATGACTAGTATGGATTTCAGGACAGACGGGAGTGACATTTCGTCTTCTCTGCCTAGAGTATGTCGAAATCTCCTAATAGTAGTAGTAGTAGCAGTAGCACGTAGGTACTAATATTATCACTACTAATCAAAAAAAATTGTATTTAAAAATAGTGCCGATTTATTTTCACAAAGTAAATAGCAAATGAGCCGCAGACGTAAAACAGTTTGTCATGGGGCATGTGTAAACAACGGTTAAGCGACGTCAGATTTGATACCATGTATTTGTATTAACAAACACTTGAAGGTAATGAGAGCGCCCATACAGAAGGAAATCTTCGTCGGCCGAAATGACAGTTTACAGGCCAAATTGCACCGTGGGATCATGATTTAGTACAGCTTTATGAGTAAACAGCAGTCCTTAAGTATGAGTATCTTAGATTCTCAGTACTAAAATATTTATTTTGGATAGTTAAATCGAGTAGTCAATAAAATAGTCAAATTGTTCAAAGAGAAGGGAATTATTTGATAAATATGAAACGTTCAAAGAAAATCAACTGATCCCAGAACCTAAAAAGTTTCACTCCCAACGCGCTTGAGTCACACAAATTTTTAAATGTTGGCATGATAAAGCCTGATTTCTACTCGGGAGGAAAATCTCCCACCGATAATAGCTATAGTCTCCTGCTATATTCCTAGGTCACTGCTCGCATCGTAACGTGTTACGTTACGACCCCGCCTTTAGGGGGCATGTAAATCAGTGTGTACCACTATGTCCAGCACCATGTTCTAATAGCCAAAGTGACAGCGGCTGGAAAGTTAGTAACCCTACTGGGGACCCCGGCCCTATTAGGAAACTACCCGCACCGACTGGCCAACCTCCCGCGCTCTGTACTCACCCTTTGAACCTACGGAAAAGTCTACGGAGGAATGCCAAGCAAACCTAAGCAATCTCGATGCAACTTATCCTAATGAAGCCGAGCGTATTATAATTGACATGTCATTATTCCTGGGCGTAACTCAGTGTAACTATAGTAGTAGTCACTAATTCCGACGATTCCTCTTTCTATCCAAACTTTCATAAAGCTGATTTTACCATGACTCGGAACTTTCTGTATTCGAGGGATTGGACGGTTTTCGAAAAATATGACACTAATCAAGCAATAGACATTTTTTTTTCAGTTTTGCAAGAATCTATTAATATGTATGTGCGTATCCTATTTCTGTGCGTAGACTGAGCAATTACCAAAAATGGTGTAAGAGTGAATTAATTCAAATGATTAAAAATAAGAAACAATGTAAAAAAAATAAGGTAAAGCTAGCGGCACAAGTCTTCAGCGACAGAATATTTGCAACATTAGAGTCATTTCATTTCATGAGACTGAATGTTTTACTAAAAGACCTTTAGGTACTGCTTGACTTTTTCAATTTTTTTATATGCTTTTTGATAGTGTTAATGGGTCTTTGAGATATCCTAAGAGTGGAAATATTTATCGCTGGGCAATATCGGATTCGCCTCATTTGAAATTATGGAACTGGGCAGTTGAAATTTTAAGAACAATGAGGTATGTAAACCAGTCAAACGGTTTACCAGTTAATACACATATTCCTGTTATTAATGATTGGATTTTTTCACTTAATAATATAAAGAAAATTTGGAGTTAGCTTCAAAATGAGGGTTTCAAATATCTCAAATGTAGAGATTTAAACCAACATCCAAAACTTCTTTGGGGCTTCTTTTCTCCAATTGTGAAGCTGATAACTCTACTGTCCTTCTGACAAATGTTTCTGATTTTATTTACTCTAGTATTCCTACTAAGCCGGCGATTAATAACATTAAATTTGATTTTATATGAACAATCCCAAATTTGGATCAAGAATTTAAAAGATTAACGTTAAATATAGGGTCCGCCATCTAAAGTTTTTTTTTTCAACTAGTGCTTATTTCGTGAATGGTAACACTTAGCTCATGTCTGATTTGACAGATAATTAGTTTTATCCTTCCGCTGAGCGAATATGGTTGTGTATACGCTTGAACAACGCTGGGAAATATTGCGACATTACTTTGAAAATCATGGTAATGTTGCAGAATGTGTGCGAAAATTGCGTACGGTTTTTGGAAGAAGAGAAGCACCGTCAGCTCCGTATGTTCGTTATCTTGTGAAAAAAGTGAAAGAAACTGGCATCCTCATCGATAAACCAAAGCGTGAAAAGCCAAAAACAGTGCGTACACCCGAGAATATCGATGTTGTGGCAGAAAGTGTGCGTGAAGCGCCATCAACATCAATTCACCGTCGTTCTCAACAATTGAACATTTCGGAGACATCATTGAGACGAATTTTGCATAAAGACCTTGGTATGACGCCATACAAAGTCCAATTGGTTCAGGAGTTGAAGCCAACTGACCATCCAATGCGTTTTCGCTTCGCTGAGTGGGCCTGCGATCGACTTACAGAAGATGCCGATTTTGCCAAAAAAATCATCTTTTCGGATGAAGCTCATTTTGATCTTGGCGGGTATGTAAACAAGCAAAATTGTCGTATTTGGGGCACAGAAAACCCGCACGCATACATTGAAAAGCCGGTACACCCAAAACGAGTCACTGTTTGGTGCGGATTTTGGTCCAGAGGCATAATTGGGCCATTTTTCTTTGAAAATGAGCAAGGAGTGGCCGTTACAGTCAATGGCGATCGTTATCGGGCCATGTTGAACGGATTTTTGTTCACAAAAATTGAAGAAGAAGATATTGGCAACATTTGGTTTCAACAGGACGGCGCTACGTGCCACACAGCCGAAGCTACACTCGATGTTTTGCGCCCTGTTTTTGAAAAAAAAAAGTTATTTGGCGGACCCTTTAGAAGTTCAATTAATTTTAATATAGATATAGCCGTTTTTTTTGTTAAAAAAAGATATTAAAAAAATTATTGATTGTCCTGTTTGCAATAATTGTCATTTAGGTAACCGGTTAGATCCTGTAAATTCATTAATATTATCAAGGGAATATACACTAAACAGATATAGACTGTATTATCCTTCACAAAATTTTGTATGCAGCATTTTAGAAATTAATTTTATTACACAGTATTTGTTGGATAAAATATGTCAAAACATTTCCTTATTAAATTATATAAAAGCCTCGGTCAACAAGTATGTAAATTTTGATTGGATTATTTGTTACGATCATAGGGCCATTTGTCAAAATAAATTATTAAATTAACCACACCCTTTTTAATAAACAGTTGGTGTTAGGATATTAATAATAAATTAAGAGGCAAAGATACTAGACCTTACACTGGTTCCGATAGTATGAAAAAGCTTGCTATGCAGAGATACCATATGTTAAGTACTGTAAAATAAAAATAAAATATTCTGTATTTTAAAATAAAAAGAATGATTAATTTAGTTAAATACTTTAATGTCAGCAGTATTTTCACGGAATAAATATTTTGCACATTTCACTGCCAACAATACTGTTTACAACTTTTGTATTCGCTGATCTAAGAAGTAAACAGAAATCTTTTTTGCCAATACATAATGTCTTAAACCCTTAATTTATAAAATACGAGAAGTAGGAAATTCACCATTCGTTATTCAGTTAAATTGACTATTTTTCTTTTGTTTGATATCTGTTTTCCTTCATAGATTATTGATGTAAATTATATTTTGTTTTTGTAATTCATTGTTGTGTACAATTGTTCAAGTGAGATTTCTTATTTATTTATATCTATGAATATATTTATTTTTATGATTCATAGTTCCAACAAAACTCTTCTGTATAATTTTACAATTCAATGTATTTAACGAGATGGTTTTTTTATTGATATAAAAAGTAAATATAATATTTGGTTATACATATGCCTTGAGCACTTTATTTCAAAGTAATTTTGGGATATTACAAGAATGTTAAGATATCACAGAATCGAGTATTTTTGTTGTTGTTTTAATTAGTATACCTAATTAAATAAGAAGCCTTTCTTTGTATTTTTTTGTGTTTTTAGTGCAATAAGAATTTTATATATTCTCTTTTAATAATGTAACATTGAAATATTCTTGTATTTGATTCGATCCGGAAGGTTATTTATTTACTTTATTTTATTTATTGTTTCGGCGTTAACTTTGTGGTAAGACATGTTACGATGATTAAAGAAAACACTTCGTTTTTTACCACTTGAGTTTTATTATAGACTGCATGTTTCAGAACTTAAACTTCCATCATTCAGGTCTGTATAATAAGAGTCATTATACAGACCTGAATGATGGAAGTTTAACTTCTGAAACATGTAGTCTATAATAAAACTCAAGTGGTAAAAAACGAAGTGTTTTCTTTAATCATTATTTACTTTATAATTTAGTTTTATCACAAATTGAAAGTCCGATCCATAACCGGAAACACATTGCGAGACCGAGTAAGAAATACCGACATTCGAAGCATGTGCAAGACGGAGGATATCGTGAGGTGGGGACGACAACGAAGGCGATACTGGAAGGAACATATAAACAGAATGTCAGAAGACAGACTTCCACGTATCGCCCTCCGAGGCAACCCTGAAGGACGCAGACCCCCAGGCAGACCTCCGAAAAGGTGGAAAGACAGCTGGGAGTCGACATCCCGAGAGCGACATGCGGAGGCACAAACAGATCCCTAGGATCTACAAAAAGAAGAAAAACTCTGTAAAATACGTATTTTGCCATTTTCCTGCACTGAACAAAAGGCGAGAAATGACCTAACACATTTTACCGAGTTTTGTGTCGATGGCATTTTTGGGTTATTTTGATTTTGACATTTGATTTTCTTCTTCTCTTTTGTCTCTATAAGGCTGTTGAGTACATCGATCAGCCGATTTTTCTACGTAGGTTATTTTCTAGTGTGATAGTGAGAATATTTAATTTTCTTGATTTTTTCAACACGTATAATCATTTACCGCACTAATTTGACAAACTACTACTTTCATTAGTACATAATCTTTACATAGCTCCTTCTTGGTCTTCTGCGAGTGTTTTTTTTGCCTAGATTTTTCACTCATGAAATATATGAAATTATGGTAACTTTAAACATAAAAAGTAAATCCACTCACGAGTAGGCATATGCTATGTAACTTATAAAGTTGAAGCCAGAGTAGGGACATGATAAGCTGTGTTGCATAAGCCGTAGCTAGATTTCAGAGTCACTTGGACGTGAGGTAATTTAAAAAAAAATTAAATTTAAATTTAAAAAATGTGTTTAGAGATTAGAGTTAGTAGGTAAGTTTGATATTGTTTTAAGTGTGTATTTTCAGGGGGAACTGGTGTCTTCAGCCGCATTTTATTCCGATTGGACAGACATGGAGTCCCATGAAGAGAGAAAAGGTATCTTATTTGCTAATCACATGATTTAAGTTTGTACTACAGGTTTGTAGGCGTCGGTGACAAACAGGTCGGTGTGCAAGGAAAGTGTTTTACTGATGAAAGTTGTCAAATCCAAAATTATGGTTTTTGAAAGAGATTGATGATTTTGTATATTTGGAAAGTATCTTGAAAGCGGCATGATGCTTAGTTAGGTGAGTTTAAAAGAAATCAACTCTTTTAAATATGGTGTCCTAATACAACAAATTGGATATTAATATTATGAAATAAACCCCAGTTGCCAATTGTACCCGTTCAATGGAAATTCTAAAAATAGTTACCCATAACGGTTCAAATAATCTCTTGATTTACAGTTTAAGCTCCATAATTTTTCTTTAAGAAACTAAATTCAGTTATAAAAGATGTGCAAGTCTTTCTTTAATAAATCAGCGCCAATGGTTCTCGTTGCATCAACACTTTATCAGCTGTAGGAAACTATTTCATTGATTGATTCGGCAGTCACTTTGTGGTAAAATCTATCCATTTTTAATTAATGTTTTACTTGGTAAATACCGCTATTTGTAATAGTGGTATTCTTTCGGTGTGGATTTTTGTAATTGTGATATTTACTAAGTAAAACATTAATTAAAAATGTGGGAAACTATTTTATTTTCACCTATATACCCGTATATAAATGTATATATATATATATATATATATATATATATATATATATATATATATATATAGTTAGGCTTACCATAATTATGAAGCTCTAAACCGGGACGGGTAGAGAAAAGAAAAAATATGGAACCTCTTATTCGTTCCAGCATCTTACTTATTAAGCGAAACATTTTTCCCCATTGAAATCAATGTAAAATACAATGATGCGTTCCATGCCGAAAGATTACTCAATTTTTATATAATTTTTATTAAAGTTTATTTATATAAAATTACTTCTAATACAACATTTTGAGTGTGTCCAAATACTTTTTCACAAAATCTGGATTATCTCCAATTACAGGAGTTATTTTCACCAATAGATGTCTCTAGTGAAGTTCTAGTGATTCAAGAACAAAGTTTCTAAATTGGTTCATATTTATATATATAGAACTTCCAAGAATTTGAGTAGTGTGGTTGTCAATAATGGGTAGAATTGGTGAATGTTACACGTGTGTAAAGTGATTACTTAAACCAGCCTATGACGGTTGTCAGCCCCGTAAATGCTCAGACTTCCATATTCTTCTTCATCTTTGATGAGATGTCAAAAATAATACTTCTAATTAAATTTAAAACTTCTTATTTAAAAAAAGTAAATAAAAAAAATATTTGTGACAAATAATGAATTCTTTTTTTGCTTGAAAACTGCCTAAAGACATTTATTTTAATTGACCAGTCCATGTAAAAATTTCGGCGCTGCCAAAACTGTTTTCCCATAATTCTATGTAATAAATGCACCGTCTGGTTAGATAAATAGACAGTGCTAGCACAAACCGGGACAAAATCTAAACCGGCCGGGACACCAAGACCCGTGTTATATATAAATATATATATATATATATATATATATATATATATATATATATATATATATATATATAGTAACAAGCTTTTTATATCTAGGAAGCATGTTCACAAGTGATGGAAAAGTGGATAAGGATATTGAGAGAAGAGTGAATGCAGGGAATAGAAGAAATGGTGCTTTTAACAGAGTGATTGGGAATAAGAATATGTCCATGGAAGCCAAGCTAGCGGTTCACAACGGCGTGCTAGTACCGACACTAATGTATGGAAGCGAAACATGGAACTGGCAAAGGAAGGATGAAAGCAGAGTGAACGCTGTTGAAATGCGCTCCCTCAGACGAATGTGTGGAAAATCATTGTATGACAGAATTAAAAACGACAGTATAAGAAAGGAATGTAAGGCTGAACGAGGAATAATTGAAAAGGAAAAGATTAGGAAGAGTTCTTTGCGGTGGTATGGACATGTGGAGCGAATGGATAGCGAGAGAATAACTAAGAAAATATATGTGGCGAATGTGAGAGGGAAAACAGAATGTGGACGACCGAAAAAGACTTGGCACGATCAGATCAATCAGAACCTAAAATCTGGCGGTGTCAAAAGTCTGCGTAATCGGAGGGCATGTATGACTAGATGTATGGATGTGAAGGAGGCGAGGAGTGTATGTCAGGACAGAAGAGTGTGGCGTTCCATCCTCTCTGCCTACCCCTGCGGGGAAACGGCGTGATGGTAGTAGTAGTAGTAGTTACAAGCTTACAATACAAAAACAAGTTATCATCTCACTCTTCAATGGATGATATTTTCGGCAATTCCTTGTCTCTCTGGACCACATTTCGTCGTATCTTCTTGTTTTATGTATTTTGCCTGTTGAATATTTGTATGCCAACTTATATGTTCACTCTGTTGTCACACACGCCAACCTCTAGGGTTATGTAATGCCTCCCAATAAGATTCAAACAATAAAAAGTTTTATATACATGGGTTATAAACATGTTTAATTTTTAATTCTTCTTTAAACTGTGTGCCATTATTACTATCTGGTGTTCATAGAGCACTGCATCATACAAACGCAGTGTTATCTTGATCGTTAACATGTGAAGGAAAGGTGATTGGCCCTCCGCTTCAGATACCAGTCTAGGGTAAAATTGAATAAATATTAGAGTGAAAAATCACTCATATTTATTTGACCCCCACCCCCGTGGGAATCGAACCTGGGACCTCCGGTACGGTGGCAGAGCGTGCTGACCATTACACTACGGAGGCGTATTAGGAAATGGTGCATTCATTATTGATAGACAACCATCTGTTTTTCATGGCATTGATGGTTCACTTTAGAGTTTGTTAATGTGAATACAATGGAGATAATTGCATCGTTGTCATTTTTGCAATGGACAGTTTCCTTTTAACTCTAATAAATTGGTGAAAACTAAAAAAAAAAATACAGTCCCGAGACCCCGAGAGGGACTTCGGAGGTTTGACCTAAGATATGTTTAATTCGCCCAGGCTACATATTTTTGCACTTTGGAGGTGTAAAAAATAAACCTTAAATACTGAAAAATTGTCACCTTTTACCTTAGTATATTTGCTAGAGTCCTGGATTCGTGTCTGCCCGAGCAGGTCCACTTCTGCGCCAGATGGCTTCTAGACCATGTTTGCCAGTTCACCCGTTGTTTGATACAATAGCATTTGAATTGTGAAGTGTGTTATAAATAAATATGTGTGTGTGTATATATGTATATTGTGTCTTTATTTGATGAGCATCATTTTATTATCCATTCCTCTCATGTTTGACTTCGATCCTTCTTCTACAAACGTGTTGCCGGAAGATACGGAAAGGCCGAATAAAAACATGGCAATTTTTAATAAACAATTTATTTTAATAACGAAAAGGTAAATAATAGAACACGGTATGGTTAAATTGACACAATTCAATTTGCGGTGTAAATAAATAATAAGTAACGAGATAACATATGTATTGCGAAGTCGCGGGTGAGCCATTAGTCGTTCTGCCATTCTGCCGAGTTGCTCGTTCGGGTCCTGAAACACCAAAGTACCCAGCGATATAATGAGCAAATCGTGTCGGGAATACAGACAGCTTAAATATACTCTACACGATGTCCGCCTCCACAGTGTAGGGACCTGACGTCCCGGGCTCAATTCAATTCCCAGGGAGTAAATAAAAATAATGAAAATCAAACATTGTTTTTGACCATTTTTGTATATTTTAAATATTTTCCATTCCCGAGGTCAATTTGTCACTGACTCACAAAGCTGGCGATTCGCCGATTTGTCATTGAAGTGATTTTTTAATGTTCAAACTGAATGGCAATAATTTTTACAACTCTGAACTGAGCACACTCTTCCAAAACTACCTGGGCAGGAGCCATAATGATCTAACTTACCAACAACAATAAAAATTTTGCTTTTGCTTTGTGTGTTAATTTAGTTGTAATTTAGTCTTTATGTTATTGTAATAAAAAAAATTAAAAAGTGTGTTGTATGAACAAATTGTGTGATCTTCATTAGTGGTGAAATGGGTTAATTTTGAAACTTGTAATGGGTGTTTTTGTAAGAGCTTGAGAAATTTAAATAATAATACAAGATAGAAATATTGTAGGAATGAATTTTTTTAATTATTATAATCTGGTAGATAATTTCATGGCATTTATTTTTTAAATATGATTTCCGGAATATGTCCGCCGTGGCTATGAGTTACATAGTCCATTCGATCAGTCTAATTTTTCAATAAAGCTGGGCGTATGGCGTCAATGGTGTCTCGAATATTGGCTTCCGATGCTTCGAGAGCTGCCGGTTCGTCAACATAAACCGATGACTTATCATAGAACGAGGAGGCAAGTTGACAGGACCACTTTTGGAAATAAAGTTGTCACCAAATTAATTTGCAAAGTATGGCAAGTTGTGCCGTCTTGTCGGAACCAAATGTCGTCGGTGTTTAGCTAGTTAATTTTTGGAAATGGCTCTTAATTTACCGTAACGGCAGTTCCTCCATCATTTCTAAAGAAATAAGGACCGATGATACCACCAGCGTAAACCGCACCAAACAGTCAATTTGAATGGATCAATTCATCAATCATTAATGGTTTGAGGATTGTCTAATATACTTATTGCTCCATATACGGCAATTTCGCTTATTGACAAAGCCACTTAACCACACACGAGCTTCATCATTAAACATAATTCTTCAGTAAAAATGCTCTGTGAAATTGGCGGACAGATAATTTGGAAGCGTTGTTCTGGAGTTAAACAATTCATGATAAATTGCCAAACGTTACTGAACAGAAATGTGAACACAATTTGACATTCTCAACTGTCAAACCGTAGACTAACTTCTCATGCAGCTAAAAAAAACATCCTACATAAAAAAATTGCAATCTAATAAAAAAGTTAAATAAAGTTGCTATAATTCAGACTTTATGGAAATAGAAAAAAAGCGTTTAAACAAAATTGAAACATTATTGATAACCGAAGTGAATTTAGTACGTATGTATAAATTCCTGAAGATGACGGTGCTTGTCAAAACTGGTCGGAAAAAAGTTTCAAAAATAAAAGAAAACAAAATAACCTCAAAAAGTTCCGAACGTTTCGAGGGATCCGTCAGTTCGAGGAGCTTTCCTGTCCTCCTGAGTTCTGCCATCCGGATTGCGTTCCGCTCGTTCCCGGTTCCGGCGAGAGTGGTGGAGAGTCGGGGAACGGTATTTCCTGATAAATGAAAGTAGACGTGTCACACATCACAGTAACAGCAGGTCCTAATAACCTATTTCATTTACTACTCTCACGGCTAAGAGATGAGCCCTGTTCCGGATGTTTGGCAGTTGTTATTTCTGACTGAACTTTCAATACACCCCGAGTCGGAGTCATGTCAGAAATATTATTTAAATGTCAACGATGAAAAAAATAATTATAAAAAAGAAATGTTATTTAAATGTCAACAAGAAAATGTAGTAATCAGTCTTATGTTCTAGGATGCTGGATGTTAAAGTGGAATGGGATATATATTACTCAAAATAAAGAAGCTCAAGATAATGTGGAAAAGTAGACTAAGGAGGAATTGTAGTTGAGAAAAGAAGGATTATCCTCTCTTCTTTTCCTGTCTATCTTAGATTTTACAATTTAAATAAAAGCACGGGTTAAAATTTTACATTTTGTTAGTGAGTTCCATAATACTGACAACTCAAAAAATTTTGGTATACCCACTTGAGCTTAGAGTATAAGTTGTGCGAGATTTCTCGTCCACATTTTTTTGTCAATCTTGGACTTGAATAAACCGGTGTTAATTATTATCATTATTTTTCCTCGTCTCTGTTTCGTCTCTGGCATTTAGCCACCAATTTCTCGAGAATAAACATCAGAACTACAGTTCTACTAGTCTATCAGACTTTTCAACACATTTAAAAGAAAAATCTCAATGAACAGCATTCAAAAGTAATTTTTGAATGAATTTAGAATTAGCAACGTTTACACTATCTAACCCATCGAAAAATGACACATTTTTCGATAATAATGCATTCTGATCTGAGAAAATCATTAAAAATATTTATAAAAATTACACAAGAATAATTTTTCTTCCTTCATATCGAATGAGCCCGCTGTTAATTAATGTATCAAATGCTTTCGGTTACAACTGATGATAATACTAGACCTTATATTTGTACTCGCCGTGTGCCACAGTCCACAGTCCCTCCTTCACACTCGCCGCAAAAGGACCCACTATCCTCGGGGCCCATCGCTAACACTCCCTCCCCGGAGACACTCATCAGTTTGTTTGTTGAAAACACTGTCGATACAATGCAGTGCCCTTTGCACCACCGGAACATATTAACATATAAAGAAATAAAAGCATCACAAACCCCCGACTGGCACCTACAGCATTTTGCGATGCGTTTATTCGAGTCAGCGAGACAGGAGCGATATAACACCCGAGTGCAGATGCCCCGGCTGCAAATGATGACCGAGCTCTCGTAGCGGAGCGGGGTTGAGAGAAGTTGACAATTTATAGAGATTCAATGGCAAATGGACATTATTTTTACCGCCAAATTATCTCTCGTTATCTGGCTTACGAGCGTAAACAATTTTCCATAAATAGAAATATGACTTTTCACTCACTCCTTCGGTTGACTCTTTGCCTTGTTGAGCGTCGCCTTGGACTTCATAGACGCTCACGCCGGGACAACCGACTCTCCGCAGGCACCCCACGGCGATTCTGTCATCGCCCCTGATCTGAAAATAATTACAAATTTATTTATTTACAGCCCGAGAGACAATATTACAAAAAATATCGTTAATAAAAATTAAAGCAGTACATAGTCAGAAAGCGTAACATTGATTTTATAGCGAATAATTAGTTTTGGCATCAAACTGAGAGAAAAAATTGCGATGTTAGAATACTGTTCCTTGTCGAGTTATTGTAAAGTGGGAGAGATATTACTCCGCGCAGTAGGAGTAAGTAATATACTATACATTCTAGACATTGAATGGGAATTGTACTTTTGTATTAGATCATTATTATAAGAGACATATTTCAAACATTGATAAAGTTTACAAATTCATTTTTGATGTGATATATAAAGATGTTAGCTCGCTCGGCTCCACTATGTTTGGGATATTGTTAATTCAATCGTGTAGGATGTTTCTTCTCTCCGTTCTGGTTTTACGGCTTCTTATGAAACGCTTTCCATAACGCCGTACGCTGTCACATTTTTTGCACGAGTAAAATATCACTCGGGAGATTTTTGGGACCTCACGAGGGCTTCGGTGGGCCGAGATGGCACTACTCAAATCTAAGTTTGCCCAAAATAGTTGGGGAGATCAGGGTGACAAAAATTTAAAATTTTCCAATTATATTCAGCGTAGATAGATATATATTTAGGTACCTTCTAGAAACTTTCACACAATTGACGGTACTTCACAGTACACGAATGACCTTTAGTTGTTTCCGTATTAACACTTTTCTTATCATTCGTCGCGTATGGGGCATGTTTTGTTAAAACACATACGGCTATGCGAGCCGCGTGGAACCGGTTAAAGGTATCGAGACAAGACGGTGTGTACCATAGAATGAAAAGCAGAATTTTTATGTGACAACGGATAACTATGTGTCGGTTGTTTCTACATATTTCTAATGTAAATTCAATTTCATTATGGGAATGAATATGAATTTATTAAATTTAAGAATGATCTTAATCGGCCTGTTCTGTTCTGTTCCTGTCCATACACAGAATATATCTTTTCCACAGGAAAACATATTTACTAAAGGTGATTTACAAATAAGAATTTAAATTCTAAATAATTAACAAAGATATCCGCTATTAAGGGCGATGCGAGTGCTCTCATCGATAACCCTCGATTTGGTTATAAATGATGTGATTGAATTTCAAATCATTTTGATAGATGGAAAAGGCATGAAAGATTATTACGTATGTACGTATATAAATTATTTGGCAGATTGGAACTTTTTCAAATATCTAAGACAATGTTTTCGATTATTTCGGTGGGCATATTAGAAAATAAATTAATAATGTCAAAAGATACTAATTTACGTATTGACTAGTATGGATTGTCAAAAATACGTAACTAATATACGGCTACATTCACGTTTTCTAAGAAAAACGGCACATCTCAACTTTTTGTAGCCCTAATGGGCTAATGTCTTCTTCCGGCCCCCGTCAGTCCCACACTCCCGCACTGTTAACAAATTTGTGGTTCGAGGAGAGGAATGCGAATGGTGTTTGTGATGGTGGAAGATATTACCGCTATCGGGAGAGGAAACAGAGTACACGCAAATGTATGAACACATATTCGAGTAGGTCCGACTCTTTCAAAGCTACTGCTATTAGAAAAAAATTACAATGCCGAGTGTCCGCTTACTGAAATTTTAATCGTTCCATTTTTTCTTTGCACACATCTAAAGATACAGATTGACAATAGAAATACTGACCTTCAAACTCTGCACTTCATTGCGGTCCACCATTTTTGCGGTAGTACTTTTTTTGACAAAATGTCTGACCGAGTTGGCCCATTTGATCACCAGATTCGGTCGTTTTCTAATCTGGTCAGATGATGATGTTTCGAGGCCGGCCGTCAGCTCCTAATAAATTAAGCAAAGTGATATGCCACGCATTACAGTAAATGGTTCTCAACCGAACAAATCACTTCATTCTCGACCGAGTGTTCAATACGTCCCTAGTCAGGGTTGTAAGTATTTGGATGAACAGTTTACTTTAATTCAACTTTAATCGGCATAAACTTGAAGTGGTCAATAGTCAACAAGAATAAAATAGAATAGGTTAATAAATCGATAATATCGTAATACTTATATTGGTAGTAACGGCAGCAGCGCTCATACTGAATCAGTCATCTGCCCTACCGATGACGAAAGCAGAAAACGGAAGGGCAACTCGGGAGGGCTGCGCCCGTGTAGAGCACCCGGCCGCTGCGGTGTCGGAGTTGCATCTGCAGTCATCTGTAGCCATCCGCAACTGCTCTCAACTGGCAAGCTGCTCTCCGGAGGGACTTTGAAGATCGTTACATTCATCTGTTTTAATTGTGTGTGCGTGTATGTGTGTGTGTGTGTGTGTGTGTGTGTGTGTGTGTGTGTGTGTGTGTGTGTGTGTGTGTGTGTGTGTGTGTGTGTGTGGTGTGTGTGTGTGTGTGTATTGTTACAATATGTATTACAGTGTATATGTTTATGTTGTTCGCGACCGAGTCGAGTCGATAGAACGAAACTACGGAAGGTCTATTATCTGAGTAAAGTATCTATTACGGTAAGTGGTTAATTTTCAGTCTTATCTCGGTTTAGCGTCTCTAGAGGTGAAAAACGGGGATGAGTAATGTTACTGTGTGTATGTATATAATCTATATAAGGAGTTAAATTGATCGATTTGACTGTCTGTTGCTTCTTGTATGCTGGCAGTGTCGAACCGGTGTCAAAGGTGCATAATATGTGCAAATGAATGTTGACAAATCCACAGTCACGGTGTTTGAAAGAGACGAAGGAAGAGACCTCGTCAGGGGTCCGGTCAGTACAGTGTGATGTGTAATAGTAACCGACTCAGCCCGCCCGACGACGAATGACTGCAATAAAAATACAAAGGGCGAAATATAAACTCCGGAGCCGCCGTGTCGGGTCGCAGTCAATCTGCGACTCGGGTACAGAAAAAAGTACCAAAAATAAAAGTAGTTAAAAACAAACTTGTTTAAATGTGCCACAAAGTATTGACAATATATATTTTTAAAAACATTCAAAAGGAAAACAAATTACCTCGAACGATTCTGACGGATGGATCAGGGGGAGGAGCTCTCCTGTCAAGGATTTCGTTCCACTTGATCCTCCAGCCGCAGGCGATCCTTTGGCAAGCGGTATCTCCTGGTAAATTAAAGTAGGCATGTACGCATCACAGTGACAACAGGTCCCCATTATTAACTACTTTTTTTTTTTAAATGACTAGCAAAGCCTCTATTAGAGTCTTATTATGTCTGCAGGTAGGATAGAAAGGATAGGGAAGCTAAATGTGAAAAATACATCACAAACACCCAGACCAATTGAAAATACATTTTTCTTGAATTCACTTTGCAATTAGTGGGAATCCAACTTGCGACGCCAATTTTGCAGTCGAGCGTCTACCCAACTACGCCACGGCGCCTGTCCGATTACTACTCTCTTTGCTAGGAGATACACTCCTGCACTGTTCCGGGTATTTAAGAGTCGTTATTTCTGATTGAGTATGTCAGAAATGTTATTCGAATGTGAAAGGTGAAACATTATTTTAAAATGAAAAACTAAAGTGTTCGAGCACTGTTTCAAGTTGTCGAACACTGCTCGAACCTCGTCAGCATGTTCAGAGGGTCATGTTTTTTGATTTTTAGTTCTTCGTCAACATCGTGCATAGGCACTAGCGATAGAGACGTCGTTAGGTCAATCTAAAGGGATGAATAAGTTTAGTGGCCCTAGAAAGGACCTTCACTCGTATGTACTCTAGGAATCATTCAGTAAATGGTAAGGCACGGGAGTTGTTCCCCGCTGATCGCCAGAGACCGCTACCGTACGGAAGTACGGAAGGAGAACAGCTCTCAGGCCTAGAGACATGATGATAATACTAGAGACGTTCGATTTGTACCCACCGTGTGGTGAGCCACAGTCCCTCCTTCACACTTGCCACAACAGAATCCGCTGTCGTCGGGATCGATTGCCGCCACTCCACCCCCGGAGACACTCACGCCGCACCAGAGGCAGAATGAAACCCCCTTCGAGAGAGACTTCTCGTTCATCTAGAGTGTGAAAAGGAATTCATCAGTTCAGTCCGTATCGCACACATTTTTATAATACCAAAATTGTATAATAACAACAAATATAATATACTGACCTCGTAAACATTCGCGTTCGGGGGTAGGCTCTCGCCCTCCAGCGTTTGCCCTCGGGCTTCACATGTCGATGATTGTTTTCCACTCGGGTCAGTAACGGGGTTGTTTTCTCCGTTCTGCGGTGACCGAGGTTCTTCTACAACGGGCGACAGCTCCTTCAAAATTATACATATTAAAGTAAAAGCTGTATAAACAAAGAAAACACCCCATGACGCAGCACCCTTAACCGACCGTGATCATTTTAATATCACTAGTACAACGTCTCGTCCATCAGTCCTACCAGATTCCCAGATCATATGCACCAGCATGCGGCATGCGACCGACTCTACATGTTAGTAATCACGTTTTACCCTCCACCGAATAGCGCACTTCCTACTTGCGATCTCGAGTCGAGTCCGTGAGAGAGAAAACAGACTTATCAACCGAGTCAAGAGCCGGATCAAATTTTTAAACATAATAAAGTATTGTAAAACGGACGAATATAATGGACGAAAATCCGGTCAAATGTAAAAAAAATAACGTCTCATTAATATTAAACGTGCTTAAATTGAAGTGTCGCCGCATGTAAACATTTTTTAGCGCTCATGATAATCAAAAATTATGTCTCAAACTTGATTGCCAAAAGCAAGAGCGTCGATATCAAATATCAAAGACGAGAATCCAAAGACAATAGATATAATTTTTTTGCATTTTGTGTGGATTATTCGTAGGTTAAACACGGTGATTATGTTTTAAAAAATGTTTTTTTATTTATATTCAACCAATTTTTATATAACGGACCGTCGGCTTTAACAAACACCCTCCCCCCACTTAGTGCGTAATAAAGAGGTTTTCCAGTATTTTATTTATGTAATGAACATAATATTGATATAACATTTACTGATTATAACATTTTGAGGCAGTATTGGCCTTGTACTAGAATTAAGAGACCATCAATATTGGCGTTGGTATCGCTTAAGGATAATCGCATAGATTAACTCGGATATAAATGTAATCGAGCGAGACTACCGGATGAGATTCACAAAAGAAATGGAGTTCGCCCAAAAGGAGGTCTGGAAGATGTTGAGGTAATGTAAAAAACCCATAAATGACTACACTCAAACCACAAAAGTTGCTATTATACAGTGGGAAGACTATTTCAGAACGGCAGAAAAACATCAGGATTACTTCATACGTGACAACAGTACGGAAGAGATCAAATTCAAAATGAAATGAGTAGTCAGAGGACTGAGGAATAGAAAATGCTGATAAAATATGGAAGAGGTAAACTTCGTACACAAATATACCGCCTTAAATGAAAGATATTTAAAACATGAAGTATACCGACAGAATGGCGAGCAAGTATAACTGTCCGTATTACAAAAAGGTGAAAAAAACAGATCAACTTAAAATGCAGTTTGTAATCAGTTATAGCAAATAAAAACCTATCAGCGAAAGCTAAACTGGCAGTAAACATGGAGTTGGCAAAAGAAGGATGAAAGTAGACTGAATGCAATCCAAATGCGATCTCTCAGAAAAATGTGCGACAAAACGATGTATGATAGATGTTCGAATAGTGAAATGAGGAAGGAATGCAAAGCTGAGACAAGCATTATCGATAATGTCAAGAAAGGTGTATTGAGATGGTTTGAACATGTAGAACGAATGAGTGAGGAAAGAACGACAAAACAAATTTATAAGGCGAATGTAATTGGAAAAAGGAGCAGAGGAAGACCGAGAAAAACTTGGCACAATCAGGTATGCCAAAAACAATCGGCGGGTATGTATGAGGAGATGCATGAACTTGGAAGAGGCGAAGAATTTTTGCAAAGACAGAGTGGTGTGGCGTTCTATTCTCTCTGCCAACCACTGCGGGGAAGCGTTTGTTTTTAATTAACTTAAAACGCCATCTTTGTTGTGAGACAAATAAAGTTAGTTGAAAAAACAATAGAGTCCAATAAAACAGCTCACCTCTGCTTTGTAGATCGAAAGCATTCGACAGTCAGATCGAAAGACGTCGTTAAAATATTGTTCTAATTCTAATATTGTTATTAACTAATTAAACTAATTAAAGATCTGAACACCGACAGCTACACTGGGATCAAAGTGGATGGCGAACTCGCAAGTTCAGTTTTGACTGCAGTCGGAATCGTATAAGATAGGCTCGGGCCGTTTCTTTTCAATTTGGTCACGGATGAATTGATCGAAGAGGTTGCCGACACGAACCCGGGCTACCGACTGGGCGGGAAAAGAATCAGCAACGTCCGCTACGCTGATGATGCCGTCATAATCCTCCAAAGAACGCTTTTCAAGAAAAAGTACAAAATGATGATATCTACCGACTAAACAAAAAGCATCACCATAGCAAAGGGTCCAGTAAGATGCAAACTTGTCGTGAATAACAGAACCATCGAACGGGGATGGGATTGCCTCGGAGTTGACGTTAGTAGCGACGGTGATCTTTATGGTGAGACTCTGAAACAAATAAGGCTGCAGCTATGTCCGGATGCCTCAGAAATTCAGCGTGGAGGAACAAATGCACGAGAATAGAAAATTACTTCTATAACCAAATCTCCACTGGGAACCTCGGAGATGAAAACTCTTCTATCTATAACCGGAAACACGTTGCGAGACCGCATAAGAAACACTGATATCCGGAGCATGTGCAAGAGAAAATATATTGTGAAGTGGGGACGACAACAAAGGCGATACTGGAATGAACATTAAAAAAAATTCCAAAAGCACCAGGCGGCGGCACAGACATCCTCAGGATCTATAAAAAGAAGAAAAGTCGTGTTAAAAATAAATATTTTTGTAAATGTTTAAATTCCACGTTGGCCTACTAACCTCCGGCACAGCGTCCAGCGTTGGCGCCCTCTCCGAGTACAGGACAGGGCACCTGGCATCTCCCCGTCTCGGCTAGCTCTCCATATCGACTTTCCAGACAGTGGTCGGACCGCACGGTGGCTCACAGAGAGACTCGGATTCAGTCCACAGTCCAGGAAAGTCAGTAAAACCTCTTTCAAATAGGTTTGAATTTTAACAAGTGTTCCCTCAAACCTCAGCACTCTTTATTATTATTTTTATTTTGTTAACTATTTTGTAATAATACTAATTGATAGATTTAGAAAGGGTCTCGCTTTAGTTTTTTTATCGGAACATTGTTATTTTGTTTATTTACATTAGTTTAGAATTTGCACCACATAAAGTCGAGCCGGAGTCGACATTCGAGTAATAAAACCCATGCGGAGCCACACTCGACACGCATTTGAGAGTGGTGAGGGTCAGTGTGTCGGAGATAAAAATGATCTCCATCGAATTACCTATAAGGCGGTAAGTATTTTGTTTTCGTTTTAATGAAACGTTTTATAGATTTTGTAATAAGACTACAGAAATAAAACGACTAAAATCTCGGTGAGCGGTGTTATATATAGATATATACTAACATTACTGACATTTTGTAAAAATGACTGACCGCAAAGTGAATGCTATAAATGTTGATAATAACATAGCATTGTCAGTATGTATTGCTGTTCTAGACTGATGTTATAAGCATATACGTAGAAGTGGAGAAAAGCCGAAGAAACTTAGCACAATAGAGTGTTTTGAATAGTCGAGCGCAGTCAGGTCGAGTCAGAATAATCGGCAGGTATGTACGAGGAGATGCGTGAGTGTGGAAGAGGCGAAAATTGTTCTCAAAGACAGATCGGTGCGGTGCTCTATTTCTTCTGCCTATGCCGGTTAGTTAGTTAGTTTTGTTAGTAAACACACGCTTGCTAAAAAACATTGCTTCAAAAAATGAATATTTAAAAAAATGTAAAGATATTTGGGATAGTATGATTGGGATAGTCTCCCCTGTGAAATGAAAGTGTTAGTCTAAAATATTCTACCACCTCTAAATGTACTCGTGCAAAGGAAGTCTGCCCGACGGGTTCGGGGTAAATGGAAACTGGAAAATATAATAAAATCGAACTTTATATTTTAATATTACATTATTTGATTGTATATACCGTTAGTGGAATCATAGTTAATTCTCTATCTCTCCATCTCGCTGGCCAACTTGTCGACAATATTACGGGACTAGAACTTCCACTATCCTTCTGATATAATACCACCCCCCTGTTCCCATATTACTTTTACAGATTACCGTAGTCAAAACGATACAGGTAACGGAATAATGAAGATACCGCGGGCATCATAAAATCTCCTTTTCATTCACTATCCGATATCCGACACACGATACTTCGGCTTTGACTTTTGGCTTAACTATGCTACAAATACCGCAATTTCAAAATTAATAATTCAAAAGAAAAATGTTTTTGATAATTTATAAACACTGTGCAGTACCATTGTTGCAATTACAATTGTAAAATATAGATATTTCAATTCTAAATATCAGTGAAAATAAGAACAAAAATACACGAATTGAAAATTATTCTTGCACAATCAAAAGAAATTCCTAACATACTACTGTCCAAAAAGCATCTGACAGGATTTTCGATTTTCTCTATTAATCAACTTAATTTGAAAGGAAATTAAGTCGCCATCGATTTAATGCGAATATAATTTAATGGTCGAGTCGAGGTATAAGTAAGAATTTAACAAAATGCCAACAATAAAATGTGAGTTTCTAGAAAATAATTCCTTCGCTGGATCACTTTGTATGTCAATGTTTAACCTAATTTTATACGCGCATTGTAAATTATATAAAATTACCTACAAATTGCATACGAAAATTTCATTCGAAGCTGAAATAATTTCTGTAATTTGCGATTCACCAAATGCGGATCTGTAAAGTGGCCGCTCGCGTCACTCGCGGTGACGTGTTCCCATTTTGACAAAACCTAACTAGATTTTTTTTAGAAAAGTTCTAATAGATATGTCTAATAATCTGTCGAGCCTGGCTATTTTGTTTCCATTAAGATACACGTACTCGTACATTAGTACGGAGATTACAAATCGGAAAGAACTGCGACACGACGGCGGAGATGCATAATTGGCATAAGGACCGCTATACTGTTATCCACAGACTAACTAATTTATAAACTGTTATCGAGTAGGGAAAATACCGACCTCAAATAGAGGCTCCTCGAAGCCGAAATTATAGTCTCCACTGAATAGCGAGTCCATTTTCCAGTTCGAAATCGAGGCAGACGGCGAGAACAGCGCTACAATGCGGACGGCGAGATCTGTCAGTACTAGAACGACCAAAGACAAACTATATAATCTATCTAGAACGACCGATCAGATTGGGGACCATAGACAAATAGATTGCCATATAGAAATGGACAAAATGAAAACAGTACTTACCTATTTGGCGCATTTTAGAAATTATTATAAATTCTGTAGAGTGGATTGTCAGTAAAAATTTCCAAATATTTAGAATTAAAAAAAAAATGCATTAAAAACGAACAAAATTTATTTGCTATTTTGATTGTGGGTCGTTCAAAGAACTTCAGGGTGATTAAAGTTAAAATTTATTGCATTATTTACAGTGCAGTAAACTTTATATTTTTTTTATTTTGTTAAGCATTGTATTTAAAGAAAATAATACCTTTATTTACGTCTAAAACTCGTGTTCATACATGTTATACAGATTGGAAATATGGTATCTCCTTGTTTATGGACTTCTTAATCCCACACTCATAGTTTATTTCAATAGGTAGAGGTTTCACTGTATACATAAGTCTGGATGAATCGATACATATTTCTCCAAAAAAAATCGATTGATGATAATAATGATATTTATCTAAAATTATTTATGCATGAATGGTATTCTCCTTTACCTATAGGTCTTATACTATATTTTAGTTATTATTAAGTTAACAGCGTAACAATGTACTGAATGTTAATAACAGGACTCTTGACTTATTATTCTCTAGCTTACCATCATTAAAGGTAAATAAATGTATAGAATCATCGGTCCCCGTCGATGCATATCATCCTCCTCTAGAAGTAGTCACTAATTCCAACGATTCCTTTTTTTATCCAAACTTTCGAGGACTTTTATCCAAAATTTATAGGAAAATGTCCCACCGATAATAGCTATAGTCTCCTGCTACATTCTTAGGTCACTGCTCACATCATAACGTATTACGTTACGACCCCACCTTTAGGGGACATGTAAATCAGCATGTTCTAATAGCCAAAGTGACAGCGGCAGGAAAGTAAGTAACCCTACTGGGGACCCCGGCCCTATAAGGAAACTACCCGCACCGACTGGCCAACCTCCCGCGCTCTATACTCACCCTTTGAACCTACGAAAAAGCCTATGGAGGATTGCATTGAATTGATAATAATATCAATGAATAACAACTAATCATTAACATGGCACGGATGAATGCAATAAGATACGTCTTTAAGTATTAACAAAAAATGTGCGATTCACTTTTGAGTTTATTAATGTAAATCCAATGTAGATAATTGAATCGTTATCATTTTTGCCATGGACAGTTTCCTTTTAACTCTAATAATTTGGTGAAAACTAAAAAAAATACAGTCCGAGACCCTTAATAAAGACACCCGAGGGGGACTTCGGAGGAGACACAAACCTAAAATGAAAACTATTCATTTTATTCTGAGGTTTGACCTAAGATATAGGCTACAAATTTATGCACTTAAGAAGTGTGAAAAATAAACCTTAAATACTGAAAATTTGTCACCATACCATAGCATATTTGCTAGAGTCCTGGATTCGTGTCTGCCCGAGCAGGTCCACTTCTGCGCCAGGTGGCTTCTAGACCATGTTTGCCAGTTCACCCGTTGTTTGATACAATAGCATTTGAAATGTCGAGTGTTCGTTAGCTGATTCTATATCTGTATTATAGTTATCTCAACTTGAGTTTAGTAACATCTTTAGTTTTGTTGACACTTTTAATAATGATATTTCATGTGCAGGGTGAACAATCCAGTGAATGACATAATAAATCATATTAAATAGTGTATTTTTTGTGTCCTTTTTAGATGTGTGTAAGAATTTAATAAAATATATTCCTCTATGCACCACTGCACAGGGTGCATTTTAGGGTCAGAAGGTAAATGAGTTGAAAAAACAGCATGGCGAAGTAACGTTAGTTTAGAGAGAAACTTCACAACTCCAAATGTCGTTCCTTTGTTATATCAAAGCTTATAGAATAATAAAATAATACAAGTATTTTTATTATTTGTCAAATTGTAACAGTGAGATGACTAAGTTTCTGAATACGAGGTTTTCCAAAAGATATTGTTACATCCCCTATCTGCGAATACATTTCATTGAAATTTGTGGAGCTAGTCAAGTTATTGCACTCGAAATACAGTATCTACTCACCGAATTAGACCCACCCTTAGTAATTCTTATTTCGGCGGTAATAACAATGTTACAATATTTTCTTCTCGGAATTGCTATTGTTTAATATTTCTCAATATACAGATAATCTTAAAAAAGCAAAAGACTGCAGTTTTGCGGCGTTTATAAATCTGGGAACTCTATCTAATAGACAAATTGCCGACGAAGAAAGTGTTTCCCGGCGTTCTGTTGACAGGAACGCGTTTTCTCCTTTACCTATAGGTCTTATTATACTATATTTTAGTTACCATTAAGTCAATAGTATGACTTGTTATCGAAATCATCAAACCGTTATCCGCACCCCAATGGTGCATAGGGCGCTGCATTATATAAACGCAGTGTAATCCTGATCGTTAACACACGAAGGAAAGGTGATCAGCCCTCCGCTTCAGGTAACTACATTCACTAGTATCTACTTGTCCTACACTCGATTATGGTGTGACGATTCTAACTGAAACTTGGCTCACACCAGACATAAGTTCATCCGAGTAAGGAACAAATTTACTAGTAAAATGATCAGAGGCGGAGGAGTACTTATATGTATCGACACAATATACCAAGTACAATCATTAAAAACTAAACACAAAAACATTGAAGAATTATTCATCCAAATAAATATGGGAATACTTCATTGATACAGTCATCATTGGTAGTACATATATCCCACCAAATTCTGATACTGATGTTCACAAACAACACTGCGACGATGTGAAAGCAATTTACGACAAGTCACCAAATGCCACATTCCTACTTGCGGGTGACTACAACCTTCCAAATTTAAATTGGGACAATCTCGATGCAACTAATCCTAATGAAGCCGAGCGTATTATAATTGGCACGTCATTATTCCTGGGCGTAACTCAGTGTAACCATAGTAGTAGTCACTAATTCCAACGATTCCTCTTTATATCCAAACTTTCAAAAAGCTGATTTTACCATGACTCGGAACTTTCTGTATTCGAGGGATCGGAGGGTTATCGAAAAATATGACATCAATCAAGCAATATACATTTTTTATTTAGTGTTGCAAGAATCTATTAATATGTATGTGCGTATCCTATTTCTGTGCGTGGACTGAGCAGTTACCCAAAATGGTGTACTAGTGAATTAATTCAAATTATTAAAAATTAGAAACAATACAAGATATCAAATTCACTAGTGAATTTCGCAGATTGAGAGCTCTTAAAATTGTCTCCTGCTATCGGTAACCTGTTTTCGCAACCACACTTCCCTTCTCTAATGTACCCGAATGATAAGCCTAGTAATAGTGTTGAACTTATTTGCAGATTTCTTATCTAAAAGTGTAAATCCAGCTAAGGAAAAGGTTCATTCCTTGCCTTCATCTTGAAATCCTTAATATATCCAAATGTACTATTGCCGACCTTGATATTATCAATCAAATCAAATATCTTGATAATATTATCTATTCCTGTCATTTTAGCGTTTTTCATGGCAGTGATAATTGAAAATCATTAACATGGCACGGATGAATGCAATAAGATACGTCTTTTAAATATTAACAAAAAATGTACGACTTTTGAGTTTATTAATGTAAATACAATTTTCGCCATGGACAGTTTCCTTTTCGTGCATGTGAAATTATTCAATCATTTAAGTATAAGTAATAACTAATGACAGGTTATAAGACTTATTCCCATCTCAATAAACTTCTTCTATGAATGTTGAAATATCTGGATGTTACTATCTCCTAAATGAAAAAAAATTAAGAGCATTTTTCATTATATATGTACAGTAAGACCCCCTCAACACGAGAGATATGTTCCGGCACAAAACTAAATAATTATGCCTCAACAAGTATTGTGATGATATTAAAAGTGAGGCGAGATGTATGCGTAGGGTGGGTTTATAATGGAAAATTTGAAATAAAACAACATTAAATTTTCACATTTTTTTATTAGATAAAAAATATAGACAATCTAAAATAAATTCAAACCGGTTTATACACAGAAATAGGACAATCGTTACACTGAATTATGGAAGAAGCTGTAAATGCTCGCGGCTTCATTGGCACTTGGGTTCACAATGAGGAATTCCTTTACCAAACAATTTGGGACTGAAGCGTCCACAACAACGGCAATGGGATTCCGGCAATGGGCAATATAAATATGGGCACATTTTATATTGTCATATGAAAAAAAAATTAACTCTCAATATTTGTAAAGAAATATACGAAAATTTGCTTCATAAGAATAAAAGCCGACAGTATTGGTGAGGTGGTCGGGCTTCTTCTTCTTCGCGTACCGGTCCCACATGGTGGAGTACAGCTCCTCCAGTTCCTGCGTGTACTTCTCGCAGTCAAACAGCGGACTCGGCACTCTCTGGGTCCAGACCTTGGCTCGAACCGCCTTCAAGCTGAAATCAAAAACCGACTTAGTGTTCCAATAGTGCGAGGACCCGCTGGAGTCCACATACGTAAATAATTGTCACTCACTATTCTTTATCGTTTCCCAACTTGAGAGCGATGTTCCGATAGTGCCAGTGGTCCGTGGCGATCAGTTCCGGGCAGCCGAGAGCATACAGCTGCGAGGCGACAACCCTAATAACACATTCGCAAACATCTCAGTGAGTCGTGTCGCAAACATAACTATGTAACGAGAGTGTCAGGTAGGTAGTAGGCAGTGGGTACCTGGAAGCGTGGGTCTCTCCGGCCAGGGCGACGACTGGGGTGCCGGCCCAGAGCAGGTCCATGCTGGAAACGCGGCCGTTGCACAGCGGAGTCTCGAGGCAGATGTCGGCCAGCTGCCCGCGCCGCACGTGCTCCTCCTTGGATGCCCAATCCGAGAATATTATGCGATCGGGGTGGAGTCCTGAGAAGGAAACGCGAACTTTAACACCGAGCGGCGTTTCCCTATTATTATAGTATTATGCGAGCGTCGATAGGAAGTTACCCAGTTCCTGGGCGGAGCGCCGAACGTTGATTTCACCGCAGGACGAGTAGCGTATTAGCCAGAGCACCGAACGGGGCACGCGGAGCAGGATGTGCACCCACATGGCCAGCGTGTTCGGATCGATGAAGCACAGCCGGCCGAAGTTGCAGAACACGACGCTGGAGCCTGGCAGATGGTACTGATTCCGGCCGGTAAACTGAATATGCTGCGGGACCTGCTCGCCACGGGCCGCCTTGTTGTCGATTTGCTTGATGGCCAGCCCATTCTGCACCCGCACTCCGTTGACCGAAGTCTGCGAAACAAATGGGTTATTTTTTATTTAATAGGTCGATTTAACGGTAATTGTGTGTTGAAATAAGATAAGAAGTAATTACCCGAGTCTCCCTATGCGCGACCATATGAAGCATGGCAGATATGGTGGGTGGATCGAGAGTTAGCACCTTGTGGGAGATGTGCACCGTAGTCTTATCCGCTCGGTACTCTCGGTGCACTTCCTTCACGGAAGCGTTATTCTTCACCAGAGGAGAGAGGTCGGCCCCGTTGATGACGGCTACGGTGTCACCGTTATCGGCTATGAGCAGCCTCTCGCGCAGGTGCGGGAACATGCGCTCGTGGTCGCCCACGAAGAAGGTGTACGGCATGTAGGCCAGCTTCTCCGAGTACTGGTCGGCCATCTCTAGGGGGCTGGTTACGGCGTCCGTGATGATGTAGTCCATATAGTCGGCCCCGCTCGTCCCCGGGTAGCCCAGCCACATCACCTGGATCGGTGCCGGACGCAGCGCGAAGATGCCGTTGCGCGCTCCTCCGGTATGGCCGTTCAGGTTCACCAAAATGTGGATTTTGTCGTTGTGGATCATATCGGCGGCCTTGCCGTCGCACGGGATCGCGGAGAGGTCCACGAAATTATCGCACTCTCGGACAACTTTAGCCCTGAAACTGGTTCCATCGTCGGGCAATAGAGCGTAACAGAAAATCTCAAACTTGGATCGGTCGTGCATGCCGGGGACGGATTGCATGAGATGGGATGTGGAGCAGTCTCGGAAGCAGGCGCTGACGTAGCCGATGCGGATCCTGCCCTCGAGCTCGCGGCTGAACTCGTACGGGGGCTTGTTCAGCATGCGCACCTTTCTCTCGCACAGGCTGGCGTGCCGAACCGCAATCAGCTTCCTCAACTCGTCGGGCAGGGGATACACCACGGAGGGGTGGGGGTGGACGGACGGCAGGCTGCCCATCTGCAGCTGCTCGGTCACGATGCTGACGACCTTCCCCATGCGGGCGTCGTAGTCGCTCCAGTCGCCGACATATTGCAAGCAGTAGGCGAGATCGCAATAGGCGTCGGGGAAGTCGGGCTTCAGCTCGAGAGCGGTCCGGTAGGATCGGATGGCTTCGGGCATATTCCCCCAGCCCTTGTGGACGCTGGCGAGGTTGCAGTGAGCGTCCGCAAGCGTCGGCTTCATTAAGATGGCGGTCGTGTAGCAATCGAATGCTTGGGTTGCGTTTCCCATCTCCTTCAGAATATTGCCCGCATTGACAAAGGCATCCGGGAACAACGGCTGAATTTTGGTCGCTTCCACCAAATGGGCCAGGGCTTCGGCCAACTTCCCTGCAAGTGGAGAGTAATTGTACAGATTGCTTCTTACAAAGCGGTATAAAATTAAGTCCAAATTGAAGTACATCAAATCTTAGGGGTTTTCTTTTAAAGAACTTTTACTCTGACAATTTTGAGTTTGGAGATATTCGGTTATGATTCTATTGCGCATAATGCTTTTAAATTGATCGGGATAAATATGGTCGAGGACCGACGACTTTGGACGAAGAAGAGGAAAAATACATATTACTTTTTAAACGCCCAAAAAAATACTCCATTTTATATCCGGGCAGAAAATAACGATCGATAGAAATATACGAAATACAAAATGTTGAGAAATAAATATCGCAATAAAAAAGTGTTCGGGTTGTTTGCAAAATGTGTGATGTATGAGTTTTTGTAGATATTTCACGCTGTGAAAATTCTCTTAAATTACTTATAAAACAATAAACATAAATCAGATTCTGTAACAAAATACACTCAAAATTCATTTTTAACCTTTGTATTTTCAGAATCTGAGGTATCACCGTGAAATGGGCGACATTTTACTTAACAGATTCAGGTTAAAGTGACTAATTGCAAAAACAGCATCAACAGAATTTCAAAAACAAATGAAAAATCGGATTTTAACAACATTAATAAGTCTAACATTTAACAAGTTTACTGTTAAAAATAACACTACGTCAATACAATGTAATATATATGTTAGAAATTTTAATTTTAATTTAGTTTACGAATCGAACTAAGAACCTGTCGAAAGATGAACGTAACTATCCGAGGATACGGCATCCCCTCGGGATTCACGGCACTCACTTCCGCAAAGAAAACGAGGGAGAAAATTCATTTTAATACCGCGACCCCTATTTGATTTGTTGTGGCTTTATGTGAAACTCTCTCGCGGACAAGTGATTCCTTATTAGCACCGATGGATAAAAAAGCAAAGAGAGAACTGACACGAGAGAGATAAAAACTGATCTACTCCTCGTATAGGCGAGGTCTCGTTCGCATAAGGAAGGCCGAAAGAGGAAGCACCCTGCCTCCTGACCGCTGATCGGTCCGGAAGCACTCCTCCGTGCCACCCTCGGGTGATATCACACCCATATTGCGAATATGCAATATGCAAATGTACAATAATTTGCAATTTGCCTAAGGTGACCCGTTAGGGTAGGTACGTTCGGGAAAGATTAGTGTAGAGTATGGAGTGTGTATCGGTGTCGGAAAGTAGTTCAGTTCGGTTGACCGACCTCGCCGCTGCAGCACGAGGGCCAGGCCGTTGTGCGCGACGGCGGAGGAAGGCGCGGGCATCACGCGCAGCGCCTCGAGGTAGAGGCGCGCGGCCTGCCCGAGGAGGCCCTGCTCGCGCTTGGTGGTGGCGAGCATGTGGAGCGAGCCGGGGTGCGCGGGGCACAGGCGCAGCGCCGCGTTGTAGCAGTCCTCCGCCTCCCCGAACTGCCCCTTCCGCCTGAGCGCGTTGCCGAGGTTGCAGTGCGCGTCCGGGAAGTCGGGCTGCAGCTCGATGGCGCGCCGGTACGCGGCGATGGCCGGGTCCGTGAGCCCCTCCCCGTAGTACGCGTTGCCCAGCCCGCAGTGCAGCGCCGCATTGTCGGGGTCGAAGTCTAGAGCCCTCAGGCAAAGGGACGACACCTTCCTGGAAACAACTCACCTATTGAGGACATATAGATATCTCAATATACAATAGATGGAGAAGAATTTAAATTAAGTTTTAAGAAAGCTTTCGATTTAACTTTTACTCGATAAGCACTACCGTTTCTGAAATTCCGCATCATTTTAAAATCAAATATTGGTGTATAAATCTGAGTTTTCTCCACTCGGGAGTTATTGTTACATTTTTTTACATATCGACATAGATGAAGAAGAATATGGCGTTTTTAATTTAAGTTTTACTTGATAAATACCAATATTTCTTAAATTTCGCACAAAGTTGACGAAAGAATATGGAGGTCTGGGTATTTACAGGGCTTGCGACCTCTCATAGGCTGGTTAGTTAGTATATCATAATATAATTTATGTATTTAATGTTAAATCAAACACTCGTTGTTTTGAGTCTACCAAGTTGTATTTTATTGTTAAGAAAAAAAGGCACATGAAAAAATCAATTGTTTCGCCTAGATATGGCATTTTCAATCGAATGTGAAGATTAAATGAACTTTATATAGCTATACGCTTCTAGGTACTCGGGTAATAGTTTTAACACGTGCAGTAATCATTTACGGGAGGGAGACAATAGTTCACGGGGCACGTAGGTACGTATACTTGTATTCATTTTCAGGGAAAGGAACAATTCATCGACAAGGTATTGTGAGACCATTAATGTTTTTATAGCTTAAGACAAATGTCGATGATACTATAATACTATAGTGTCATTTGACTCCAATGCGTGACTCGAGTGTTCAACGGGTAATGTGACATGTAGGTACATATGTATAATTAATTCTATTTATTTCCTGGGAAAGGAAGAATCTATTGACATGACAATTGTGAGAGAATTAATGTTTTAAAGCTAAAGAAAATTATTAGGTTATATTATAAAAGGTTTTTGTTATTTGACTCCAATACGCGACTTGAGTATTATCAAGAGATGTCAAAAAATGCAAACGTACAATTTAACTCAAGATCAAATTTTTAAAATAACTTGTAATAAAAAAACTGTGACTTTGTTCAAATTAATATTACCGATTTAGTGTCAGAATTATTTTTACTACGAACCTTGATCGTTAAAACATGATTACATAAACTTATTGAAATTACATTACGACCAAGATGATACTGCATCAATTTAGATGTGCGTTTTATGCACCGGTGGTTACGAATAAGTGACAAAAAAGGAATGAACAAAGAAAAGACATCATTAGGAAAACAAAATGGTCAGGGTTATAAATGACACGAAAATGTGACAAAACGCGAGTCAAAATCTATTATTCTTATTAGAATATAGTATTTCATATCTGTGGCTATTTATAAAGTTAGAAAAAGTGCATTTTGAAAAGAATCTATAAAGTTTTGACAGTAACATCAAAATGTCATTCATATGAAATATTTCGAAACAAAACGCATTATAAAAAAAAACTTAATTCAGATAGTGAAAGACAATATTTAAAAAAATGTCCATGTCAATATGTCGACAGTCCAGTCGGAAATTTCTCGTAATAATGGCGTACTGGAGAGACCTACCATAGATTAGTGATTAGAAATGAAGTCGCATTGAATTTTTAATATAAAAAAAGGGTATAAATTCATTAATGAGAAATTTATAAAGGCGGGATATTCGATAGCCCGCAACTTAATTTTCTTTAAAACCAAGTACCATTTAACCAAAATCACTGGTAAACGAGTGGAGGCTTCATAAAATGAAGGTTAGGAGTTTTAAAATATTGATAATTTTTTTTCAATAAATATCCAAAAAAATATCAAAGGTATTCTAAAAAAAAAAATTGGGCCGAAACACGTCTGGCCTCTCGCGCAACCGGTCGCTTACTGACTATGGTAACCACTGAATTAAAGTTACAACTAATAATTTACCTAAATCAATCCGACTAACCGTTCCACTAATTATGACTTGGCGCAACTCGCTAAAAAATTAATAGAGTTATATTCGTCTTAATTAAACTAAATGCAATATTTACTAAATGAAAAATAACAAATTAATGAAAAATAACAAAGCTCTAGGTGAAGACGGGGTAAATAGAAGCTAATAGCTAATAAGAAGTTAATAGAAGCCATAAAAGTACTATCGGACAAATGTCCGGAACGAGGCAGGATACCTAGTGGCTGGCAAAATGCTGAGGTAAAAGTTTTATTTAAAAAAGGATACAGCGACAATCCAGAAAATTGTCGACCCGTTGGTTTGCTTTCTCATCTGTACAAGTTGCTAACAAAGATCATAACAAAACGCTCAACCCTAAAATGTTATACTCATCGACCTGTAGAACGAGCTGGCTCGAGCACATCCAGACATTAAGACTGCTCATAGAGAAAACAACAAGTGAATAGCTTTTATTGATTATCAAACAGCGTTTGATTCAGTTGACAATTATCGAGGCACTCCGAAATGCAAGAATAGTTTCTGGATATGTACAATTGATCAATTTTATACATGATAATGCAACTGTGCCTGCTTAAATTGATGACCACACTAGAACTGAAATAATAAAAGTACAAAAAGGTGGGTGGGTTGTCGATAAGTGTGTACATAATCCTAATTTTAAAATTATTAATGAACAAATCAGCCTAATATCTTCACCACTGTTATATAATACTGTCATTGTACATCATTTCTCTTTATGTAAAAGCTTTCATGATGCATAATTGAGAAACAAAGAATTTTTAACCACATTTACATCTGCATATGCAAATTCTTAAAAACAGTTAATAATAATACACACATCTGTGTTTATATAAATCCCTGATAATACTTCAGTCACATATTGGAATCAAATAAAAATAACCTTTTATAATATTACCAACAAAGTCTTTAGCTTTAAAACATTAATTCTCTCACAATTGCAATCATCGTCAATAGATTCTTCCCTTCCCAGGAAATAAATAGAATTAATTATACATATGAACCTACATGTCCCATTACCCGTTGAACACTCGAGTCACGCATTGGAGTCAAATGACACTATAGTATCATAGTATCATCAACATTTGTCATAAGCTATAAAAAACATAAATGGTCTCACAATACCGTGTCTATGAATTGTTCCTTTCCCTGAAAATGAATACAAGTATACGTAGCTACATGCCCCGTTAACTATAGTCGTCTCCCTCCCGTAAATGATTGCTGCACATGTTAAAACTGTTACCCGAGTACCCAGAAGTGTATAGCTATATATGGACCGTCAGTCCGTTTAATCTTCACATTCGTTTGAATATGCCATAACTAGGCGGAACAACTGTCACAAAAATTGACCTTTTAACAGTAAAATACAACTTAGTAGACTCAAAAAATCAGTGTTTGATTTAACATTCAATACATAAATTAAATCAAATCCACAAATCAATATCATCACATATACCAGCTTCATCTACGTAGAGATGTCAAAATATGCAAGCGTACAATTAACTCGAGTAAACATTTTAAAAATAATTTGTAAAAAAAACCAGTGGCTTTGTTCAAATTAATATTATCAATTTAGTGTCAGAATTATTTTTACTATAAACCTTGATCGTTAAAACATGACTACATAAACTTATTGTAATTACGTAACGACCAAGATGATACTGCATCAATTCAGATGTGCGATTTATGCACCGGTGGTTACGAATAAGTTACAAAAAAGGAAAGAGCAAAGTAAAGACATCATTAGGAAAACAAAATGGTCAGGGTTATAAATGACACGAAAATGTGACAAAACGCGAGACATATTATATTATTCTTATTAGAATATAGTATTTCATATCTGTGGCTATTATAAAGTTAGATAAAGTGCATTTTAAAAAGAATCCATAAAGAATCTATAAAGTTGTGACAATAACATCAAAATGTCATTCATATGAAATATTTCGAAAAAAACGCATTTAAAAAAAAAACGTAATTCAGACAGTGAAAGAGAATAAAAAAGCATTTACAATGAATGATCCATCTATCTACAAGGATCGAACATCGATAATCGATTTAGAAAATATGCATTTTTGACAATGTCATTGAGATGGAATATTTCGAACAAAACCGCATTACTTAATAAAAAAAACTTAATTCAGCCAGTGAAAGACTATAAAATATTTAAAAAAAACCATTTACAATACTTGAACATCCTTGGGGTCCATGTTAGTAGTAACTTTGAAATAGTCGACCGTCCAGTAGGAAATTTATCGTGGTAATGGCGTACTGGAGAGACTACCATAGATAAAAGATTAGAAATTAAGTCGTATTGAATTTTTAATAAAAAAAAAAAAAAAACAGAAAAGGGTATAAATTCATTAATGAGAAATTTATAAAGGCGGGACATTCGATAGCCCGCAATTTAATTTTCTTTTTAAACCACTTGGTTAAAAATAACTTGGTTATAATGGTACTTACCATTTAACCAAAATCACTGGTAAACGAGTGGAGGCTTAATAAAATGAAGGTTAGGAGTTTTAAAATATTGATAAATTTTTTTCAATAAATATTCAAAAAAATATTAAATGTATTCTAAATAAAAAATTATTTTGGGCCGAGACACGTCTGGCCCCTCGCGCAACCGGCCGCTTACTGATTATGGTAACCACTGAATTAAAGATACAGCTAATAATTTACCTAAATCGATCCGACTAACCGTTCCACTAATTATGACTTGGCGCAACTCGCTAAAAATTAATAGAGTTATATTCGTCTTAATTAAACTAAATGGAATATTTACTACCATTCAAACCAGTAAAAACTCTCGAACAAAACTATCAGAAAAGAGATAAGAAGAGACATTAGAAGATATAAAACAGAGCTCATAGAAGAAACGATAGAAAGTAATAAAAATATGAAAGTCTCGAAACGAATATGATCTCGAGGAAACTGCAACATGACTGAAATAAAAGATCGAAATGGAATTGTCTGAAGAGAGAAACATTCTTAATGCAAAACTTTACACATCACATATTAACAAAAAACAAAAAATACAGTAGAACAGAAGATTTGCCAGAAGTTGAAATAAACGAAATGGAAAACGGCTTTAAAAGAAATGAAAAATAACAAAGCTCTAGGTGAAGACGAGGTAACGAGTTAATAGAAGCCATAAAAGTACTATTGGACAAATATCCGGAACGAGGCAGGATACCTAGTGGCTGGCAAAAAGGCTGAGGTAAAAGTTTTATTTAAAAAAGGAGACAGCGACAATCTAGAAAACTATCGACCCGTTGGTTTGCTTTCTCATCTGTACAAGTTGCTAACAAAGATCATAACAAATCGCTCAACCCTAAAATGTTATACTCATCGACCTGTAGAACGAGCTGGCTCGAGCACATCCAGACATTAAGACAGCTCATAGAGAAAACAACAAGTGAATAGCTTTTATTGATTATCAAACAGCGTTTGATTCAGTTGAGAATTATCGAGGCACTCCAAAATGCAAGAATAGACTCTGGATATGTACAATTGATCAATTTTATACATGATAATGCAACTGTGCCTGCTTAAATTGATGACCACACTAGAACTGAAATAATAAAAGTACAAAAAGGTGGGTGGGTTGTCGATAAGTGTGTAAATAATCCTAATTTTAAAATTATTAATGAACCAATCAGCCTAATATCTTCACCACTGTTATATAATACTGTCATTGTACATCATTTCCCTTTATGTAAAAGCTTTCATGATGCATAATTGAGAAAAAAAGAATTTTTAACCACATTTACATCTGCATATGCAAATTCTTAAAAATAGTTAATAATAATACACACATCTGTGTTTGTATAAATCCTTGATAATACTTCAGTCACATATTGGAATCAACTAAAAATAACCTTTTATAATATTACCAACAAAGTCTTTAGCTTTAAAACATTCATTCTCTCACAATTGCCATCATCGTCAATAGATTCTTCCCTTCCCAGGAAATAAATAGAATTAATTATACATATGAACCTACATGTCCCATTACCCGTTGAACACTCGAGTCACGCATTGGAGTCAAATGACACTATAGTATCATAGTATCATCAACATTTGTCATAAGCTATAAAAAAACATAAATGGTCTCACAATACCGTGTCTATGAATTGTTCCTTTCCCTGAAAATGAATACAAGTATACGTAGCTACATGCCCCGTTAACTATAGTCGTCTCCCTCCCGTAAATGATTGCTGCACATGTTAAAACTGTTACCCGAGTACCCAGAAGTGTATAGCTATATATGGACCGTCAGTCCGTTTAATCTTCACATTCGTTTGAATATGCCATAACTAGGCGGAACAACTGTCACAAAAATTGACCTTTTAACAGTAAAATACAACTTAGTAGACTCAAAAAATCAGATTTAACATTCAATACATAAATTAAATCAAATCTACAAATCAATATCATCACATATACCAGCTTCATCTACGTAGAGATGTCAAAATATGCAAGCGTACAATTAACTCGAGTAAACATTTTAAAAATAATTTGTAAAAAAACCAGTGGCTTTGTTCAAATTAATATTATCAATTTAGTGTCAGAATTATTTTTACTATGAACCTTGATTGTTAAAACATGATTACATAAACTCATTGTAATTACATAACGACCAAGATGATACTGCATCAATTCAGATGTGCGATTTATGCACCGGTGGTTACGAATAAGTTACAAAAAAGGAATGAGCAAATAAATACATCATTAGGAAAACAAAATGGTCAGGGTTATAAATGACACGAAAATGTGACAAAACGCGAGACATATTATATTATTCTTATTAGAATATAGTATTTCATATCTGTGGCTATTATAAAGTTAGATAAAGTGCATTTGAAAAAGAATCCATAAAAAATCTATAAAGTTGTGACAATAACATCAAAATGTCATTCATATGAAATATTTCGAAAAAAAACGCATTTAAAAAAAAACGTAATTCATTAAAGTAAACTATTATTCTTATTAGAATATAGTATTTCATATCTGTGGCTATTATAAAGTTGGATAAAGTGCATTTTAAAAAGAATCCATAAAGAATCTATAAAGTTGTGACAATAACATCAAAATGTCATTCATATGAAATATTTCGAAAAAAAAGGCATTTAAAAAAAAAAACGTAATTCAGACAGTGAAAGAGAATAAAAAAGCATTTACAATGAATGATCCATCTATCTACGAGGATCGAACATCGATAATCGATTTAGAAAATATGCATTTTTGACAATGTCATTGAGATGGAATATTTCGAACAAAACCGCATTACTTAATAAAAAAAACTTAATTCAGCCAGTGAAAGACTATAAAATATTAAAAAAAAACCATTTACAATACTTGAACATCCTTGGGGTCCATGTTAGTAATAACTTTGAAATAGTCAACCGTGCAGTAGGAAATTTATCGTAGTAATGGCGTACTGGAGAGACCTGCCATAGATAAGTGATTAGAAATTAAGTCTTATTAAAAAAAAATTAAATTAAAATAAATATTAAATATTTTTTTAAAAGTAAAAAACAGAAAAGGGTATAAATTCATTACTGAGAAATCGATTAAGACGGCCCGCAACTTAATTTTCTTTAAATCCACGTAACATTTAACCAAAATCACTGGTAAACGAGTGGAGGCTTAAAATTTTTTTCTCATTTTTCAATAAATATCCACAAAAAAACAAACTCCAATATGTATTCTAAAAAAAATTTCGTGTGTGCGGAGACACGTCTGGCCCCTCGCGCAGCCGGTCGCTTGCTGATTATGGCAACCACTGAATTAAAATTATGACTTGGCATAACTCGCTAAACGCGCTAAAAAAAATGAATAGCATATGTCTTAATTAAACTAAATGGAATATTTACTATACAAATCATCCAAGCATATTCTCCTACAAGTGCCTCTGAAGATGAAGAAGTGGAGAAATCTGAAAAAGCAAAGCTAGTTATTATAACCGGTGACTTTAATATCAAATGACACTCTCCAGTTACTCGAAGAACGCAAAACTCTCGATAGGGATTCAAAACAGTATAGACTCTTGAACTAAATTATCAGGAATGAGATAAGAAAAGGCATTAGAAGATATAATAGAGAGCTCATGAAAGGAACGATGGGAAGTAATAAAAATATGAAAGTCGGAAAACAAAAAATACATACAGAACAAAAGATTTGCCAAAAGTTGAAATAAACGAAATAGAAAATTGCTCTAAAACAAATGAAACATGACAAAGCTTCAAGTGAAGATCTTTTAACAAGTGATATGCTTAAGCTGAGGGAAACCATAAAAGTATTATTAAACAAATGCTATTACAGAAAACAACAAGTGAATAGCTTTTCTTGTTAGCAAAGAGCGTTTGATTCAGTTGAAAAGTGGGCAATCGTCGAGGCACTCCAAAATGCAAGAATAGACTCTAGATATGTATGCAATCAATAAATTGTATATTTGATAATGCAACTATGACTGTTTTAATTGATGAAAACACTAAAATTTAAAAAAATAAATATACAAAAAGGTGTGCGACCATGCGACACAATTTCGCCAAAGCTATTCACTTTAGCCCTGGAAGATGTATTTATAACCCTCAACTGGGATAGCGAGGGGCTGAAGATAGATGGCACATATCTGAATCACCTCGACTGCTTGACAGCTGATGATATATTAGCTATAAATGAAAGCATCGATTAACTAAGCCTAATGATAAATTAAGAATCGCACGAGGCCTCTAGAATAAATAATAATTAAATACGAACTTCCGAATACCAGATCATCTCTGTCAATAATGAAATCCTACAAATAGTAGACGAGTACATATATCTTGGACAAAAGATAAAACTGGGCAAGAAGAACCAAACGGCGGAGCTGTCGAGAAGAATAGGGCCGAGTAGGGCGGCTTTCGGAAAACTCAAACAGATTCTGCAAAATAAGGAGATTCCGACTTGTCTAAAAAGGAAAGTGTACGAATCCTGCATACTGCCAGTGAACACATATGCATATGCACTAGAGACTATAGAGAATGCGGAGAAGCTCGAGTGCACACTGCGATCCGCGGAAAGATCCACGCTTCCCAATAATTCTACGATGGAGACCTCGGGAGAACAAATGAGCAAGACCCCAAAAGAGATGGTGGGGGGTAAAAACTGGCTGCAAGCAGCAACCGACCGGAGGAAAGAAGGGGAAGAGGCCTATATCCAGCAGTGGAGGTCAGAGGGCTCATTAAGAAGAAGAAGAAAGATAACGCGCTAGCCGTTTGGATTTGACATCTTGGTCGTTCGCGGTAGAATTGCACTCGGTTGAGGTTCCGACGGATTAAACCTGATTTGAACGTCTATGACAAACTAACCGACTAGCCGTGGGCAGAGAGAGAAGAACGCCACACCACTCTGTCTTTGCGCGCATTTTTCACCCCTTCCACATTCGTACATCATGCAAAACCGGTGTTTTAAGAAAAAAAAGTTACCTTCATTAAGAGGAAATTATATTGCGACTCGACGAATACTGGACCATAATCGGCCGCTGTAATTGCAAAATTTTTGAATTTGTCTAAAATTCCATCGAAAATTCGTTCCACGAGCAAGTTCTTTGTGAACTTAAATTTTTATTTATTTCTTAGTCGCACTCTGATTTAGACGAGTCCACCGAGGCTTGCAGGGTCAAATTGGCTGCTGGCTTCTTGACAAACCTTTCCGAGTTTGTCTGTTTCTTCCTCTTCTTCAACACCTGCCGGAAACAACGGGCAAGAGAGCTCCCCAATCTCTCTCCGTTTGAGCAGGATGTCCTCGGTGGCAGCAGTTGAGATTGGTTGATTCCATTGCTCCTCCTCGTTGTCAGATACATTATATACCTATAATTACAAGAATACACTGTACTTATACCTATAATTTCTTCACTTCATACCATTCCCAGTGCAGTGAGTACAGTGAGTACAGTGAGCACGCAGAAACTATTATACAGATAAACAATGTATTGTAAAAATATGCACAAATGTAACTTTTCTGAGGTGTAGCCATCACCTTGAAATAAAGAAAATGTCCACCAAATGTTTCTCAGATATCAACCACCACCGATAAGTGCCATCGCCAATATAATGTCATGCATAGAATGACTAATTAAGTACAAAAATTCCCATTCAGCACTTAGCTCAAAATAATTAAACCTAGGTTTGAGTCACGGTATTATCACTTCTAGGAACAATTAATAGATACTTATGAACCTAGAAAGTCCAAAATTTCTTCACTTGTACACAAATTTACGTCAAAATTAGAGTTTCATTCGTGTAAAGTCTACATGTAGCTTTGCGTTTAAAGCATAAAATTGGAAAATGTGTTGGAATAAACGTAATCAATATCTTAGTTCTATTTTTTACGGGTTCGGCTATTTGCATCAATTTTGTGGAAAGAATATGGGATTTAAAAAAATATTAACGCAAAAAAAAAATAAAATCTCAAAGCTGAAATACATTAAAATCCATCCATTCGCAAGAAGAGTACAGGCATGTTGATTGATTTTTGAATGATTGTTCCGAAGATTGAAATTGGTCATTTGGAAAATTCAGTTTATATCTTTCGTAGAGCTTGTTGTTGAGCAATTCATAAAAATGAAGTTGATTTTTCCACTAAACATTTCGTCTCAAGCGAGGGGCAGAATTGTTTTGCGATGCAACGATATAATATTTTATCTAATTGCGATTGAAAATCAGTACTCGACCAGTTACGAAATTCTTTTATCTTATTGCTGCGGTAACCCACGTCGATTTGCGATTTTTGCTAACGGTTTTTTCAAATATTACGTAAAATACTTTCTAAGACAAATTTAAATTAAAATATTTCAAACAATTATAAAACGATTCCACCGACAAATTTGTATCGCCTTCCCATTGCTGAGGATTATCAGCTATCTCAGTTAATAAGTCAATTAGATTCTTTTTTTGTTCAAACATAATATTTACCATTAGAAAAGTTCTTTTTTGTTCAAATATAATATTTATCGTTAGAAAAAGCACGCAATACCAACAAGATGAGAGCAACCGGCAATCCAACGCGTTTTGTAAACTGTCCGATTAAACTTCCTTTTATGTAAATTAACAGTTTGCGATATTTTTAAATCGGCAGTACATAGTATCATGTCTTTTTTTTAAATAAAATTTAAAGCGCTCACCTTTCCATTATAAATTGATTCGGCCGTTTCCGAACTCATTATGACGTATGAATACGTAAGAAAACTTATTCAAATCTTCATTTTTTCAATAATAACTCATATAATATGCATAAAACTCGTCGATGACAGCACAGACTAACTAAGATGACAGTCTGACGGAAGAGTAAAGAGATAATAATCATAAAGATCTGTGTAAAGACGATTGTAGCGCTTTCATGTAGCTCAAGTTCACATTAATAAAGCTGCCTGCTAAATTCCATACAAAATGCCATATGTGTACCAAACTACTAATAAATGGTAAGAGTTACATTTTTAAACCTTCAAGTCAAAAATATAAGCCATTTTGCTGGAACCAGAAGCCTGTACTGAAGGCAATAAGAGATGGCTAATCTTGTGTCGCCTGCACCTGCAACAGTTTGGCTATTCTCGGCTCGTGCCAGCTGCTACGTAAAGTCGCCAAATGACGTCCCTATTTTGTAAAATATAAACAAAAAATAATAAATAAAACGTCAAAGTTTAGGTCGAACATTCCTTTATTCATTTAAATAGTTACTATTTTTACAAAAACAGTTTTGACAAAAAAGTAGCAATTGTTACAATATATTTTGGGCTCCTAATTACGTCGGATGATACGGGGACGATATGAGATCACAATAATCAGTAATAGCATTTTTAACAGTAACTACTAGTAATCATTCATAATAACAGTATCGACTCGGACTTTTGTTTATCATTGGTATACATTAAGTAATTTGGATTCTCAAAAAAACAAAATTGGATCACTGTCCACTATCTTCTTTGTCAGTAAAAACTAGAGTTGGGTCATCATCAGACATGTCCTCATCAGAAGGTTTATTCTTTCGTATCTTTTTGGTTTTCTTTCTGTTGCTTCCTGTAGTATTTTTCTCGACATTTCTACCTCTCCTTTTCCCCGCTTTTCTCTTTTTTTACATACCGCAATCGCCGCTACATTCTGTACAAAGGATTGTATTAGACTCGTGAAGTGTTTAAAACAGCCAATATAATCAATTTGTTCATTCATCGTTTTCTTTTGGAAAATCCGCCTTCGAAAAACGTTATTTTCGTAAGTTGGCAATGAATGACGTCACAGGAACGATGGTCTTGTTTTAATATTGCTAAATTATTGGCGGCTCTATTTGATGATGTCTACGGTCCAACCTCCCTTCATATTTGTATAACACAAGTAGTAGCTTATAACACAAATAGGTAGTGTAGTGGTAAACAAACAATCCACACTTCTACTATTACAGCTCTATAAACCATATGATGTCATAAAACGTTAGATGACGGAAATTTGATGAAGGTATGCGAACGCACGTTTTTCGTTTTATAAAAATATCTAAAGTTTAAACCTTCATATAATATATCCCTTATTTCTCTACATAATACATTTCAATAAGAATGCTACCTGATTTTTCATATTAATTTATTAATGTAAGGGGTCATATCTTAACACAGAAGCGAAGTTTAACCGCCAAGCTTTTGCGATCTTGGCAAGTCCCATGAAGAGAGATAGGGTATCTTATTTGCTATTCATATGATTCAAGTTCGTACTACACCAACGATGACAATGTCACCATTTTCATCGGTATAAAAAAGTTTACTCTTAATTTAGTAAACAATTTACTGTTCTACCTGTCATTATGTACTAGTACTTGTATGCACGATACACATACGAGTCGAGGCTCCATAAAGTTTGATCGATACTATTTGAATGTACAGGAAGTAACATATTTCTTTATAAAACATTGTTTTTCTTTATAGATCCTTACGCTGTCAGGACTATGTACCAGCAAGAACTTGAGAGCGACGATATGTCGCAGCATAATGGGAATAAACTAATATAATTATCAGTTGAAATTGCACAGCACAAGAACAATACGTTGATAATTAATCCCATATATTACAAAATAAGTTTATGGCAGCACACTCGATTTGAAATAAAACACGGTAATCATATTGAGGATAACCCAAAGATCTTCTGAAACCTGCAGATTCATTCTATGCATACGAAACCATTGTAAAGCCTAGTTATACCAATTACTATCGGCAAAATGAAATCAGTTACTTGAGTAAGTTTAAACGATGATGTCTGCTTTCATCCTGGTTTAACATCTCACGAGGTGTGTAATGTCCGCCTCGGCTGTTTGATATATGCACAAATAATCGCATAGAAGAACTGAAAGGTTTAAACGTTGGAACTAGAATGAACAATTTGACTGTGTGTTGCCTTTTGTACGCTGTCGATGCTGTTCATCTTGTTGATAGCAAAGAAGACAAACGTGTGCAAGGTAAGTGTTTTTTCACCAACGAATGTTGTCAAATCCAAAATTATGGTTGTTGAAAAAGATTGTTGATTTTGTATTATTGGAATGTATCTTGAAAGCAGCATGATGGTTAGTTAAGTAAGTTTCCACTCTATATTACATATGGTCCCCTAACACAACAAATTGGATATTAATATTATGAAATGAACCCATGTTGCAAATTGTAACCGTTGAATGGAAATTCTAAAAATAGTTACCCATAACGATTCAAATAATCTCTTCATTTACAGTTTTAGCTCCATTGATTTTTCTTTAAAAAACTATATTTAGTGATATTAGATGTGCATTTCTCTCTTTAACAAATCAGCGCCAATGGTTCTCATTGCATCAACACTTTATCAGCTGTAGGAAACTATTTTATTTTCACCTTTATACCCACATCAAAATATATATGGATGGCAATTCCTTTGCCTCTCTAGACCACGTTTTGTCTTATCTTCTAGTTTTATGTATTTTGCCTGTTGAATATTTGTATGCCAACTTATATGTTCACTCTGTTGTCATTCACGCCAACCTCTTGGGTTTATGTAATACCTCCCAATAAGATTCAAACAATACAAAGTTGGGTTATAAACATGTTTCATTTTTAATTCTACTTTAAACAGTGTGCCCTTATTACTATCTGCATGTTCTTTTTCAAATCCTTATCCGCACCCGATGTTGCATAGGGTACTGCATCATACAAACGCAGCGTTATCTCGAAGGTGATCAACCCTTAGCTTCAGGTAACAGTACAGGGTAATACTGAATAAATATTAGAGTAAAGAAATCACTTATATTTATTTGACCCCCCCCCCCCCAGATCGAACCCGGAACCTCCAGTACGGTAGCTAAGCGCGCTGACCACTACATCACGGATGTAGACAAATATATATTAATTAATAAGTTTCGTTTTGTTTATTGAACAAAATATTAAACAAAACTATTAATACAGCGTAAAAGATATTTATTGCTGAATATTATATTTAAATAAATTGAATATCGGCCAAAATTTAATGTGAAAAAAGTTTAAAACCTCAACATTTTTTGTTCAAAAGTCAATTAATACACTAAGGATGGGAAGGGTATTTTAACATTCTACGCATTTCAAAGTCAGATATGAAGGAATAACATATGGAAGGAATTAATGTTTTGACATGAATATTATGTGTATCAATCTCTTTGTTGAGGTCTTAATGTGCATACTTATCAATTCCCGTCGCCAGCGAACACCCTTCCTTAGTGTGTTAAGAAAAAAGTACATTCCGATGCCAGAAACGAGTGCAAGAAATTTTATACCATGGAAGCATGTTCTCGAGGGACAGAAAAGCGGATAAAAGTATTGAGAAAAGGGTGAATGCAGTGAATAGAATAAATGATGTGTTGAATGAAGTGATTGCAAATAAAAATATGACCTCTAAAGCCAAACTGGCGGTTCACAATGGAGTACTAGTACCGACACTCGTGTATGGAAGCGAAACGTGGAATTAGCAAAAGAAGAATGAAAGCAGAGTGAAAAGCGCCCTCTCAGACAAATGTGCGGGAAGTCGTTGAATGACAATTAAAAATGAAGATGTAAGAAAACAATAAAGGCTGAACTAGATATAATTGAAATAGCTTAAGCTGGTATAGACGTGTGCTAGTGTGCTAGTGTGCTAGTGAGAGAATGATTGAGGAATTACATACATATATTTGGAAAATGTGAACGCGAGAGCAGAATGAACGGTCAATGAAGACTTGGCATCAACTTGAGATCAATCAGAACCTAAAAATCTAGCCAATTAAAAAGGCTGCGTTACCGGAGGGCATATATGGATTAGATGGAGTTTATTTCAGGACTTACGGGAGTGACATTACGTCTTCTCTGCCTGGAGTATGTCAAAATCTCCTAATAGTAGTAGTACCAGTAGTACGTAGGTACTAATATTTTCACTCCTAATCAAAAAAAGTGTATTTAAAAATGGTACCGATTTATTTTCACAATGTAAATAGCAAATGAGCTGCAGACGTAAAACAATTTGCCATAGGGCATGTGAAAACAACGGCTAAGCGATGTCAGATTTGATACCATGTATTTGTATTAACAAACACTTAAAGGTTATGAGAGCGCCCATACAGAAGGAAATCTTCGTCGGCCCTTCACCAGCAAAGGAAGCAGCGTGCAGAATGACAGTTTACAGGCCAAATTGCACCGTCGGATCATGATTTAGTACAGACTTACCAATAAACAGCAGTCCTTAAGTATGAGTGTCTTAGATTCTCAGTACTAAAATATTTATTCTGGATAGTTAAATCGAGTAGTCAATAAAATAGCCAAATTGTGTAAAGAGAAGGGAAATATTTGATAAGTATGTCACACCGTAACGTGTTACGTTTCGACGAAATGACTCCGGTCAGTCCTCACCTTTAGGGGGCATGTAAATCAGTGTGTACAATCCAGCACCATGTTCTAATAGCCAAAGTGACAGCGGCAGGAAAGTTAGTAACCCTACTGGGGACCCGGGCCCTATTAGGAAACTACCCGCACCGACTGGCCAACCTCCCGCGCTCTGTACTCACCCTTTGAACCTACGAAAAAGTCTATGGAGGAATGCCAAGCAAACCTAAGCTATTAAAACAACCCTATCAAACATTTCTTAATCCTAGAGGTACAGATAGACATGCTTTCTATTACTTTTATAAGCAATGTAAGTAAGTAATGTAGTTACACGTTTATCAAAACCTCTTTGTGAAAGTAAAGTAAAGTTAACCATCAAAGTGAAATAACTTTTGTCTCGCACCTTTTTGTTAGATATAATTGTTTTTGTGGAAATTAAAAAAGAAAACACGATGGGTGACACATTAAGGAGGCAGACTGGGGAGGGTTAGCGGACTCCCGAGGAATTGTAACTTTCGAGGCAAGACTTCTAGGGTCCTAAGGAACACCTGTTCGCGAAAACTAGAACAATCTTTTAAGGGTTTGACCTAAAACATGTTTATTTTTCTCTACAATACTATGGCTATAAATTTTAATTGATCGAATATTGAAAAACGGGACCAAATCGAGGATTTAATGTGCCCGGCACAAAAATCCACTATTTTCTTTAAAAAACCTAATATACGTTACGAAAATTTTTTGTTCAAAATGTGTCCATTGATTTCACCGGAATTAAATATTTTACGAAAAAAATAATACATTTAATTTTAAAAAGGTAGGTATTTGTTTTCGTCTGTTTGTATATATTAATTCTATCGGATTCTTAGGATCTTCAAAAAGAAGAATTCAATCTGACAGCCCCGGAAAAAAAATTGATATGGATAAATGTATATAGTCTTTGGAAAAATAGATCATTTACATAGATAAATGATTTAGTCTTTGGTTTGATCGCGAGCGCTGAAGCAGCAGTATTTTGGTTTGCAAACGAAAGGTAATTATAATTTGTAATATAATTCTGTAAACTGCGATTTAAGTATGGTATTATAAGTAAGGAATCGGTGCACAGTTCGTTTTATAATATGCCCGTTCTTTACCGAATGAGAACAAGTTGTAAAACTGTTTTCATGACAGATAATTCTACTTTGTTTTGTTTAAGTTAAAATGGTCAACTGCGTGAACCTGAACCATGTAGAGGGCGACTCGTGCAATGATCGATGTCAGTTATTTACTGACTTATTCGAAAAGACGAAAGAAATACTGGCAAGAAACTTCACCCTCAGCCTGCCCGAAGAGCAGCTAGTGGTAAAGACGAAATATGAGGGGGCGGCAATAACGAAGGTAGGTGATGGATTTTTCATTATTTTGTTGATAAAATCGCAACGAAGTATTGTCAATATTTATTTTACAATATACATACAAAAAGTAATTTGATGCGTAAATCATCAGTTCATAAAGAGTAAATGGCAAAATAATGTCAAGATGACGTCTCTTACGAACATCTTTCTGGTGTACGGACTTGGGAGGCAGGCGTTTTTATATAAATATATATATATATATATATATATATATATATATATATATATATATATATATATATATATATATATATATATATATATACATATATATTTTTTTTCTTCCATTTACAATATAATATAATTACAATTCCAAAAATATTATGTCCGCCTACGTAGTGTAATGGTCAGCACGCTCGGTTACCATTCTGGAGGTCCCGGGTTCGATTCCCAGGGGGGGGGGCCAAAAAATATAAGTGATTTTTTTCTCTCTAATATTTATTCAATATTACCCTGGACTGGTACCTGAAGCGGAGGGCTGACCACCTTTCCTTCACGTGTTATCGATCAAGATAAAAACTTTATATGATGCAGTTCCCTATGCACCATTGGGGTACAGATAAGGTTTTCATGATGATTTGATGATGTTAATACAAAAAGAGATCCCACAAAGGGTATACATTTTATTTTAGGTTATAATAAAGGGTACCTACTGAAAGAATACTATGGCTATCAAAAATATTAATAAATTAAAAGTGCTAATATAAACTACGAAAATTTGATTTGAACAGAAAACGAAAAAGGAAAATTAAAACAGTCAACAATAAGTATGTGCTACATACAAATATGAGTATATTCTTTGTGGAATGAATCAAACCGTTTTGGAGCTATGAAAAATGAGTGCCTTTGCGCGAGTCTGGCTCGCAGTTTAGTCGGCATATTTTTCATCGCAGTCACCGCAAGAAATTTCATAAATACCGCTTCTATCTAGTATGTTTACTTTTGATTTTGAGTTTCCGAGAATTTGACCCGAGTTTACAAGAATTTGAGTAGTCGTATATATAAATAAAACTCATTAGAGTGTTTAATTTTAATAAAATATTCTGGATTTTGTTAAATTTTCTGTTATAGAAGGAACGACGCAACAAAAGAAACATACCCTGGTGCCTAGAGTGCGGACAGCGGGGAAACTTAATTGCGTGTCCGGACTGTTCTGGATCCTACCACGAGGACTGCCCTTATACAGTTGGTAAATATAACATTATTATGGTTTCTGAACTTGAGATGAAACATCTACTTTTTTTTACATGAAAGAAGGTGGAAGACTGAGCATCCCAGGGCTCGAGTGATCTCTTTCTACACTTGTGTGTTGTTTGTATGTTTGGATCCCGTTCACACGAGGGAAGTAATTCAATAAATCATCCTCTTTTGCGTAAAATTGGCACTTTGTTTATGACCAGAATTAAAAAAATAAAATAAAAATACGACGCAGCCGATACTTGCTTTGTTAAAACAGTTTTGATTTTTTAATTGTTTTAAATTCTTTTGCATTGAACGATATAAAAAAAAAAAAATATAGTACAAAAGAAGATCCCACAAAGGCGTAGCCTGTGTGTGGGTTATTAATTATTAGTTCACGGGATATCCAAGTATTAGTTGGCTACTGTTCTCAAATGTGTTATAAGTAAATATTTCGTAAAAAAATGTTGAGAGAAAGGTTAGGATCATTATGTAAAAACACAGAATTCTACGTTTCATATTGTAGTGAATCAGTTAATGTTTGATAGTTAATTTTAAATATATTTTTATTTGTTGGTCCTCAATATATAGAATGGGCGAGTCTGAAGTTTTCCTCATCCGGACATTCCCATTCTTTGTCCAGACATATTTATAAGCAAGGGGTTTGGTGGTTTTTGCTAACCAAAGAGGGTGCTTGTTGGTGGTCGTTAATTTTTCACTAGTATATATCTTTTCCAAGGATGCAGAAATGTTTATATCTTTTGGAGAAAAATTCCCCTTAATTTTTTTTGAGTCATCACACTTTCTTTCGCCTTTGTGTTGAATTTCACAGTTACAGTTTTCATGGCGGGGTTTGAATAGATGTTTATAAAATTATTGTCACTCGTAATATCGCTGCAATCAAGTTTATTCAGTAATAACTTGACCGCAGATTTGGAGTTTTATTTTTTTTTTACTTTTGATAATCCTCGAATTTCTATTGTCGTTTCTAGTGACTTTTGTTCCATTTTATTTAGCATAGTTTTTAGATCTCTAACTTCTTTTTGGGTCTCTTTCAGTTTGGATTCATTCCATTTTTATTTCTCGCTTGTATCAGTCATCGATATTTTTTGAGAAGAATTCAATTGATTTTCTCATTTGGGTCAACTCATTTTTTAGAATTTTTTCATTTTGTTACTAATTTTTTTGATCAATTTTTCTTCATCCTTTTTAAATTCTAGAAATTTTTTGTCCATACACTCGAAAAATTTTGTTTCTGAAGATGCTCGGGTTGAGATTATTATTATTTATTTAAGTCAATTTTATTTTTAAACACTTTACAATTTAGCGGTATCTATTGGAAATTATTAAAAAACATTTACTCGATTGTGAGCTTGGCTAGCGCTTAAATCTATTACTATAGAGGCATCTGCAGAAATTTGATTCAGATTAAAAGTTGAATAATTGAAAAAAAACAGAAAATTAGAAGTAGGAACACACAACAGGGCTTTATATTAACACTCTTTTCAAGATTTCATGATCACTTTTAACTTGAATTGTTTTTGTCGGGAGTATTCGATTCACCGCTGACAGAAATGACAGAAATTTTATGACAGAAATGTTGATAGTAAATTTGTTTGTTCGTAATTGGCATTTGAGTTTCATTGCCGAACACTTGAAATGCGGACAGTTGTAAAGTGAGTATTCGTGTTTTGCGCGGTCGTCATGGAACCGTATTTTTCTATTCACAGTCGCAGATTCTTAAATTCTACAGAGTTATGAATTGACAAAGTTGACAGAGACAAATGTTTGCAGACGTACCCTGTCGGCAATGCAGCGAAGGCTGCCTGATACCGTTCGGAAGCATCGTGTGGTATGCAATGCCGTTCTACAGGTGGTGGCCAGCCTACTTACTGCCCCTGGAGCTCAAGCCTGCGGTGCTGGGAAGGCGGCCCTCCGAGCGTCACCAAGTGGTGATATTTTTTCAGGAGGCGCTGTACGCTTGGGCTGACCCGAGGCTGATGTGCATTTTCACAAGAGGTAATAAAGATTGTCGAGACCGCATTAAGTGTAAAGTGCACAGTTGACTTGTAAAAATCGCTTAGTTCCATTTCTAAATTTAAACAATCAGAGTTTGAATCTCGATATAATATCTAAAAGTAGAATCAAATAGAAATTGTTCATACGGTAAGGTAGGTACACCAAAATTAGTTATCAACATTCGAAATGGTAAATCAAACAAGAAATTATGCGATCCGGATGCTATTCCTAATTAATTTACTTTCATTATTTCAGAACATCATTTCTATCGGGTCAAGAAGCCGGCTGGCCGCCTGCTGCAGGCTTTCTATGAAGCCAGAAGACTGGAGAGGAAGACCGATGCTTTCGAAGATTGAACGCTTCTTCTCCGTCTTAATCCTCATTGCTGAGGGTTGTGACCCTTGCAGAAGCAATGACTCTTCTCCAGTTATCCCTTGACTGCGCTGCACGTAGCGCTCCAACCACTGAGGTGCCTGCTGCTGCCTTAATTTGATCGGTCCATCGTGTGGGGATCTTCCTCTCCCTCTCTTTCCCTCCAGGCTACCGATCGCAACTAGTCGTTCCAGGCTATCCTCGTTGCCACGTGCAACGTGTCCAAAGAACTGGAGAATCCGTCGGGTACAGATATCGGCCAGAGTCAACGCTTATTGTATAATAAATGTCCAGAATTTTTATTACTACCTATTAACTAATTAATTTAAATATATATAGTTTATTGATTTGTTAAAGTTTATTTAATTTTATTGATTTCTTGAAGGCTATTTTATTTAATTGGTTAAATATGTTAGTTGATAATAAATGTTCATGTAATGTTTAACTTCTTTATATCCTTGCCTATATAATTTTGTATCATTATTCCAGTTTTTTATTAATCCCTATTGTATAATAAAATGTCCTGAAATTTTATTACTTAATATTAACTAAACCCATATAGTTAATAATAAGAAGGTTAATAATGAATTAGGGAACGCAAGTTAATTGATTTGTTGAAGTTTGATTTTTATTTTTTATTGCTCAAATAAGAAAGTCAATGATAAATTCCCGGTTCGGGGTGTGAATAATTATAATTATGTTAGTTCGTGAGCAAAAAATAACGATTTGTCTTATGAACTTTTAATTTTGTGGCTAATCCCTTTATTTTATTTCACATTATATGATTTAAAAACAGCAGATGGACTTGTCTGAATTTGCACAAAACATGACTCATTTACTGGACTAACCTTACCGTACACGTAATAGATTTATTATTTTTATTCACTTAAATACAAAAAAATGTTAACAACAAAATACAATTTTCGGATAATTATTTATTTTTAATTTCATTAATTGATTCGGCAGACACTTTGTGGTAAAATCTATCCATTTTTAATTAATGTTTGACTTAGTAAATACCACTATTTCTTAAAATCTACTGTGACACGTGTTTCGATGCATTCCGCATCATTTTCAAACACCGTATGTGAAGCTAATTCTAAATTTTAGAGTTGGGTCCTCGGGACGTTGAAGGTTGAAGAGGGGGTAGTAGCTGTTTCTTATTTTTATTTATTAATTTAATTTTTATTTTTTATTTTTATTTCTTATCAGTGGGAACATGGACAAAAGGGGGAGGCTTTAGTCATTGTCATATTGTTAATTATGGGTTTATTGTTATTTATATCCTTATGAATTTCTATTGTTTCAAAATGCTGCAGTTTATGGCTTTTCGTATTGATTATTTTTAGGATTTCTATGTTATTGTGGTTAAATTTGTGATCATTATCTATTAAATGGTTAGCGAATTCCGAAAAATCATTATTTCTCAAACATAATTCATGTTCCCTGATTCTTGTTTTGAATTTTCGGGAAGTCATACCAATATACGAACTTCCACAGTCGCAGTTTAATTTATATATGCCACTATTGTCCAATATATTTTCATCATTATTTTGTGTTTTAAAAATCTTAGTTAAATTATTTTTTGTGTAAAATGCTGGTTTTATATTATTTGGGAATTTTTTGGTAATTTTATGTGATGTTTTATTTATGTAAATGATTCTTTTCCAGTTGGTTTTTACTTTTTCATTATACGTATCGGCTGAGTAGAGAAATGTTTTTGTTAAATTCTGTTTATTTTTACGCGCCAATATCGCGTCTATTATATTTGGTTTAAAACCGTTATTGTAAGCAATTTGTTTAATTGTATTTATTTCTCTTTTGAACTTATTATCATTTAATGGGAATTGTAGTGCTCTATGGATCATGGAGTTGAAGCTAGCTAGTTTATGATTAAGTGGATGGGCTGAACAAGAGGAAATTACAGTATCTGTATGTGTGGGCTTACGGTAAACATCAAAAGTAATTTTTTTATCTATTATTTCTAAACTGAGGTCTAAGAAATTGATTTGTTTACCTCCGTTATTTTCTAATGTAAATTGTATTTTATCGTTAAAATATATTGATAAAATTGAGAAAGGAATCCGATTGTCTTGTTGTTCCTTTCCAAATAACCAATATATCGTCTACGTACCTGAACCAGTTTTTTACAAATTCGAGTAGGGGATGCTTAGACTTAAAGATTTCATTCTCTAAGTTATTTATGAAAATGTCAACGTCCCAAGGACCCAACTCTAAAATTTAGAATTAGCTTCACATACGGTGTTTGAAAATGATGCGGAATGCATCGAAACACGTGTCACAGTCGATTTTAATAAATAGTGGTATTTACTAAGTAAAACATTAATTAAAAATATTTATTTTTAAACAAAAGAACATGCATTTGTTATTACATTACCATACTTAATTTTACTTAAATAATAAAATGTTAACCTTCGCCGTGAGGTTCTTCGATGGTATCGGGTAAAATATCCCTTACTGTTTCGGATCAGTCTCGAGTGCCTTATGGAATTCCCTGTAATATGGGGATATGTATGATAGTAATCGCTACTGGTCTTGTGTATGATTTCTCGGCTTCCAAATCTAGTATCATGCCTCGACGTAAATATGATATTTTTTTATAGCAGCTGCCTTATCCAGAGTTGTATTAAACTGAATAATCCTCGGTTCATTCTTGTTAAATCGCAGCCACTTTATGTCTCTCCAAACAAACTTATTTTCATCTGAATCTATTTTTTTGACTCGCAATGGCCCTTTTAAGAGTTCCGAGTAGTTGAAAGATTCTGCGCACGTCATTCCCGTAACCTTAAATGGATTTTTCTTCGCGACATCACAAATTGATTTCGTACTATCGTGAGGATGTTAGAACAAAAATTAACTTTTTTATATATATATTATTTGTATCCAGAAATTTTATTACTAAATACTTATATTAACTAAAACATTATAGTTTATTGATTTGTTAAAGGTTATTTTATTTGATTGGTTAAATAAGAATGTTAATAATAATTTAGGGAACGCATACCCATACTAGTACTGGCTAGTCAATCGATTAAGTATTTTTTTTTTTATTCTTTGAATAAGTTAGGTAATATTATATGTAATGCATTTCTGTATATGTGTTTGCTAAACACTGTTTTACTTATTAAATATTTTTTTCAAAAAACGTGTTTTTTATTTTAATGAACGCCCTTATCATTTCTTCAGTCTTGTTGTATTTACTCTTTTTCAGTTTAACTCTCATTGGCCCGTTTTAATACCCTCGAGGCAGTGTGCTGCTATGGGTTGCTCAAATGATGGAAATATGTTCAAAAAGATGGTTGTTAAAATATGGATTTTTTTACTATCCTATTTCCTAATTGGAATTCTTGCACCATCAATATACGCAATCACTTGATTTGATATGAATAAAGTAAAAACTAATTGCCATTTCGTGTACTTTATTGTTCGCATATACATATCTATCTATAATCTATATAAATAAGTCAGTGCCGAGCGATCCCATTCGCTGGCCCAGTGTAAACTCGAAGTTTGATAATCGTTATTGAGACCGAATATAATGGCAAATACCAAACATAAAACTATGCGGAATATCCTGAACACGAATAATTACCAAATAATCGGTTCATATTAATTGTGTACTGTGCGAGCCAGTTGTTAAAATTTTAGCAGCACGTCACTGCTTATGGTAATGTAATGTCTTCATACCCTCATCCGCACCCGATGCTGCATAGGGCACTGCATCATACAAACGCAGTGTTGTCTCGATCGTTAACACACGAAGGGAAGGTGATGAGCCCTCCGCTTCAGGTAACGAACGGTACAGGGTAATACTGAATAAAGATTAGAATAAAAAAATCACTTACATTTATTTGTTTATTGAACAAATCATTTACATGTTTTGTTTTTTGAACAAAACTATTAATACAGTGTAATAGATATTTATTGCTGAATATTGTGTTTATATTATTTGAATGCCGGCCAAAATTTAAAACCTCAACATTTTTTGTTCAAAAATCAATCAACACACAAAGGATGGGAAGGGTATTTTAACCTTCTACGCTGGCCTCATTTCAAAGTCAGATATGAAGGAATTACATATTCAATGTTTTTATATGAATATTATATATATGTGTGTCAATCTCTTTGTTAAGGTCTTAATGTTCATAATTATCAATTCCTGTCGCCAGGGAACCGCAGGCGTAAAAATCACCCTTCCCTTAGTGTGTTAAGAAAAAAGTACATTCCGATACCTGAAACGAGTGCAAGAATTTTTATACCATGGAAGCATGTTCTCGAGGGAGTGAAAAGCGGATAAAGATATTGATAGGAGGGTGAATGCAGTGAATGAAGTGATTGCAAATAAAAATATGACCTCGGAGCTAAACTGGCGGTTCACAATGGAGCGCTAGTACCGACACTCGTGTATGGAAGCGAAACGTGGAATTGGCAAAAGAAGAATGAAAGCAGAGTGGACGCTGTTGAAAAGCGCCCTCTCAGACAAATGTGCGGGAAGTCGTTGAATGACAATTAAAAATGAAGATATAAGAAAACAATAAAGGCTGAACTACGAATAATTGAAAAGGTTTAAGCTGGTATGGACGTATGTTAATGAGATAATGATTAAGAAAGTACATACATATATTTGGCACATGTGAACGCGAGACCAGAATGAACGGTCAATAATGACTTGGCATCAACTTGAGATCAATCAGAACCTAAAAAAACGTTGCCGGAGGGCATATATGACTAGTATGGATTTCAGGACAGACGGGAGTGACATTTCGTCTTCTCTGCCTAGAGTATGTCGAAATCTCCTAAAAGTAGTAGTAGTAGCAGTAGTACGTAGGTACTAATATTATCACTACTAATTAAAAAAAAATGTATTTAAAAATGGTGCCGATTTATTTTCACAAAGTAAATAGCAAATGAGCCGCAGACGTAAAACAGTTTGTCATGGGGCATGTGAAAACAACGGTCAAGCGACGGCAGATTTGATACCATGTATTTGTATTAACAAACACTTGAAGGTTATGAGAGCGCCCGTAGAGAAGGAAATCTTCGTCGGCCCTTCACCAGCAAAGGAAGCAGCATGCAGAATGGCAGTTTACAGGCCAAATTGCACCGTCGGATCGTGATTTAGTACAGACTTACAGCAGTCCTTAAGGGTGTTTTCTAGGCGATAAATTTTATGTGTGAAAAGCACCCCTTGAGACGGATTCTGGCACCTCCCAAATATTACAGTATTTCGGTTTGATTCTTTGACTTTTAGGTTTGATCGCATTGACACAGATGGCACTATTCACGTGACTTAGCCATACATAATTACATGTATCTTTTTTTAATAAATAACATCTAAATAAATCAAAGTGTGATGAATGGGAAAATGAAACAATTTTTTTTTACTCTACTGAGTAGTTTTATTATGAAAATCCGCCCATTCTACTAGACTTATCCAGAAAGAATGGGCAAAGAAAACTAACAACATTATGATATTACTATTTAAAAAAAATAATAAATAATAATAATTCAGGATTCATTCACAATCAACAGAAAGCGTGCAAAAGAAATTTTTGAAGTATGTTAAATTCATAATAAATTCACCTGGGGACACGAACGATTTCCTTGACACTTTTCAATATAAATTCAGAAATCAAACTTGATTACAAACTGACGCGACAAGATCGATCTGTCTAGATCTGTCAGCAGGAAGTTCATTTTTTGATTCCATGTAAACGTTCGATAAAATTTTCTGATCACAAATGTCAAATACATGAACAATTTTCTTGGCACTAAAAATATAAGTTACTAATGATTGCAAATTGTCAACGGCAAACTGACAGTTCACAACGGAGTGCTGGTGAATATAAGATGGATAATTTTTTACAATGGCTACAGGTAGTTTATTTTAAAAAATGTAAGTTGCAGTGGGCGATATTTGATCGAAATTACACAAGCGAAAGTATGGCAGTAAAATATAACTTCAAACTATAGGGCTTGAATCGATAAACAAAAATTGTTTACATCAATATAACATTATATATTCAACTTCAAACCCTCATCCGCACCCCAATGGTGCATAGTGTACTGCATCATATAAACTCAGTGTTATCTTGGTCCGTTAACACATAAAGCAAAGGTGACCAGCCCTCCGCTTCAGGTACCAATCCAGGGTTATATTGAATAAATATTAGAGTGTAACTCTAATATTTAGTATAAGTAACCGGAGAGCGTGTATGACAAGATGTATGGATGTGAAGGAAGCCAGGAGTGTATGTCAGAATAGATGGGTGCGGCGTTCCACCCTCTCTGCCTATCCCATACAAACGGCGTGATGATAGTAGTAGTAATATAATTGATCGTTTCGTTGATATTTTGTAAAAACAAAACATAGCTCTTTGGCAAGTGATACAGTTTTACGAAATTATCTCTTGTGGGCCAAGCGCAGAAAAGTTGATTACAGTATATTAAATATTAAATTTTAAAATACAAATTATTTTAACCTTTTTACGATTTTATCAAAACTTCACTGTTCAGCTAAAAAATTCGTGGCTAAAACTAGATCGACTTCATCGCATTGATAGGATACGTGTTGAATTCCTGTCACACAAAAAGGGATGCGTCTTGAACAGTTGCTTTATATTACATGCGTAGAATTAATATATACATTTTGAAGCGCATTTTTCATTACTTATTTTTCGTTAAATCCGGTGGGGCGTATAGAAAATTCGATAGTAGAAACTAATTCGATAGTAAATTAGATATAATAGTTACTAGTTCCAATTTTCGACACAATAACGGTTAGCGGCAGACCTCCCGGTCGCGTAATTTTAATTATTTATAAAATTAGATAAATTAAACACTAAAAACTATATTCATATTTTTTGACGATGAAAATTTTTTTTTAAATTTACGAAAAAAATTGATGCGAGAATTTTTTTTTTTGAATTTTATTATTAAAAAGGTATTTAAAAAAAATATATATTTGAAAAAATTAGTGAACCGGATTTAAGTAATATTTATTCTTAATATAAAATAAATAAAAAAAATATATACAACATCATTCTCATTAAATATTCAATATCGTACTCTATACTTAAGTAATTTTTTTTCTCATAAACAAACAATGTATTTATTCTTTTGTTATTTTTTTAAAAATAAATTTAAATAGTGTCTATCAATGACTAATATTATTTTCTTCATACATTTCGAAAAATTCCTCCAAAGAACCGCCTTAAGTATTAGTATCTTAGATTCTCAGTACTAAAATATTTATTTTGGATAGTTAAATCAAGTAGTCAATAAAATAGCCAAATTGTTTAAAGAGAAGGGAAATATTTGTTAAATATGAAACGTTAAAAGAAAATCAACTGATCCCAGAACCTAAAAAGTTTCACTCCCAACGCGCTTGAGTCACACAAATTTTTAAATGTTGGCATGATAAAGCCTGTTTTCTACTCTGTAGGAAAATGTCCCACCGATAATAGCTATAGTCTCCTGCTATATTCCTAGGTCACTGCTCGCATCGTAACGTGTTACGTTACGACCCCGCCTTTAGGGGGCATGTAAATCAGTGTGTACCACTATGTCCAGCACCATGTTCCAATAGCCAAAGTGACAGCTGCTGGAAAGTTAGTAACCCTACTGGGGACCCCGGCCCTATTAGGAAACTACCCGCACCGACTGGCCAACCTCCCGCGCTCTGTACTCACCCTTTGAACCTACGAAAAAGTCTATGGATGAATGCATTGAATTGATAATCGTTTACATGGCACGGATGAATGCAATAAATACGTCTTTTAATTATTACCAAAAAACGTACAAGTTCACTTTTCAGTTTGTTAATGTGAATGCAATGGAGATAATTGAATCGTTATCATTTTTGTCATGGACAGTTTCCTTTTTACTCTAATAATTTGGTGATAACTAAAAAAATACAGTCCCGAGACCCTTAATAAAAAACAAACCTAAAATCAAAACTATTCATTTGGTTCTGAGGTTTGACCCAAGATATATTGAATTCGCCCAGGCTACATATTTTTGCACTTTGGAAGTGTAAAAAATAAACCTCAAATACTGAAAAATTGTCACCTTTTACCACAGTATATTTGCTAGTCCTGTATTTGTGTAAAAAAACCGCAGTATTGCGGGGTTAATAAATCTGGGAACTCTATCTTATAGACAAATCGCAGAAAGTGAAAGTGTTTCCCGGCGTTCTGTTAACAGGAACGCAATTTTTGTTTTAATCACCCTCAACGAGCAATAATAGACAAAATTGTAGTGGAATACGATGAACAATGCCTAGAATGGATCGAAAATTTATCCAAAGAGCTATAAAAAGTCATAGTGCTCTAGTAATTTAAAAAAAATTAGTTTGGATGAAGAGGACATTCACATATCAGTGACCACACTAAGGTGATGTCTCTATAAAGCTAATTTAATATGAATAGTTTAAGTATAGCTGAAAGCTTCACTGAAAACCACCTAAGGAAACAAAACTATTTTTATTATCTGCGCCGACGTTTTACTTGAAAAAATAAAAATATTTATTTCTTATTTATTCTGTATTTTTTTAAAAAGTAAAACGTCAGCGCAGATAATTAAAATTGAATATTGATTCCTTAGGTGATTCGCAGTGACGAGTGTCGCCTGGAGGCTGTCACGGAAAGCCGACAATTTGTTAGAAGACCATTAGAGAGATGTGATGAGGATTGCGTTGTAAAAGAAATAATCCAAAGATCTGTCTGTCATAACTAGGTTGTTCCGACAGATCTTCAGTTTACTCTCTCAGGTTTCTGATAATATGTCAGAACTACCTACCTACCTACACTATACTACCGAAGACTAATTTGTCTAGAACAAGGGTAGCCAACCCACGGTCCGCGGGCCGCATGCGCCCCGCCGGGCGTCTACTTGCGGTTCGCGGAGCAAATCGCACATTTTTCCTTTAGTGAACACAAAACCACCAAAAGAACATTTCATCGTGCGTATTTCGTATCATATCACATATATGGAAGTATTTCACTATCCTGACAATTTCAGGACCCATAATGGCGTCAAGTAGTAAAGGCGTTGGACTAAAAGAGAAGAGTAGGTAACAGAAGAACTGAGAAGTTTTTAAGACTATTTTTTCGTGGAATTTAATAAATTTGGTATCTTGAAAAAGTAAAACATTAATTGGCATTACGAGGCTAAACATGCAAATAAGTTTGAAAAGTACCCAATAAATATGTTTAATATGAATTGAATATATATATACATATATCGTAGTCACATAGGAGAAAGTGACCATGTGCAGTTTTTTACAAAAAACGTGATTATTGACTATTTGACATCTTACTAGCTTAATATTGTCCTGAAAAAATCCCAAAGCGATTTTAAGCTTCCAAGTATAATATATTGACTTGTTAAAAATGACTAACTGCATTGATGTTTATTTTCTTGCCAAGCAAAAGTGACCAAGTGACAGGTGGACATTATTGCTTATTGTAACAATTTTCAACGCGATGAAGTTCTGTATGAAACATTTGACATTTAAATATTTCTCTTTGAACAAAGTGACTAAATTTCAAGTAAAATGGCCAGTAGAGGTAAATTATTGATGGAAATGTGTAAAAATCAAGAACGAGTGATCCATATAATGTACATGAATTAATATTTGACGATATGTTAGACCTCAAATCTTCTTCTAACCCTTATCCGCACCTAACGGTACATAGGGCACTGCACCGTATTGATGCGGTGTTATCTTAATCGTTACTTACATGAAGGCAAGGTGATCACTCCTGAGCTTCAGGGACCAGTCCAGGGTAGTATGAAATAAATATTATAGTGTAAAATCACTAATATTTATTTTCAACCCCCCCTGGGAATCGAACCCGGGACCTCCTGCACGGTAGCTAAACACGCTTACCATTACAGCACGGAGATATACACATATCTCAAATCCAAAAACATGACGAAAAACCCGATAAAAATGAAGACAGCGAAATGATTTTTTTTAAAGAACTGTCATTTATCATTTTTTATTACCTTACAACAATTCCCTTAAAGAAAACACAATTTACATAGAGAAAACTTATAATATTTTTAGTGTGTCCAAATATTTGTTCACAAGTATCGATTATCTCCAATTAAAGGAGATATTTTTTAATATTATTTAAGATTTAAAAAAAAAAAAAAATTAACCCGCAAAGCTTTTATTTTAGATGCTTGTCTGCAGGTAGGATAGTCAGGATAGGGAAGAGTAATGTGAAAAATACATCACAAACACCCACACCAATTGAAAATAAATCTTTCTTGAATTCATTTTTCAACTGGCGGGAATCGAACCCGCGACGCCTTTTTCATAGTCGATCGTCTACCCAACTACGCCACGGCACCTGTGAAAACCCGTCTCAACATAGATGAAGAAGAATATTGAAGTCTGTCTTAAGTAGTCTCGTAAATGCCCTGACTTCCATATTTTTCTTCATGTGAGTACGTTGAGATGTCATAAGGAAAACTTGACGTAAAATTTATTTGCAGATTCTATTTTTTGGCAGTGACATGAATGAGATTTCGACTCGTGTAAGGTAATATTTGACCCTCGCATTGAATTCGAACACGTTACTGACACTGTACAATAGTAATGCGACGCCGATGCAGGGAAGGCACAATACTTTGCGACTATGTTTGTCCAACTCGAATATCGCTCGGCCCGTCAGGCCCGTCAGGCCCGTCAGGCCCGTCAGGAACGTCACTCTGGGGTCCGACTATCGCCGTGAACGCCGTAATCTATGTTTCGTTATCGAGATCATGTAGTAAAACGTGTCTCCGTATAAGAAAAACAATATTTATCACAAAATCACAAATACATTTCATGCTTGTATGATAGAATAAATAACTTTTTATGTTACGTACAGTTAACATTCTAAAATTATGACTTAAGTTATCAGATAAAGTACGTTACATCACCGTATTGCGAATGTGGACGAGATATAGGGGATGCAAACCATACGTTCTTTCAGTGTCTGCTCACTGCAGAGAAGAAGAAATTTCTAAATAGCTCAACACAGGCAGGAATCCAACTCCCCACCCAAGTATCCACCCTTCTTTCTGAACCTAATTCTAGAATTGCTCTTTATATATACATATATATATATTTATATATATATATATATATATATATATATATATATATATATATATATATATATATATATATATATATATAAATATATTTATATATATATATATATATATATATATATATATATATATATATATATATATATATATATATATATATATATATATACATATATATAATACAAATATATTTAAGTAAATAAAAAAATTCTGACAAATTGAATGAATTTAAGTAGTAAATTATAATTACATATAATGTAGTTTTGCAAATATTTTTTGTATGAAAACTTATTTTTGTATGTAGATTTAAATGACATATGGGTGAATCTGGAATCGTTGGTTGATAACGCCTTCTACATCACTTTTGTGCACTGCATGGACTTTTGTCTAGCCCTTACCAGTCTGATGATGTCGGTAACAACGAAACCCGGTATTTGGTCAAATTAAATAAATGTGGAAAAACAATATTGTAGTTATTTTATTTTGGTCCTTTGGCCTAGGTACGATGGAAAAAGCCGAATAGAAGAAAAAAAATACTCTTTAATTGTTTTTTATGCATAAAAAAAACAACAATTATTGGTAACAATACTTTGATTGTCATTGCTAATTGCTAGTAATATGGTCAAAAATACACTTTGGTCTACGTATTTTTAAAGCTCAGTTTTTCAATCACAGTTTTCAAAATTTAAAAAAAATATTTAGTTAAATTTGTGATGTTAAAAGGAAAATTATTTTTGATGTGAAGCTTCTCTAACGAGAATCTAGAGTGCAATTTCATGTTTATTAGGCACATTTCATTACGTCGTTGATGCTCTTGGTAAAATCGAATATAAAATCCCGGGCTAACTAACTTTCTTAGCAAAAAAATGGTAGTACATAAAGAATAAAGGCACATTCGTTACATGAGAGAGAAGAAAGATGGTTCATGGAGAGAGCTATACGTTCCAACGTTACGGTAGTGGAGCAAAAGAGAGCGACGTGTACAAAGCGATAGAATAATGTGATAGAATGATGTGTCACGTCAGATGCTGTATATGAACAGCTGAGATACCACACATTTTTGTAATTAATATTTATCACTCTGTTCTCGATGTTTTTGTTATATCACGGACATATCACATCTCATATTTTACTTATCTCAAACCTTTCATATCAGTACAATCAATTGAAAGACCAATCAATGATAGTTCAAATATTGAATAAATATAATATTTTTTAATGTTGTATTTCTTTTGAGCTGCTTTTTCTCTCTATTTTTCTGTCTCTCGTGCTAAATCTTTTTTACAAAATACATATTTAAATAATACAAAATAGTTGGTAAATATACAAAAACATTTCAAATATAACGTTTCTACCTCTCTAATAAAGTAGATACTTGTGTTTAGAGAGGGAGTTTGTTTTATTTTTTTTATAAACAAATTAAATTTAAAAAAAAGGAAATAATTTTTTTTCCTTGGTATGGAGTCTAGGTAGGGGTGAGTCTTTAGGTAGGGAGGTTTTTTTAAGTTTAGTTTTAAAGGTTTGATAGATTTTAAGTTTATTTTATTGTCTGTTTGTCTTGTTCATGTTTTATCTTGTTTTAAATTGTTTATCTTTTGATAATTTTTACTTCCATCTCACGTATACGTTGCTGCGTACATTTTTTGTCTTCGATAGAATCGCTAGCCATTTTAATATTCTTCTGAGAGACAAACTAGACTTGGGAATCGAACCACGAATGAACGGAAGATGTGTATAGTAGTTGTATAAGTGTGCGTATTGTTCGACAGACTTGTTTTTCGGTAATTAATTTTGTGTGAGGGGTTTCAGATGAATTTTTTTCTGTCTTCGTTAATTAATATTTTCATAAATGAATCCTGCCAAGATCGGTCTCGATGTTTGCCAAATAAAAGGGGTTACATTCACAAGCCAAACTTGCCCAAAGAATTATAATAACAATTTCTGTCTCCGCCATCGAATTATTAAGTTTCTTAACAATATTTAGAGAGTACGTAAATTGAGATTTTTTTCACTACAGGAGCTGTTTATATAAAGATTTTAATATTGATAATACACGTATCATTCATCATTATTCCTATATAGTTTAGCTAGGATTATAATAATATTCTATGTGGTGCATCTATGGGTGACATTACTAAGCTTTTACGAGCAGAAACCTTCGTGAAATGTCTAGGAAACACCTGAAAATATTCAAATATAAATAAAACTTACTAAAAGCTCGTGTATTATGTTTTAAATTAAAACATAAATATAACTTTTGAAATTTGAGTAGGTAGTGTGGTAAAAATGGTGAATGTGACGCGTGTACAAAGTGGTCACTTCAACTAGCCGACGAAGGGTTGTAAGCCCTGTAAATGCCCACATTTGCATATTCTTCTTCGTTTGTCAATAATTTTTCTTCACAATTTCAGATGCCATTTAACATATTTGATAACTTTTTATCACGTCAATCACGATATAGCATCGCGCTAATTCGCCCACAGTTTTCGGGGGTGCTCCTGTCGCAATAATAGATTCTTCTAGAAGGAAGGAGGAGTGTTTTCTAGCTGCGGGTTGGTCGTAAGTTGTTCACGGGGTGGCCCAGGTTTCTGTATCAATCGGAGGTCTTTATGCGTTTTGGACTTGCCGCCGCCAATTTGTAGAATTCGAACGGTAATATTACTTCCTTATCGAGCCAATATTTACAGATTCTCTCGAACCTCCTTAGTTTGTACTCGTTTATCCTCCAATGCGCCGCAAGTTTACTCGACCAAGCGGATATGTGGAATCTCAATATCCACGCTAAATCTTTGCCGCACCTCTTGACGCGGAAAAACCACAAAATGAACGCTAAAATTGCGTTCACCCGCAGTCTCTTCGGAGTTTTCACCCACACTTTGAAAATATGGCTCATCGTCAACACCCTCGCCGGTGCTGAAATGTGGAAAAGCATCAATAATACGGGCAGGAGTTTGACGGAAATGTTAGTGCGGCTTTTTTCCAGAGAAAAATACTCTCTTCTAACCGATTAGCTAGCCATCACGTCGCTTCGGTGGGCAGAGAGAATAGAACGCCTCGCTAATCTGTCGTAGCGAACAATCTTCGCCTTTTTTACTTTCACGCATCTCCTCATACATACCCGCCGATTATCCCAACTACTGACCTGACCTGACCACGCCCAATTATTGAATTACTCGATCATACCAAGTTTTCCTCGGTCTTATGAATTTGCTTTACTATTCGTTCTTCACTCGCTCGATTCACATGCCCGAACCATCTCAACACCCCTCTCTTACATCTCGACATTGCTTTTTATAAACGTATCGACAATACTAATGTCAACTTTACATTATTTCTGTACATCACCTTTTCCTGCATTCGTTTCCTTAATTTTTTTTAAGATTCAAACCCCGGATATACTTTTGGATACATTTTATAATATAAAAAAATACAAAAATGTGAATTAACTTCAATTAAGGTTAATTTTTAATAGTAATTTATTTTTTTAAAGAAGTTTATATTTACCTGGATTTGAGGCTTCCATTGTAGATATAAAACGCAGTAATAATACGTCACGTTAATTTTAACATCAGAATAACGCACACGTCGAACCGCTATGCGTACAGAAATTGAATTGAATACTTGCCTACGCCGCCTCTACGAGGTTGCATAACTCAATTTTCTTCCGAAAATTTGCTTCATTTTTTATGCATCGAATATGGTGCCGAATTTAATTTAAATCAGGTCGATTTAAAAAAGCAGAACAGTTATAAAACAGGGATCCAAAATAAACGAACTGAAAAAATACTTACATACTTATATGTTCTCCTTACAAACTTATTTTTTTCCCTTTAAATGTGCTTGAACGAGAATTGAAAGAGATGAAGAAGAGCCGCCACGAGAGTGGAGCAAAAGATAGCGATGTAAACACACAATATTTATAGGGCAAACATCATATTGACGCAGTATTATCTTAATTAAAAATTAATTTAAGTAAGTAAACTTAAGTAAAAATATTAAGTGATAAATTTAATTTAGTGTTGTCGTTGTTTTTAATGCCAAATCTTATTGACAGCTGGCTGAAAGCAAAGTCAGGTGTTATTTCTTATAATTTCATACACGTGATAATCGTTCAAAATTGGTAAATGTTGCACGTGTGTAAAGTGATCACTTAAACCAGCCTATGACGGTCGTCAGCCCCGTAAATGCCCAGACTTCCATATTCTTCTTCATCTTTGATGAGATGTCAAAAAATAATAAAAAAAGTAACTCTTCATTTTTATGTGTGTGTATATATATATTTATTTATTTATATATATATATATATATATATATATATATATATATATATATATATATATATATATATATATATATATATATATATATATATATATATATATATATATATATATATATATATATATATATATATATATATATATATATATATATATATATATATATATATATATATATATATATATATATATATATATATATATATATATATATATATATATATATATATATATATATATATATATATATATATATATATATAATCACTCGAGGCAGCTGGTTACTTTTGGTATAGGCAATATGTTGCAAGGACCTTACTCCAAACTTAGTTGTGTTTATCACCCTCACATGTATTTTGTTACGTCCTCGTGTATTATAAAGATGAATTCCTCTGTTAAAAATCGGGCCGGGAGTCATTTTAAACATTTTTTTTCCTCTTTCACTTTTTTGCACCCTACTTATAAATGCAATGTAATGCATGCTACGGGTAAGGGATTCTTGCACTCTTACTATAGTGCTTTCCAGTATGCATTATATGGGAGAAAAAAATAGGGTAGAGCAGCGTTCAGCCGCTTCACTCCACTACATTTAGTTCCGTAAATATTGATCTTAGTTGTTCTACAATTCCCGGGTCCGACGTTTATCCTCTTCATTGTAATTTTTCGTATCCATTTCTAGGATTGTATAATAATTTAGAAAATACTGATAATGTGACCATCGACATATTTGATGATGGCACGGAGAAATACAAGAGGACTATTACCGGATTGGTGAAATCAATTTCAAATTGATTTCACCGATCTGGTGGAGTCTCGAATTTTGTACCTTATGTTAGTTTAATTTCACTTTTAATTTTTACTTCTAATTTTTATTTTTATTTATCTTACTTCATTACTTTCAATTGTTATTACCCTTTTTTACAACCAAATTTCTATTGTTTATATATGTGTTTAACCTGCACCTTTATTGTTTCTGTAAGCTTGTTGTGTTCTCATCTAATTGATGAAAAACATAAAAACTATTTGTATTGCACTGTATTTCGTTTATTGTAATATGTTTTTCATTGTTTGTGAACCATAAATAAATCAAATATAAATTATCCTTTAAACATTATTTGAAGCATTGCATTTGTAAATTCGTAGGGTGGAGACTGACCGGAGCATTTCGTCGTAACATCGCTCGCGGCGAGCATCAGCGACCGTCCAAAACTATGGATGGAGCTCGGCTCGCTGTACTGACTGCCTGAATGTTCGCATCGTAACGTGTTACGTAAAGACTTAACGGCTCCGGTCAGTCACCACCCTTATGTTAGTAGAATTTCAAGGAGCGTGCGCACCCTGCTTTCAGTACGACAGCGTCAACAGGTATGTAAACTGCGTGTTAGCTCGAGAAGGGTGCCATGCTTTCAATTTTAACGGTAGAGAAAACATTTTTCTGACAATCGAAACATAAATGGGGTGTTACCTCTCGTTTCTTTGCAGATTCCAACAGAGGTGATAACGAATTAGTGGATTACGAATTAAGTGCGGGAATAAAACATAATTACTTATAAAACATACATTTTGAAAATTGACAGGAAGTGATTTAAAAAAAAAGGCAAACGATACATTTTTGTAAGTAGAGTGTGATTTATACTATTGCAAACAATTGTTTTTATTTTATTTTTATGGTAGTATTGCATATTTTATATACCACGGAATTGTGAGAATTGATTTATTTAAAAAATGTAATTAATAAATGTAAATTTCAATTCTTATCTAATCCAAACATAACGAAAAAAACTTCCAACAGTGCCAACGCCCTGAGTGATTTTTAATACTGAACTTGAACACCTCTTTTACAGATTATGGGATCCTGGTGTTGTGGAAGGGATATTATTGGATGAGAGTGAAACAGCACACACCAGAATGACTTCGCCCAGTAAAAATTGGACTGATTTCCTCGAGTTGCATAAAAGGCGTCCTTGTTTTAACAAATACATTCTATCCTGCCTCAAGATTCTGGATACCAAGGCCAAGTAAGACATATTACAACTGAATTACGTAAAACAATTCCTCGCGAGTCACTGATTGACTCCCCATTCACTTAGTGATAATATACATTCATTTTTAATTTAATTTTTATCTAGCATATACCAATTTTTTAAATTAATTTTGGTCCATGGCACCGTATAATACTAAATTTTAGACAGCATTTTGAGTGCGTTTAAATCCCTGTTCACAAATCTGGGTTTGTCCGTTAAGGCTGAGATGTCAAACGTACAAATTCAGAACCGGCCGCGTTAGGAGCCACATTTTTTTAGAATACATATTGAAGAAATATATATATATATATATATTTTTAAATCCTTACCTTTCCATAACTCTTTTTCTCAGAAACCTTATTTTGTCAATACAAAAACGGGTTTTCAAGTGAAATATACAATAACGTTAGATAAATGTTACCTGGTTTTAAGAAAATAAATTGGGGATTTATCGTACATTGGGTTTTAAGGAAATATTAATATTGATATCGTAACATAGATGAGGGAGAATATGGAAGTCTGGATATTTACAGGGCTGGTTTAAGTGATCACTAATGTACAGATCTGAAATATAATATAAAGCATCATTTGGCTATATTTTACTTGATTGCATATTGTAAACAATTTATTTTTCATATTATTTTTTGACATCTCATCAAAGATGAAGAAGAATACGGAAGTCTGGGCATTTACGGGGCTGACGACCGTCATAGGCTGGTTTAAGTGATCACTTTACACACGTGTAACATTCACCAATTCCACCCATTATAACTCCTGTAATTGGAGATAATACAGATTTTCTGAACAAGTATTTGGACACACTCAAAATGTTGTAAATTTATTTTTCGTGTAATTTTATATGTAAGGATTTTAAAATGTGCCCTCGGCACTGGAAAACTCAGTGAGGGTACATTATTTATAAATAGTAATTGATAATTATGAAAAACAAACGTTTACAATATTTATAAGTGTGTTCAAATCCTTTTTCACAAAACCTTATAAAATGAGCTGGTCAAATTATAAGCTGATGGGAGATATTGTGCGGTTTTTACTGGAAAACGCCTGAAAATATCAAATCATATGCTCAGGCGTCACCCAGTATGAAAAATAATCCGCTTAGAATCGTATGCAAGATCCTAATAAAAGAGCCCTGCTAAATAAAACCTTTCTCAAACCAACCAAATGTAGGTAGATTGCCGAAACCAATTAATATAACTTTGGCAGAAGTCAACTCAAACGTTATTAGATATGTTATAATATAACAATTATCGCTCACTCCTTTCAACAACGTCATATATCAAAAAACTTGATCAGGAGATCGTTTTTACAGTTTGAAAACATAATGTAATGTATTAAAAATAAATACAAAGCCACTTATTAAACTTTTTATTGTGCAACAGATCTTTTGAGGTAAAACCTGAATGTTTTTTCTCCATTTGAAAAATATTTAGTATTTTACAAAAAAAAACCTTTTCTTCAAAATACTTGTTCACAAAATCTGGATTATCTCCAATTACAGGAGTTATATTCATATTATTTTTTGACATCTCATCAAAGATGAAGGAGAATATGGAAGTCTGGGCATTTACGAGGCTAACGACCGTCATAGGCTGGTTTAAGTGATCACTTTACACACGTGTAACATTCACCAATTCTACCCATTATTGACAACCACACCACTCAAATTCTTGGAAGTTCCATGTATATAAACCAATTTAGAAACCTTGTTCTTGAATCATTAGAACTTCACTAGAGACATCTGTTGGTAAATATTAAGTTTAAAATATGCCGCTTTTGCTGGGATATAGCATTCCAAAAGCATGCACAACTGAAAATTGTCGATTTTTGATAAATGACGTTGTTGAAATAAGCGATATAAGTATGAGTTTTATATGATATATTTACAACCATAAATTTGGTTGTAAATCATGGGTAGATTGGTGAATGTTACACGTGCGTAAAGTGATCACTTAACCGGCCGATATCTTTTTTGAGATTTCAATGTAATAACTCGCAAGTGGAGAAATCCAAATTTATGAAAATATTCTGAATAAAATAACTGGTCGAATTATAGGCATAACAAAAACAGAAAAGCACGTTTTCGGGCGTCACCTAGTATGTTGGAGAATCTTACATACATACAAGACAGGTCGTAATAAACTGTAAATACCCAGACTTCCATATTCTTTCCATCTTTGTTGGGATGTCAAAATGTAAAAATAAATAAATCAATTTATTTATTGATTTGGCGTTTAATTTGTAGAAATTTTAAATCAAACACAGATTTTTTGAGTCTACTAACTTGTATTTTATTAACAAAAACACATAAAAAAATATATTGTGACAATTGTTTCGCCTTCTTAGGGCATTATCAAACGAAATGACATTCGTTTGATAATACCCTAACAAGGCGAAACAATTGTCACAGTATAATTTTTAATGTGTTTTTGTTAATAAAATACAACTTAGTACACTCAAATTTGATTTGAATTTCAGCGATCAAGATATGGGTGTGCTGACTTCCAACCTGTCCATCATATCTAGTATGTCCAAAGGTTCAGATGGCTTCGACGGAATTGTGAAGACGATACTACAAATGATTCCCATGGACAATCCATTCAGCTCCCTCTGCATACTCCTGGTGATGCGGTCCTGCGTCACTCCTTCCCAGATGTCCATTTCACACGTGAGTATAGAAATAAGTTTACAACATTTTGAGTGTGTGTGCGTTTCGCATGTCTGTCACTCCTTTCAAGAACGCAATAAATCAAAATTCGTCAATTTTCAGTTGTGCGTGTTTTCGGAATGCCTAGAAAATGTTCTATATCCCAGCAATAGATGCATATTTTAAACTTAATATTTACCCGCTACAGGGTAGAAAGTGTTGTTTTTGCATTTTGAAGAAAAGGTACTGTTTTTTTTTTGAGTATACAAAATATTTTTCAAATGAAGAAAAACCTGAAGATTTACCTAAAAAGATCTGTTGCACAATAAAAAGTTCAATAAGTAGATTGATATTTATTTTTAATACATTGTGTTATATTTTTTAACTTAAAAACGTTCTCCTGAAAAATCAAGTTGTTTGATTTATGACGTTCTTGAAAGGAGTGAGCGATATGTGTGATTATAATCCAGGATTCGGACCTCACATACTAATAAAAGAGTTTCTGCTTAATAAAAAGCTTCTTTTCATCTCACCAATAGATGTCTCTTGTGAAGTTCTAGTGATTCGAGAATGTTTCAAAATTGGTTCATAAATATATAGAACTTCCAAGAACTTAAATAGTGTGGTTGTCAATAATGGGTAGAATTTGTGAATGTCACACGTGTGTAAAGTGATCACTTTAACCAGCGTATGATGGTCGAGAGCTCCGTAAATGCCCAGACTCCATATTCTTCTTCATCTATGATGAAATGTCAAAAAATAATGAATCTTAAAATTGAAAATAATCCAGAATTGGTGAATGTTACACGTGTGTATTCTTCAATTCTTCAAACCCTTTTCCGCACCCGATAGTGCATAGGGCACTGCATCATATAGATGCAGTGTTATCTTAATCGTTAACACATGAAGGAAAGTTGATCAGCCCTCCGCTTCAGGGACCAGTCCAGGGTAATATTTAATAAATATTAGAGTGAAAAAATCACATATATTAATTTAACCCCCCTTGGGAATCATCCCGTTAATGCCCAGACTTCTATATTCTTCTTCATCTTTGATGAGATGTCAAAAAATTATATAAAAAAACTCTTGTAATTGGAGATAATCCAGATTTTGTGAATACACACCTAGTACATCAAGTATTTGGACACACTCAAAATGTTGTAAACAAATTATCTGGTCAAATTATTAGCTTAAATAGAAATAAGTAATTAGCTATCGCAAGTAGAGGGCTGACTGTTAAATAATTGCGTGAGCACTGCCATTACAAGCGTCAGTTACAACACTGCTAGGATGTTTGCTAGAGGAAGGATGATCAAACAAAATACAGTGGAACCTCTCATAACAAATAATTCGAATAACGAACAAAAAAGTTAAAAAGTTTCTCAATTAACGAGCAACGTTTCGCATAACGAGTTACAGAGAAAGTCCCTTTTTCACGACATTCTCTTGTTCGACTTCCGCGCCAATCAAAACCTCTTAAAAAACAAAAGAGTTTTAGATTATCGTTTATATGTGAGCATGATGATATAAGGAAGTAATGCACGCAAATGTGCGTTGAGACGGTTTGGGCATGTGAGTCGAATGAGTGAAGAAAGAACGGTATAACAAATTTAAGAGGCGAACGTGCTTGGTAATAGAAGCAGAGAAAGACCGTGAAAAACTTGGCATGATCGAGTATTTCAAATACTTGCAATTGGTCGGGTCAGGAGTCGGAGAATGAATAATCGGCGGGTATGTTTGAGGAGATGCATGAATGCGGAAGAGGCGATAAAGCGGTGATATTGTTAGATAAAGCGGCGTGATGGTTAGTTAGTTTATATATATATATTTATATACATATAAATATAAATATATATATATATATATATATATACATATATATATATATATATATATATATATATATATATATATATATATATATTTATATATATATATATATATATATATATATATATATTATATATATATTTATATATATATATATATATATATATATATATATATATATATATATATATATATATATATATATATATATATATATATATATATATATATATATATATATATATATATATTCATTTTTATTATGATTATTGTTTATGTTTATATGTAAACTTCAGGTACAGAAAAGAAATAAGTACATTGGCGGGCTTATTGCATAAAAGCAATTTCTTCCAACCAACCAAAAACCGACTAGTGATATTGATCAAAACGTTTGATACCATATATATAGCTGTTTGCAATCAGAGAATAGATAGTGTTTTAAAATTAAAAAAAAAAAACATAAATTACACATTGATGATAATAAGGAAGGCAAAGGAAAAAACTAAGGGAGGAGGTTTGATGTACAGTTATGATAAATAGTAATATATAAATGCCCTGTTACTATGTAAAAAACAAGGAATTTAGACTGATTATGTATATTCCTGCTGCTAATGTGACCAGCTGAATGTGAGGCAAAGCAAAGTACGATAGATGTTCAGTTGGCAACACAAGGATAAAAGTAGACTGAATGCAGGTTAAAGGCGAATATAATATGTTTGATTCAGTAAAAAGTTAGCTATGATTTGAGCATATGCCTTACTCGTTGTTCTTCCTTTCCAACAGGTTATTAAGATGTTGAATTACGTGATGCTGTACGCTGTGACCGACGCGACAAGAGTGATGTTTGCCAGAAATGCCTTCCTCATCCTGCGTTGCATGGTGGAGAGGGTATGTACCATCACAAGCTCCATCCTCTTCCTTAAAGGACATTGGAGATTTACAATGATATTGGTAATTTTTGCCCCACATTTTATTGAAACTTCTCATTCATTGAATTGAATAAATTCCGTGGATATCATTTTTTTTTTGCAATTAACAATTTAATACATTACAAGTATAAAACACAATGTTATATTTCTAAAACACAAAAAAATATCCCACTAAGGCATGGCCTGTGTGTAGGTATACATTTTACTTTAATAAAGGGTACTAAAATAATACGATAGATATAAAGAAAAATGTGGATATGTATGTTTTTTTACATGGGGTATAGAACAATTCGACGTTTTCGACAGTTTTCAGGCGTCTCAGTGTATGGAACAATTCGACAAGGATCTTGCATACATTTAAATAAAAGGGTTGATTCTTAATAAAAGCTTTATTTAAATCAATCGAACTCAAACAATCCAAAAATTAAAAAAATATATATACAACATTTTGAGTGTGTCCAAATACTTGTTCACTAAATCTCCAATTACACGAGTTATTCTCATATTGTTTTTTGACATTTCATCAAAAATGAAGAAGAATATGGAAGTCTGGGCATTTACGGGGCTGATAACCGTCAAGAATTTGAGTAGTGTGGTTGTCGATAATGGGTAGAATTGGTGAATGTTACACGTGTGTAAAGTGATCACTTAAACCAGCCTATGACGGTCGTCAGCCCCGTAAATGCCCAGACTTCCATATTCTTCTTCATCTTTGATGAGATGTCAAAAAATAATATAAAAAATATATAGTTTGGTTGTCAATCATAGGCAGAATCTTGCAATTGTATAAAGTGGTCACTTAACAAGCCTGTGACAGGTCATAAGTCCTGTAAATACCTAGAAATCCATATTATTCTTTAACTATGATGATATGTCAAAATGTAATGATGATTTAAATTTCATAATTATAAACTTGTGTGAAGACCGATTTTGAGATTATTAATATGAGTAAATAAATATTTCTTCGCCACCCAAAAAATTTTTCTTCATTCTTAAAATATAATATAATAAAATAAAATAAAACAGTCAAACAACTTTTTTTGACCTGGCAAGCAATTTTTTTGATTTACAGTACAGTACGTACGTACTGTACATCACTTGTAGTGTTTTAGTTTAACTACATGTAAGAGTGTTGCCATTTCATTTAACTAATTTAAAGTTTTTTTTTTAATTTCCCCATTCTCAACATACATACACAATCTTGGAGAAAAAATTCTTCCAGTGGAACTGGAGGCCTGTTGACGTCAGTCAACAGTCCACCTTCTCCTGAGGAGTGCAACGTGGTTTTCTCCCAGCAATGAGCAAATGCTGACAAGTTCCTGATTGGCCCACACTATATTATCCCTCCTGTTCCCAACTCAGATTAAATATAACATGTTTTAGCTAAAAGAAACAAAAATTCATTAATTAATCTATAAACCTTATACATAATAAGTAACGTAAATAATAAATGCAACTCTGATTAAAAAAAAAAAAAGAGTTTAATTTCTTTTCTTGAATGTTTTTCGTGCGTATTTTATAAACTTTTAAAAATAAAATTACTTTTTTTTAACCACTTTTTTATTGGTTCATTTTATCTATCGACAAGAACTTTGACGAAACCGGTTGGAGAAAAAATGTACCAATAAAAAAGTGGTTTTTAAACGTAGTTTTTTTTTATTTTGATGAGGTTTAATGGAAATAAACACTCGACTCGGATAATTGAAGCTCTAAGTTCTGTGTAACTGTGTGAAGTAAAAATATTAACGCGAATTATTGAAAAATTGGCAAAAGTATACAACATTTACCATAATACGTATTAATATTTCGAATATATTATATGTAATTACATATTAGATTTTCCACCAATTGAAAAGAGTTCTTTGCGGTGGTATGGACATGTGGAGCGAATGGATAACGAGAGAATGACTAAGAAAATATATGTGGCGAATGTGAAAGGGAAAACAGAACGAGGACGACCGAAAAAGACTTGGCACGATCAGATCAATCAGAACCTAAAATCTGTCGGTGTCAAAAGTCCGCGTAATCGGAGGGCATGTATGACTAGATGTATGAATGTGAAGGAGGCGAGGAGTGTATGTCAGGACAGAAGAGTGTGGCGTTCCATCCTCTCTGCCTACTCCTGCGGGGAAACGGCGTGACGGTAGTAGTAGTAGTAGTACATATTAGATTTTTTTTAATTGTCCCCTAGAAAAGCGACACACATCCGGAGGTGTTATCAACCATGATGTTGATGGAGAAGTGCGCCACGAACAGAGTTCTCAAGAGGCTGATCTCGGAGCAGTTCGAGGCGGAGAGCGACAACCCACTCGTCCTGCTGGAGCGCCGGGGCTCGCTGGAGACGTCCTGCCTGTGGCGGCAGGTCAAGTTCTGCGCCAGGTGGCTTCTGGACCGCGTTTGTGAGTTCACCCACTTCACTTCACTTCTACCGGCTTCATCTTCCTTTCCCTCGCCTCGTGGATATCTGGAGGGCGACCTTCGAGTTGTCCGCGAAGCCTAACCTAACCTAACTTAACCTATAACACTCTCCTTACCATCCATTTTTTACTTTGTGTAATACCACTTTTACAAACACTTTTTAGTGACTACCGGTTTGTTTTTATACAAATCGCTCACTCCTTTCAAGAACGTCACAAATAAAAAATCGACAATTTTCAGTAATGCATGTTTTCGGAATGCCCAGAAAATTTACTATATCCCAGTAAAAGAGGCATATTTTTTATTTAATATTTACCCGCTACAGGACAGAAAGTGTTGTTTTAGCATTTTGAAGAAAAGGTTTCTTTTATTTATTTTTTTTAAATATTTTTCAAACGGAGAAAAAACCTTCAGGTTTTACCTAAAAAGTTCTGTTGCATTGTTAAAAGTTCAAAAGTGGCTTGATATTTATTTTTAATACATTGTATTATATTTTTAAACTTTAAAAACGTTATCCTGAAAAATCAAGTTTTTTGATTTATGACGTTCTTGAAAGGAGTGAGCGAAATGTCAAATCGTAACAATTTTATTTTAATGACCTGACTTTAGAATGATTTTCCGAAACCGGTAGTCACGAAAGTGATTACAAAAGTGGTTTTACACAAAGTAAACAATGGATGTAATGAGAGTGTATTATTATCATACCACAAAGTTATCGATGCTTTTATTATAATATACAAGATATATCTGTTGATATATTTAATAATTATGTTGATTGTTTATCATTTTGTCCAGATCCCCAGAGCGGGAGGGTCGTCGAAGATCCTCCGGATGTGCTCGTCGGGACCGCGCTGAACAAGAATGACGTCACCCGGCACGTGAAGCTCAGCCCCGACTTGCTGGAAGTCCGCACGGACTCGGGCTCCCTGGAGACGGTGCGCTGCTCGCGAGCAGTGGTCGACGAATGCTACTACTTCGAAGCCCGCGTCATAACGGCCGGAGTCATGTACATCGGCATCGCCACCAGCTACGTCACCTTGAAGAACCGGGTTAGTAGACATTCCTAAACGGTGTGACCTTTTAGATCAATTAGACACAAAACGGTGTGACGTTATATATGAATGAGATAAAACGGTGTGACCTTAAAGATGAATTAGACACAAAACGGTGTGACCTTATAGACGAATTAGACACAAAACGGTGTGACCTTATAGATGAATTAGACACAAAACGGTGTGACCTTATAGATGAATTAGACATATAGCGGTGTGACTTTATAGATGAATTAGACACAGAGCGGTGTGACTGTATAGATGAATTAGACACAGCGGTGTGACCTTATAGATGAATTAGAAACAAATGTAATGAAATTAAATACCAAAGTAAATTAAATAAATAAATATACGATACACTGAAAGCTAAACTGGCAGTACACAGATTCCTGGTTTCAACCTTTATGTATGAAAGTGAAACATGTAGTTGGCAAAAGAAGGATGAAAGTAATAGAAGTAGTTTCATTTTCATATTTTTATCATCTTAGCATAGATGATGAAAAATATGTAAGTCTAGGTATCTACAAGGCTTACGACCTGTCATATGCTGATTTAAGTGATCACTGTATACACGTGCAACATTCACCGTTATACTCATGATTCTTGTTCTTCCAACCCTTATCCGTACCCAATGGTGCAGAGAGTACTGCATCGTATTAATGCAGTGCTATCTTGATCGTTACTTATATGAAGGCAAGGTGATCACTCCTGCGCTTCAGGGACAAGTCCAGGGTAATATTAAAGATGTGTTAGTGTAAAATCAGCAACATTTATTTTTAACCCCCTGGGAATCGAACCCGGGACCTCCAGCACGGTAGCTAAAGATGCTAATCAATACACCACGGAGGCGGACGATTGATTGACAAGTTGTATATAATTTCGATTAACACCTTCTTACACATGCGAGTTCTCGGAACAATCTATGGCTTATCAAACTTATTAGCCGAACAGCCAAATATGCACATTACGACTATTTGAAATTTTCAATTTATCCAAATCTATTTGCAATTTTAGTACCTACGCCTTAATTACAATTTTAGACCTTTATTAAATTACGGGTAAGTACACTAAAATTTGATCTTCTTCTTTTTCTTATTCATCTTGTTGTAGGCCTTGTGGCCTGTTTTTAAGAGGGATTAGCCTCCTGCGATGTCGATTCCCAGCTATCGACCTATCTCTTTGGTGGTCTCCCGGGAGTCGTCTACCATGGGGTTGGCCGTACAGTGCGATGTGGGGGAGTCTGGATGGTTCCATTCTCCTCACATGCTCATACCATTGTCTCCTTCGTTGCCTTCCCCACCTAATGAAATAATCAGAAGATATTCAGTGTCGCAAAATTAATCACCTATAGAAAGATATTATAATTTTTGCAAATGGCGTCGTACTTGAATCATATTTGACATTTCGCTCACTCCTTTCAACAACGTCATATATATAAAAAAAGATTTTTCAGGAGATCGTTTTTAAAGTTTGAAAATATAATACAAAGTATTAAAAATAAATCAAGCCACTTATTGAACTTTACTCTGTGCAACAGATCTTTTTAGATAAAACCTGAAGGTTATTTCTGCATTTGAAAAATATTTAGTATATTTAAAAAAATAATTAAACAATACCTTTCTTCTAAATGCAAAAATAACACTTTCTGCCCTGTAGCGGATAAATATTAAGTTAAAAATATGCCGCTTTTGCTGGGATATAGTACATTTTCTCGGCATTCCGAAAACATGCACAACTGAAAATTGATGATTTTTTATGTATGACGTTGTTGAAAGGAGTGAGCGATTTATGAACTAGAGATCTGTATGTACTAACAGATTCAGGGTGGTGCAAAATTAACCATACAATTTTGTTTTTAAATAACATTTTCACTAAATAAAAAAAAAAGATTTTTAGTAATGGAAATCTTTACGTGGACCTAATTTTTTTTTTGTAATATGAAAAAGATGATTTCCGTAAAGTGGCTGTATTGATACATATTTGTGCCCGTTTTATCAATCTGTTTGTATACTGCAGCTGTCTAGTTCACAAACATCAAATATAATTGACGTGCGACGCTATTTGCAAAAGTTATGACATTTTCCGATAGGGTGATGAATTTTGTCCCATCTTGGATATAAGATCACTTTTTTAAGTTTATTTTAATACTTTTTATACTCGTATTTAACATTTTGCGTATGTCCAAATACTGGTTCACAAATCTGGATTATCTCCAATTAGCAGTTAACTTTTACATCATTTTTTGACATTTCAATATAGATAAAAAAGAATATGGAAGTCTGGGCATTTACAGGGCTTACGACCGTCATAGGCTTGATAAAGTGATCACTTTAATGAAAGATTTCCTCGTCCCACCATAGAAAGAGATAACGAGAGAATGACTAAGAATGTTTATTTGGCAATTATGAACGGCAGAAAAGAACGACGACGACAAAAACGATTAGTTATCTGATAAAATCTGGTCGTGTCAAAATCCCACGTGAACATGACATGTATGACTAGGTACGGGACGGTGGCGCTCCATCCACTCTGCCTACCGCTGCGAAACGGCGGGACGTAGTACCTGCAGTAAAATTAAATAAAAAGTTTCGTACAAAAGTGAGCTTTTGTTTTTAGTTTAACTGAAGCCCTACACTTGACAGCGATGACGACAAGGTTTATTGTTTTTAATATTGACGCGAAATATCCACGTGGCAACAGCTCCCTCGAAATAACAGAATGACGTGATGGCATGACGTCATCTCACACTAGTGTAATTTGGTCCATATGAGGTGGTCTTTTCAGCGCATTTTAATTAACTCAATCCCAAGAATTTTTTTGGCGTTTCACTTTATATAAAAAGCAAATTCGGTAATCGATAGCGGGACGATAATTGAGATTAAAATTTCAAGGATGCTTATTCATCATTGTTTTTAGATGGGAATTGCATTCATTATTTTGCATCTTTATTATGTACAAGGTTTATAGATCATAAGGTGGAATTTAGTTTCTCCTAAAGATGTTTGATTTAAATCTGTGTTGGGAAAAGGAGGGATAATATAGTGTGGGCCAATCGGGAACTTATCAGCATATGCTCATTGCTGGGAGAAAACCACTATAACTCTTCAGGAGAAGCCAGACTGTTGGCTGTCGTCAACAGGCCTCCCGTTCCACTAGAAGAGGTTTCGGATTTTTGTCCTAGTTTGTGTTAAAAATCTAGAAACTAAAAAAAACTTAACTAAATTAGTTAAATGAAATGGCAACACTCCTACATGTAGTTTTACAGTACTTACGTACTGTACTATAAATCAAAGAAATTGCTCGCTAGGTCAAAGAAAGTTGTTTGACTGTTTTATTTTATTTTATTATATTATATTTTAAGAATGAAGAATATTTTTTAGAATGAAGAAGAAATATTTATTTACTCATATTAGTAATCTCAAAATCGGTCTAATTTAATAATTCAAAGTTTATAATTTTGAAATTTAAATCATCTTTACATTTGATATATCATCATAGGAAACCACGTTGGACTTCTCAGGAGGAGTCCAACAAGGTTTCCTATGGTAATATTAGTGAATTAAATTAAGGTCCAATATACGTTAAATCGCAACATAATTTCCTTTAAACCCGGGTAACATCCGTCATAATTATTTTTTAAATATATATATATATATATATATATATATATATATATATATATATATATATATATATATATATATATATATATATATATATATATATATATATATATATATATATATATATATATATATATATATATATATATATATATATATATATTCTTCTCCGTCTAAATCCTCATTGCTGAGGGTGGTGACCCTTGCAGAAGCATAACTCTTCTCCAGTTATCCCTTGACTGCGCTGCACGTAGCGATCCAACCACTGAGGTGCCTGCTGCTGCCTTAATTTGATCGGTCCATCGTGTGGGGATCTTCCTCTCCCTCTCTTTCCCTCCAGGCTGCCGATCACAACTAGTCGTTCCAGGCTATCCTCGTTGCCACGCGCAACGTGTCCAAAGAACTGGAGAATCCGTCGGGTACAGATATTGGCCAGAGATAAGCCATCCAAGCGTAGTTCCTATATATATATATATATATATATATATATATATATATATATATATATATATATATATATATATATATATATATATATATATATATATATATATATATATATATATATATATATATATATATATATATATATATATATATATATATATATATAACGTGGTAATATTTTTCTTTGTAAATTCGGTGTAAATAATGTGTAATAATATATATATGTGTGTATAATAATAAAATAAACAATGTGTTGCTTTTTTATTAAAGTTTATAATTAAAGTTTATTCTTAATTAATCTTTACAATGTTTTTTGTATCTATCTATCTATTTGATTCTGACAGTTCAGAATATTATATTTTTCTATCTGATGTCTTTTGTTTTATTCAGCGCGACGCATGCGACATCTGGTGGTAGATTTATACTATATGTAGGTACTTAATAAAATTTATAGGTAGGTACCTAGTCATTTTATTACATATATATATATATATATATATATATATATATATATATATATATATATATATATATATATATATATATATATATATATATATATATATACATATAAACATATCGTAGTCGTACAGGAGAAAGTGACCAACTACCAAAACGTAAAATGTTCAGGGGGGCCATTTAGGTCACTATTGCTTGGCAAGAAAATAAACACCAATGCAGTTAGTCATTTTTAACTAGTCAATATATTATACTTCCAAGTTTAAAATCCTTTGCGATTTTTTCAGGGCAATATTAAGCTAGTAAGATATCAATAGTCATTGATCACGTTTTTGTAAGACAATGCACTTGGTCACTTTCTCCTGTAAGACTACGATATACTCTTATGTTTATCCATATACACCGTGTTGTACGGATTATAAAACGCATCCTAATGTTTCATATATTTTAATTACTTGGAAAGCCTGACTAAAATAAATCTTAATTTATAAACCGAACTGACCTATAAAATACCTGAAAATCGCCACTGTTCTCTGTTCGCCTCGGTAAACATCGCTGTACACCAGGGGTTCCCAATCTTTGTCAGTCCACTTCCAAGTTTAGTATTTTGTCTCGGCGCCGGCGCCCTACTTTAGTAAGCTATTTGGAATAGATAATGTGACTATAAATGTATATATTACAGTCGAAAGAAATAGGTACCTACAATAATAGTAGTTGACTCACTCCTTTCAAGAACGCCATAAATCAAAAAACTTGATTTTCAGGAGAACGTTTTTAAAGTTTAAAAATATAATACAATGTATTAAAAATAAAATCAAGCCACTTAGTGAACTTTTTACTGTGCAACAGATCTCTTTAGGTAAAACCTGAAGGTTTTTTCTCCATTTGAAAAATATTAAGTATATTAAAAAAAATAACCATACCTTTTCTTCAAAATGCAAGAACTACACTTTCTGCCCTGTAGCGGGTAAATATTAGGTTAAAAATATGCCGCTTTTGCTGGGATATAGTACATTTTCTCGGCATCCCGAAAACATGCATAACTGAAATTTGATGATTTTTTATTTATGACGTTCTTGAAAGGAGTGAGCGATTTGTGATCTCGGATAGTGATAGAGGATCGACGCAAGGTGCCCCTCTTTAGTTTCTACGGTGCACACTTTGGGAGCCTCTGCTATACATACACGATTGCAGTGCGTTTTTATGGACTACAAATGAACGTTTGGTGTTTGTCGAGTTGTCGAGCGCGTTTTTATTGTACGGTTCCCATTGCTACAATGTGGTGGATGCAGGCGAGTTTCCCTCGCCATGAAATGTATGGTTAGTTTTAAAATTGACGGAATTTTAAATCAAACACCGGACATTTTTATATTAATTTCTAGGAAAATACCTGAATTCAGGAGGATTTTTTAAAAAGAAAAACTGCCTCTTGTAGTCCGTAAAATACGGTGTATATACACATACATACGCGGTCCGTTCATACATGGTGAGGATGCTCCGCATCCCTTGCATTTTAGAGTGAAAAGATTTAGACTTTCATTCGTAAACAACAATACTGCAATTTAAATATTTTGATATTTCTACAGCGACCTTAATGTGATTTTGTTTTTACAAAAACGGGCTGTACAAAATCACACTAATATTATTATTATCATGAGTTAGGGAGCTTAATGGATTTATGGAGATAATTTTATACCGTACCTAACTGTATCTGGTTCGTGGGCTAGCATTTAGACGTGCATATTTGATATCTGGTACTTAGTAAGTACGAGTAAGTATAAACAGTTGATGTCTAGCATCCCTTCTACAAAAAGTCACCGATCGCCACTGATACACATGGTACATACACACAGTGGCGTTCGCAGAGATTTTAATCAGAGTAGGTAGTAGGGTTGGGTAAGGATAAGGCATTGTAGGTACTGGTTGTGTTTCCATAAGGAACGCGAGTAATCTAGGGTAGGCACTGTTTTTCTGCCTTTATAGAATGCACGCCTATGTCAACAGGCTTTTTGGTAAGTCGAAATTATTAGTGATTCATTGCCACAATGCTGCCATTGAATGTAGATACGCCGAAATAGATATTTTTCTGAGGATAACAAAAATACGCTATTGTGTTGTGTATCGGCCGAATCGTATATATGCAAATAAATTTGGTTAACATAGAAGATAATATTCATATTAATATATCTTCTGTGTTACCGCTTACCGTTAAAATATATCAAAGATAACATATTATTTTTTGACATCTCATCAAAGGTGAAGAAGAATATGGAAGGCTGACGACCGTCATAGGCTGGTTTAAGTTATAACTTTGCACACGTGTAACAATCACCAGTTCTACCCATTATTGACAACCACACTACTCAAATTCTTGGAAGTTCTATATATGAGCCAATTTTGAAACATTGTTCTTGAATCATTAGAACTTCACCAAAGACATCTATTGGTGAGATGAAAAGTAGCTTTTTATTGAGCAGAAACTCTTATATTAGTATGTGACGTCCGAATCCTGGATTATAATCACACACATGAGAAACGCCAGAAAATATCATTTTCATTTTTATTGTATTAGCTTATAATTTCATAATCAGTCATCATAATTTCAGTTACAAAATCATTTTTGGCTAATGTAATCGTTGAAAACAAAAAAATGATTACAGTGATTTTTCGATGCCTATGTTGAATTCGTATTTAAGCAAGACCTGTTGCATGACACCCGAGTACTGTATGTGAGTGGAGCACCTACTTAATGATAGCTAGGCAGAAATAAGAGATGAATACGCAGAATACGAGAAATATGTAGTCGCCTCCGATGAGTGTGCACCAGCCATATTGTTTTATATGTATATATATATTTGGAATTCGCAATTGGGCACTTTTTAAATGCAGCTATGAAAAAAGTTATATTTTTCGTTGACTGATTTGGCATTGCCTTTGCGGAATGACATTTTGATTATTATAATATTTTTAATAAGTGCTATTATACCTACAGTGCTTGTGGGTACTCAAACTTGTCAAGAAGCATGCTCTCCGCTACGAGCAATGATTGGTATAGGATGTGCTGCTGCTACGTTTAACAGATGGAGCTGCAAAAAAATGCTCGTGAAGCATGGTATACGTGATAAAAGAAAAAACTAATATACGAGACATATATGTCAGTGTTCCCTTATTTTATTTTGCTCCACTTCCGTGGCGTCGGAATGTACCTTTCTCTTTGTCTATCTTTCTCTTTCTCAACGTTATATCTTTCTTCTCTCTCACGTAACGAAATGTGCGTAATAAACGTGACGCGCCCTTGAAATTTCACTTTAAATTCTCGTCCGATTGTTGATTATCGACTCGCCGCCTAACACGCGTGATATATGTTTTTCACACAATTAACGCATACTAAGATATTTATGTCCGCCTCCGTAGTGTAATGGTTAGCACACTCGGCTACCGTTCGGAGCGGTGGGCTGATCACCTTTCCTTCATGTGTTAACGATTAAGATAACACTGCGATTATTTGATGCAGAACCCTGTGCACCATTGGGGTGCGGATAAGGGTTTGAAGAAGAAGATTGGAGATTCAATTTTTTAAATCTATTAATATTTTTAGGCGATAAATGTTGGCGCATATTTTAGACACTGTTGGATGGGTTATTTTTTTTTCAAATTATGATTTTTAAAGTTTTTGTACTGTTTCTAAAGGCTTTTTTTATTGACAATGCACCAAAAATTGAGAGAAACATGTCACAAACATCTAGTATTTTTTTTTGCTGTAAGTTAACACTTGCTTGAATGATTACTCAAATGTTTTTGTTATATTTTTCAAGTGCTTTATGATTGCATTATTTGGTAAGTGTTTGAATGAACGAATGTATACAGGATGTTGGTGTTTCAGGCGCCCGGCTACAAGATCGGGGGGGACACGCTGTCCGTGGCTTTCGACGGCTGCCGCCGGCTCGTCTGGTTCGACGCCAAGGGCACGCTGCAGCAGGCCGCGACTCACTGGCAGTGCGGAGACATCGTCGGCTGTCTCATCGACATCTCGCGCAGGGAGATCATCTTCTCGGTCAACGGGGTCTGCCTGACCCCCCACCTCGAGATATTCGGCTACGACTTGTAAGTAAAATCCCTCAAGTCCTACCGAAATTAATTTTTAAATCGAGCCTGCGATATGTGCAATTAAATGCTTAGTGAAATAGACATCAATAATGTTTCTTTTAATACGTTTAAAATAATATTGTTGATGTCTATTTGACCAGTTGATAAAGAAATGTTCAATAAAGTTTTACTTTTATGACAGTTTATTCAAATTGTTTTATTTTTAGATTACTTAGGTGGAAACCTATAATTGGAATTTGCTATTTTTTGTATTTTTTCATATTATATTATTTTTCTTGAAATATTCTGTTGGTTTTCCAATAAAAATAAATAAATAAAGTACCTTCCGCTAAACGACACAAAGCATCACTTTTATTATTATTATATTATATTACTCTACTTAGGACCCCGGACATACGAACAAGATTTTGAGGAAAAACATTTATAGGAACACATTTTACTTATGAATTATTTATGTTAAAATCGCGGTAATTCTGGCATAGTAACCCCTAGTCTGGCATAGTCCGCCTCGGGGGGCGGATAAGGGTTGAAAAAAAGAGCCCTAAAATTACTGGTAACGAAAAGGGTTTTTTTAGTCGCTCGCAAACGAAGTCACATCCTTGGAGGACCACTACTAGACTCCGAGAAGGTAAAGCTCCTACCACCAAGACAGGTCGAGAGCTACATGACTCACGTAGGTCTCAAGAGTGAGCTTTGATATAGAGGGAGGTCACAATATCCCTAATATGGTCGCAGTGACATAAGACACGCAAGATCTCTTGACCTCATAATAATAAATATTAAAAAGGGTTAAACAATTGATAGCAAAAATGTGTACTAATTGTTGAGAAGTTTTTCATTAATTTATTCGGCAGTGACTTTATGTAAAGTCTATCCAATTTTAATAACACCGTATTACGGTGGTTGAAAATGATGCGGAATGCATCGAAACAGGTTGGCTGTCCAAACTTAAAACACAGTAAGGGACATTTTTTTTAGTACATTTTTTTTGCATTTTTGGACTAAGTAGAATCTACTTAGTCCAAAAATGCAAAAATAAACCTTCTACAAAAAAAAATGTCCCTTACTGTGTTTTGAGTTTGGACAGCCGAGGTGTCACAATAGATATTATGAAATAGTGGTATTTACTAAGTAAAATTTTAATTAAAAATATTGGTAAGTAGTTCATTTCTTTTTAGGCTATATTTACATTTAACAGCTTTCGATGTCAATTCAATTCAATTCAATTTATTCAATAAAAAAATAATATATACTTACATAACAAACAATATTCAAGGCGTATATATTAAAAGTAAAAGTAAGCAAGAAGACTTAAAACTCCTTCGGACACATGGAACAGATCAATATCCAATGTGATATTGATCAACATAGCGGTAGCTCTTCCTACAGGCATAACCATCGGCAGGTTGGTCCTGTGTATAGGAATGTAAAACAATCTATGCCGACGCTGTCTTAGGTAACTATCGGGAACATACAGACCAATGCTCCGGATAATTTCAGGATTATCGATCATACCGCGCAACAATCGATAAAAATGCGTAATTCAATACACATTCCTTCTATGTCCTCGTCACTACCAATCTAAGTAAATAAAATACAAGTTTGTAAAACAACCATCAAGTTCCTAGAAAAACCCCGGTGTAGGCAGCTAAAAAGATTAGTAGTTAGTTCAGTTAGTCGGCTAGATCCGATTCCGACCCAACGCTAGCCAGTACACAGACGCCTCCACGACCCCGGCCAGCACAGCAGACACGGTGTAGTGCCGAGGCGTTTGCGAAAAATGTTAAATCTTCGCATTATCCACTCGAGCATTATTCATCGATATTCGATGTTTCTAGAACTGCCCCAAAGTAGGCAGTGAAAGGGCTAAGTTAGTCAGCTAGATCCGTCTCCGACCCGACGCTGGCCGGTACACATACGCCTCCATAACCCCGACCGGCACAGCAGACAGACATTTCTCGCATTTCTCATTTGACCATTTCTCATTTATCGATTGTTGCGCGGTATGATCGATAATCCTGAAATTATCCGGAAAATTGGTATGTATGTTCCCGATAGTTACCTAAGACAGCGTCGGCATAGATTGTTTCACATTCCTATACACAGGACCAACCTGCCGATGGTTATGCCTGTAGGAAGAGTTACCGCTATGTTGAACAATATCACATTGGATAATGATCTGTTCCATGTGTCCGAAGGACTTTTCCGAAGCGGGATTCTTCCACACCCTTAAGTCTTCTAGCTTACTTTTAATATATACGCCTTGAATATTGTTTGTTATGCTTATATTAATTTTTTGTTGTTGAATAAATTGAAATTGAAAATTGAAATTGATTTGAAATTGTTCATCGATATTCGGCGTTTCTAGAGGTGCCCCAGTGTAAGGGCCAAGCTAGTCAGGTAGATCCGATTCCAACTGGCCGGTACGCGGCGCCCGCACAGCCCTGGCCGGCACAGCAGGCAGACAATATGTCCCACTGGACCATAATTCATCGACATTCGACGTATCTAGAAGTCCCCCGGTAGACGGACACTGTAAGGCCGGTTTGTGACCGCAGCGGGGAGTTCTTCCCGGCGGCGACGCTGACGCCCATGCAGCACCTGCGCTTCAACTTCGGGTCGAGCGCGTTCGTGTTCCCGCCGCGCGACCGGCCCTTCCTGTCGTGCTGCCAGCAGGGCGAGGGCGGGGGCGGGGGCGACCTGCCGCGGCTGCTGCCCCCGCGCCCCCACCCGCCCCCGCCCGCGCCGCCCCCGCCCAGCGCGCCCGGAGACATCTTCCCGCAGTGCCTTCTGTAAGTTACCCACTTACTCTCCTAGTCAGCTCGCCTTAAGGCTCTACCCATCATTGACAAACACACTACATTTTTTTTAACTTCTATAAATATTGATCAAACTCGTAACACAGTATGCGCGTGTTAACAATAGCCATGTGTTGTGGGATGAGGAAAGCTTTTATTAAGTAGAGACTTTCCATTTGTATTGAGGTCCGAATTAATTGGACACACTCAAAATGTTGTAAGTAAATTACGAAATAATTTCACGACATAAAAGTTAAATAAGTTCACGAAGTCTCGATTTTTTTCTTATACTTTCTTATATCGTAGTCGTACAGGAGAAAGTGACCAACTAACAAAACGTAAAATGTAAAGGAGGGCCATTTAAGTCACTTTTGCTGGGCTAGAAAATAAACATCAATGCAGTTAGTCATTTTTAACAAGTCAATATATCATACTTCCAAGTTTAAAATCCTTTGGGATTTTTTCAGGGCAATATTGAGCTAGTATGATATTAAATAGTCAATGATTACGTTTTTGTAAAAAATGCACTTGATCTCTTTCTCCTGTATGATTTCGATAATATAATAATAATAATAATTTGGATAATTTGTATAGCGCCATTTTCGTAAAATACAACCTCAAGGGCGCTTATAAAGACATGGATAATAATAATAATAGGATAATGATGATAATGATTTAGAAAAAATAAACTGATTAAAACGTCGTCAATCGGTCTCGGGCCGTCGAGTCTGGAGCGGGGAAAAGATGTTCGATATATCTTTTATCTCGTACTAGGCATACAGATATGTACATACTTAAAAATATATCAATTTTCATGTAAAATTTAAATGCCAATTGCCGAATTTTGATTGCCTCGGGTGCGAAAAAGCCACCTTTTAATGGGATCTTTTTTTAGAAAAAAAGTGGTTAAAAGTTTCCTTCTTTTCGTCTCACTTTTCTCGGCTTCGCTCACCGGGCGCTTTTAAATCGATCTCGGATGCGAACATCGTAAAATACTCGTATGACATTTTTTTTTGATGTTTATTACCTTCGCATTCGCGATTTCCCAAACACCCAGTTCTGAAACTTTGTAAACACGAGCTTTTGTTTCATTTATTCGAATATTTTTGCTGCGACATACGTGGGAACATGACCCGAGTGAGTTGACTTATTTTTATTTTATTTTTTAATTTAACATAGATGAAAAAGAACATGGAAGTCTGGGCATTTACAGGGCTTACCACCGTCATAGGCTTGGTTAAGTGATCACTTTACACGTGTAACATTCACCAATTCTTCCCATCATTGACAACCACACTACTTTTTTTTTAACTTCTATAAATATTGATCAAACTCATAACACAATATGCGCTTGTTTAAAATAGCCATCTATTGTGGGAAGAGGAAAGCTTTTATTAAGCAGAGACTTTCCATTTGTATGTGAGGTCCGAATTATTTGGACACACTCAAAATGTTGTAAATGAATTAACTGGTTAATAATTTAAAATCATTGATTTTTAGATTACAAACTATTTTATAATAAATACAAACTATTTTTACACTTAATGTACATCATATATGTGTGTATATATAAAAAAAAGAATTAAACCAAATACAAAACATTTTTTTTGAAATTCTTTCAGACTCTTTTCATTCTTCATACATTCAGGCATCTCATCATACATTATCAAACCCTTATAAAATGTACAATTCAGCGACTCTGTTATAATTTTTATAAAATGTCTTATTTTATCCTTATTTCGAGTACTATGTTTATTAAATTAGTTATATAAAACTATTTTATCCTTCAAATATTTATCGTTCAAAATTTATATGTAAATTTAAGCATATTTATATTTAAATTGCTCGCTGATAGTGTGTTAAGGAGACGTGTATTTATCAATGCTTACTATTTGGTACTTTAATATTATTTTATGTTGAAGACTATTTGTTTCTCTATTAGTGTATTTTTAGATAAGATATTGTAAATATGTATTATAATAAATAATAAATAAATTAAATTAAATTAAATTTAAATTTAAATATTATATTTTAGTCACTTTTTTATAGGTTACCAGTTGAGTTATTCTCCTTAATTTTTCTACATTGAATGTTACAATTGTGTAAAGTGATCACTTAAGTAAGTCTTGAAAATTTGCGATTTATCGTATGTTGGGCCATAAATTAAATACCAGAAAGTTCTGAATCGTAACAAAATCTGAAGAAAAAGAAACATTACAAGCAACATGCGAACGACTTGTTGCGGCCCACGGTCGGAATGTTTCCTAAAGGCTTCGAGTAAGCTGCGCCATTTCAACTTAATGACTTTCTGTGCACAACGCAACACAATACGTAATTGACTTGTACGCGACTTACGCATATCGCTCACTCCTTTCGAGAACGTCATAAATCAAAAAACTTGATTTTTCAGGGGAACGTTTTTAAAGTTTAAAAATATAACAGAATGTATTAAAAATAAATATCAAGCCACTTATTGAACATTTTACTGTGCAACAGATCTTTTTAGGTAAAACCTGAAGCATTTTTCCATTTGAAAAATATGTAGGATACTTAAAAAAATAATTAAAAAATACGTTTTCTTCAAAATGCAAAAACAACATTCTCTACCCTGTAGCGGGTAAATATTAAGTTAAAAATATGCCTCTTTTGCTGGGATATTGTACATTTTTTGGGCATTCCGAAAACATGCACAACTGAAAATTAACGATTTTTGATTTTTGACGTTCTCGAAAGGAGTGAGCGATATGTCGATGACGTATTGATGGCTGAGGTAGCGATTCGTGGCAAGGCATTTTGCATTGTTTTAGAGAAAAAAACAACTCGCTATCGCGTTCAAGCTAAGGTGAGAAACAAATCTGTAGCGAACTTTCACGCAACTTTGTCATGTGTATAGTCTAATCTAGCTCAAAACAAATCAATTCATCGGCCCTTTTCCCAATTCCCAAGTGAGAAAGATAAATTTCATTAATTCGGCGGATGCTTTGTGGCAATATCTATCCATTTTTATCTGATTTAACCTAGTAAATAGGGAGTCAGTTTAGGAGTTGAAATAAACTGCGGTATGTATTAGGAGAAGCACGGTTGTGGAACATGCGAAGGTGGTGTGGCGTTCTATTCTCTCTGCCTACCCCTGCGTAGAAGCGGCGTGATGGTGATATGCCCTCACTGAGTTTTCGAAAAAATAGATTTAGATAGAAAAATATTTGGTTTATTAAAAAAATTATTAAACAATACCTTTTCTTCAAAATGCAAAAACAACACTTTCTGCCCTGAAGCGGGTAAATATGAAGTTAAAATATGCTGCTTTTGTTGGGATATAGAACTATTCAAATAAGTATTTTTAATTACTATGTATTTTGGATAGTCAAAACAAAATTACACACCTCCCCCCCTCTCCAAACACCCGCGAGCTCGTTGTTAAAAAATTGGCAGACCACTCCTGGTATTAAGTATTAACGCTCTTAGAGTGTCAGAAATAAAGAGTCTATGAAGCATATCAGGCAAGAGTCTTCGAGATAGAATAAGAAACGCCAGGATCAGGGAAATATGCGAGATCGAAGATGTCGTCAGGTGGGGAAGGCAACGAAGGAGACAATGGTATGCGCATGTGAGGAGAATAGAGCCATCCAGACTGCCCCACATCGCACTGTACGGCCGGTTGGCCGTTCCATGGTAGACGACTCCCGGGCAGACCATCAAAGTGATGGATCGAGGCCGATCCCTCTTAAAAACAGGCCACAAGGCCTACACCAAGAAGAAGAAGAGAAGAAAAAGAGAAGAAGAAGAAACAATATCAGTTTTACGAATCGAGGCACCAATCAATCACAGTATTGAATAAATAGAATATTTATTTCTTGAATGTTTTTTGCAGATACTTTATGGCACATTTTATGAACTTTGTAAAATTAAACAACTTTGTTTTAACCACTTTTTTATTATTAATACACTTTGACCAACCGGTTTCGACAAGAACCTTGTCATCATCAGGGTTTATTAAATTCGAAAACATTAAAAACATTAAAATACTCATAATTAATTACACTCCCTTACCAAAAACAAAATCCTAAATGATTGAGGATCTAGTTTTTGGTAAGAGAATGTGTTAATTATGAGTATTTTAATGTTTTAGAATTTAATAAACCCTGATGATGACAAGGTTCTTGTCCAAACCGGTAGGTTGAAGTGTACTAATAATAAAATAAAAAACTGGTTAGTACAAAGTTGTTTAATTTTATAAAGAATATTTATTTACGCAAACTTTATATTTTTGTATTTCTTTTAGGATTTATTCATTTGTTTATTTCTTCATTACTGTTCTCACTGAGTTTTTCCGTGCTTTAGGCGGAAAAACTCTCTCTCTCTCTCTGTCTTACTGGGGGGGAGGGCTCTCTATCTCGCTCTGTCTCTCGCATTAGATCTCTTATTCTTTACTTAAAAGCTTCATTTCCATCGCTAGTACGGTGCTAAATGTGCATTATTTATTATATATTTCATTTCTACACCTAATTGCCAACAGAAATTGTACAATGTACATTTTCAAAAGGCATTTTTGTGATATGTGCAAGAGGGGGGTTTAAATCGGCTTTCCTACGCCGCCCATTGGACGTTTCTCACTGGATCCCTCCTACACACGCACTCCGCGCAGGCTGGCATCAGTAGAGCCGCGCACGACGCCTTGACTAGAAGCCCCACGCTCTCTACAAACTTCAGTGTTTTGATTTAAAATGACTTTGGTTAAAAGTGACGAGTGATTTTGGTTGATACATATAAGTGTTTTAAAAACAATAATGTTTCGTTTTAATGATCCTTGTGACACTCGGTGGATTCAGTGAAATTGTCAGTGAATTTCCGTTCTACGAATTATTTACACCTGCATTCTGGGCGTGAAGGTACGGATATTATTATTTTTGTTTTATTATTAACAGCTTTATTTTGTAATTTTGAGAGTTACCTGCCGTTCAAGAGATTTGGGCTTTAGATTTATAATTGATTCCTACTTTGAGTAGGTTTATTATCTTCATGTTTAAATAGCAGTAAAGTGGCAATATTTTCTTGTAACTCGCGAGTGGAAAAGTTTTATTTTGCGGCAGGATTGAATATGAATTGGAAATAAGAAAATTGACGGTTGATTTTTTTTTCTTTTTTTATTTACTTGTTCTAATAAAAAAAACCTTATTCGCACCCCAATGGTGCATAGGGCACTGCTTCAAATAAACGCAGTGTTATCTTGATCGTTTACACATGAAGGAAAGATGATCAGCCTTCCGCTTCAGGTACCAGTCCAGGGTAATATTGAATAAATATTACAGTGAAAAAATCACTAATATTTGTTTGACCCCCCCTGGGAATCGAAGCCGGGACCTCCAGAACGGTAGCCAAGCGTGCTGACCATTACACTACGGAGGCGGACAAATACTTGTTCTAAATTACTTGTTCCATTGTTGTATTTTTCTATTATAAATTACTGTAATACTTTAATGAGCGTCATTCAAATGTGTAAATTTAGAAAAAGATTAAATACATATTTTACTGACCTACTGACCATCACGCCGCCTGCAGGGGTAGGCAGAGGAAATAGAACTTTGCGTCTTTTATTCCGACTCGTGACCTGACTACGCCCAAGTAGTAGAAATAGTGCCATAATTTTCTCGGTCTTTCCAACCTTACTCGCCTCGTAAATTTGTTTTTACCCTCTTTTCTGACTCGTTCGCTCGACAGGACTGGTCAACATATCAGGTCTTTGATATTCTATCTTAATTTTATCGAAAATGCTTATATCACTGATGTGCAAAGGCAAATAGCCGCAAGTTAAAAATTGTACTTTTCAGGCACACGCGTTTATAGTAAACTTAAAATGATGCTTTTCGCCAATACATGTATCAAATGAATGAAATCTTGCGGCTACTCGGATAATGAATATTTCTGTAAAGGAAAGAGATAGAGCAACATCTGTGATTATTTATAATAGAGGTCAGTTATAAGAATGCATGCTTTGAGCCGTATTACGCCAAACAGCCGCAACTTGAGTTACGGCTAGTTGCCTTTACACATTAGATCATCCGTGCATTCATTTCTAATTTCGCCATTCGAACATCTCTCATACATAGTTTTGCCGCACATTCATTTTAGGAATCGCATTTCAACTGCATTCAGTCTACAGTGGAATCTCTCATAACGACTAATTCACATAACGAGCAAAAAATATCAGAAAAAGGTGCTCCCTTAGCGAGCGATGTTTCGCATAACGAGTAACAGAGGAAGGGCAAGTCCCTTTTTCGCGACATTCACTTGTGAACCGAGATCTTCGCAGCTTGGGAAGGAGGTTTACCAAGAACACCCTCACTTCTGCAATATCACGGGGCTCGAGGTGGATAACAACGATATGGAAAAGCTTGCGAATGAGTACAGCTAAGAGCTTATGGAGTTGCATCGTGTTTCACACTAAGAAATTACGGGGAAGAGTTTTACTGGCAGTACACAACGGAGTCCTGGTTCCAACTCTAATGTATGGAAGTGAAACACGGAGTTGCTAAAAGAAGGATGAAAGTAGACCGAATGCAGTCCAAATGCGATCTCTCAGAATAATGTGTGACAAAACGATGTAAGATTGATGTTCGAATAGTGAAATAAGGAAGGAATGCAAAGCCGAGACAAGCATTATCGTTAAAATATGTTTTTCTCGGTCTTCCTCTGCTCCTTTTTCCAATTACATTCACCTCATGAATTTGTTTTACCGTTCTTTCCTCACTCATTCGTTCAACATGTGGTTTGGACATGTAGAACGAATGAGTGAGGAAAGAACGGTAAAACAAATTCATGAGGTGAATGTAATTGGAAAAAGGAGCAGAGGAAGACCGAGAAAAACATGGCACGATCAGGTATGCGAAATACTTGAAAGTGGTCAGGTTAGGAGTCGTAACAATCGGCGGGTATGTATGAGGAGATGCATGAACGTAGAAGAGGCGAAGAATGTTTGCAAAGACAGAGTGCTTCTCTGCCTACCCCTGCGGGGAAGCGGCATGGTGGTTAGTTAGTTAGTTAGTTTGTTAATAGAGGAGGAGGAAGTAGCAGAGCAACAATCTTCTAGCACAATAAGAGAAATACTGAAAGCGCGGGAAACTGTTGCATCGTACATTAAGAAGCATCACCCTAATAAGGAGGTGGCAATTCGTGCTGCAAATGTATTATTATTATTAAACCATACCCGCTCCGTAGGTGGAGCATATGGAGTCCACAAACTGTCTCCAGGCTTTTCTGTCGGCTGCCAGCTCCCTTGCATCCTCCCAACTCAGTCCGCGTCCCGAAGTTCTGACGAGAACTGCCGACGAATCGTCAGCATTGATGCCTTGTAAAAGAGGCAAGCTCGATGGCGGCTCTCGGGAGGCATGCGGACTACATGGCCAAGCCAACTGAATCGCCTTTTGCAAATTTATTCAATGATAATGCTGTGTATTATACACATATTCGCCAAATTTTGAAGCGTCGGCAAAATAAATGTCTTGTAACAGTTTTCTAATTAAAAGGGATTCATATTATTTGTTGACATCTCATCAAAGATGAAGAAGAATATGGAAGTCTGGGCATTGGCGGGGCTGACGACCGCCATAGGCTGGTTTAAGTGATCACTTTACACACGTGTAACATTCACCAATTAAACCCATTATTGACAACCACACTACTCAAATTCTTGGAAGTTCTATATATATGAACCAATTTAGAAACCTTGTTCTTGAATATAAGAGGTTCTGCTTAGTCAAAAGCTTCTTTACATCTCACCAATAGATGTCTCTAGTAAAGTTCTAGTGATTCATCACTATCACTAGAACTTTACTAGAGACATCTATTGGTGAGATGTAAAGAAGCTTTTGACTAAGCAGAACCTCTTATATTCAAGAACAAGGTTTCTAAATTGGTTCATATATATAGAACTTCCAAGAATTTGAGTAGTGTGGTTGTCAATAATGGGTTTAATTGGTGAATGTTACACGTGTGTAAAGTGATCACTTAAACCAGCCTATGACGGTCGTCAGCCCCGTAAATGCCCAGACTTCCATATACTTCTTCATCTTTGATGAGGTGTCAAAAAATAATGTCGATTGTCCTATCTATATATACCTATTCTCGGATCTTTGAGGTATCTTACATAACTTCGGCTCAAACTGCAAAACCCATCTTTCAGAATTCTAATATATATATCTGGTAGTACCTACACAGCGGAGTCCTGGTTCCAACGCTTATATATGTCAGTAAAGCATAAAGTTGGCAAAAGAAAAATGAAAGTAGACTGAATCCAGTCGAAATGCGTTCTCTCAGACGAATGTGCGGCAAAACGCAGTAAGATTGAATGGTGATATAAGGAAATGATGCAAGGCTGAGATAAGAATTTTCTATAAAATAAAGAAAGGTGTGTTGAGATGGTTTGGACATGTGATTGGAATGAGTGAAGAAAGGATAGTTAATCGAACTTATAAGGTGAATGCGGTTGGTAATAGAAGCCGACGAAGACCGAGGAAAGCTTGGCATGATCAAGTTTTTTAAATAGTTGGGCTTGGTCTGGTCGGAAATAAGGTTTATATGAACAAATGCATGAATATGGAAGAGGCGAAGAATGTTTTCAAAAGATTGAGTGGTGCGGCGTTGTATTTCTCTGCACACCCCTACGGAAAAGCGGCTTGATGGTCAGTTTTTTCATTAGTTTAGATTCATATTGCCGAATAACAAAATGGGTAGGTAGTTATATGTATTTTTACCTAATGGGAGTAATTCATGGTAAGTTAGTTAGCTCAGTTAGTCAGCTAGATCCGATTTCATCCCGACGTTGGCCGGTACACAGACGCCTTCACAACCCTGACCAGCACATCAGACAGACACGTAACAGCACCGAGGCTGTTTTTCCTTTTCTTCATTATCAAGGACTGTGTCCTGTTGTACTCGGAGTCCGCTCCTGGGAGGTGGATGACCAGCTATCTTTCCATCGTTTAGGTGATCTTCCTGGAGGCCTGTTACCTCTTCAGTCTGCTGCTACCCTCACTTCTCGATCCAAACTTTCTCATCCCGCACGATCTCAGAAAACTTCTAAAACGTCTCTTTTTCTAGTGTGAGTGATTTGACGTCTTTGCCATACCATGGCTTAGTAATGGCTTTAGCGTTTATATTTACCCTCTTTTGTCCCAGGGCTTCGTTTGCTGCGTTAAGTACATTGGATTTTACCCTTTCCCAAGCCCTTTCTACATCATCATCATCGGGTATTTAACAAAGTGTTATTTTCCTAGTTTTTGCGGAAAATGCAGTCGTCGCATTTCCCACTCGACCATTATTTATAGAGCATGTATTACGGGTCACTGACCAGTCCGATTGTGGCAGGTTGTATGACGAGATGGACCGCGAGCCGACCCCGGGGGGGGTCAGTGAGGAGACGCCGCACACCGACAGCCACCCGCAGTCCCCCGTAGGGGCATCCGCCTCCCAGGGGCGAGTCTCGCAGGATGAAGAATCCTCTGCCCCCCGGGCGGCAGGACAAACAGCCTCTCAGGAGGAAGGGTCCACCTGTGAGGGAGATGGAGCGCGCACCGCGCAAGAAGTATGGTTCTCTTCCTTGGAAGAGGACCTATTCTACTGCCAGGCAGAAGAATTATACACTTCCGAGGAGGAGGCATATTTTGCCTTCCAACCATCTTCCTCCCAGGAGGTAGTACCCTCATACCCCCAGACCAGCCGGGCTCGCTCTCCCACAACTTCCGGGACGACAAGTAAGTACCGATATCGCGTCCTATAACTCCCACCGTTGAATACTTATTCTAGGTGTCCCATCTTGAGATAAAACACCTATATTTTTTTTCATATGAAGGAAGATGGAGATCTGAATATTCCAGGGCGCACAACCTGGCTTTTTTACTGTGCAATATGGATTTCATGGATATATAACACTTATTTATTCAATATATAGTACATACTCGTACATACTCATACATTCTCAGTATTCTTCATATTTACAGCATTTACTTTGGGTTCGTTATTTTAATTTAAATATTTTTACAAAAAGGTTAGTGTAAAGCTAGTATACAACCACTACATTCATAATACATTTTTGTCTACCGGTTTCGAGACGTACCCGTCTCTTCATCAGGACATGAAAACATAACAACACGTCACTACCATAGCACTATTCACACCCTTGTAGTTACATAAAGTGTTGATCACATTCGATTTTAATCGACCTGAGGACCAACATGCACTAAGGATTGTGGAACAACGTGCATTAATAGCCGAGGTCTGACATGCGAGAGATCAACATTTTATATAGTTATAAATGTGTACTGTGGTAGTGCCGTGTAGTATTGTTTGCTTGCTGTTGTAGTGATTATCCTGACGAAGAGACGGGTACATCTCAAAACCGGTAGACAAAAACCTCGGAGAGTGGTTATATACTAACATTACTCAAATTTTTTTGTAAAAAAAAATATAAAAGTAAATATAAATTCATATATAAAATTCTAAAAACACCCACCAAGCCGCCTTATGCGTCTTGTCGGTGGAGTTCTTTTAACATACTTTTTATGTATTCTTTTCATATTTTAACAAAAAACACAAAAAAGAAGAATAAAAACTAAATTGTATTTTTTATTTTTTTTATTCATTTAACATATTTACATTTTTATTTATAACATAATGAATTTGAATCATTTATACATATGGAGAACTTTTATATTTCGTTTATTAAATTGTATTCCATTATTAATTGTTTTTACATTATTAACTCTTGATCGTTAACCCATTCCATTATTTTGCCTTTAGTCCATATTTTTCTTTCCTGAAAATGGAAGATACTATGTATCTGAAAATGATGCGAAATGCATCGAAACACGTGTCACAGTAGATTTTTAGAAATAGTGGTATTTACTAAGTAAAACATCAATTAAGAATGGTTACACTTAAGCTAGCCAAACCCCAGATTAAATCTTGGGAAGCTCCAACTTCCATCTCCCTTCACATCTCAAATTGAGACACGAAGTCATCCGTAGGGTGAATAATCCAGTGGATGGATAAATAACAATAAATTGCTTCTTGCTAAAACATTTAATGGCTTAGAGAAGGGTAATTCCAATATTTCGTTCAAAAGGTGAATATTTTTTGTTTTGATACAATACCGAGTCTCGTTTTACCTTTTCGTATTCTTCTTCTTCTACTTGGTGTAGGCCTTGTGGCCTGTTTTTTAAAAGGGATTGGCCTCTTGCGATGATGATGAAATAGAATAAATATTATTAAATTAACCAACCCATTTTTAGTACCTATCCAGATCAATATATACATATACACACATCTGTATATTTGTATATATTGTACTTCGACGAGATGATTAAGGCCCGAACAAAATAGTTCGGCGGGCCACTGGTTGCTCATATATGATCTAGAATCTAGATTATTAATTAATACTGAATGTACTTATCTTTCCTTGTCGATTATTCATATTGTCCTTATCCGGACTGGCTTCATCCCCGATTAGTCCGAGTATTCGAGATTCTACTGTTCTTGTATAATGCAATTACTCCCCGTTCAACTAAACAAGCAAGTCTGAACGGAGACACGGGATAGGTTGGTTCCTCCCTGTTTATTTGCTTGTCTATTGTTTCAGAGAACAAACCTCCCTTTCAGGGAGAAGAGGATTTGAAGGCTGCCATTCGGAAGGTCATCGATCACCCAGATGCTGAGCTGGAGGCTGTAATCAAGGAAGTTTTTGCTCACAATGCTAATATGCAGGGTGACATTCAGGAAACTCTAACTCACCAAGAAGCTGATCTGGAGGCTATCATTCAGGCAGCTCTCGCTCATCACAATGTAAATCAGCAACCTCAGCAACCTCAGCAACCTGCAGATCAGCATCTGCAGGTTGACTTCGAGGAACTTATTGCTTCCCTCAAACCTGATCAGCAAGCTAACGTTCAGGAAGACCTTGCTCATCAAGGTAATAATCTGCTGGCTGGCGTTCAGCAAGATCCGTTCCAAGCGGTTTCCCGCCAGGATGCTACTGAACAGCATGTCGTAGATCAGGAAATTATAAATATAATTACCAGGCTTCGGCGTTCTGTCAGTTATCAAATTGACCTTCCAGAAGTCCCCGACGAAAAGGCTACTAGTCGTAAAAATGTGAGGAGGGATATTAAAAAGTACCTAAGGAAACGCACGCAGGTTCGAGAACAGGCCGCCCACGGGGAACCTCCTCACAAGCGGACTACAGGTAAGCCGGAGCAGGTCACCCGCGAGGAGCCTCGACCGATGCGCACTACCCCTTCTGCAGCTGCCGGCCGGATTACTACCCGTCGGCACTCTATCAGCCATGATCATCCCCCCTGGAATACTGCGAATTGGGAAGCGGCTCAGGCGGCAGATCCCCAGCAAGCTACTAATGAGCAGGTCACCCACGAGGAGGCTCGACCGACGCACATTACCTCTTCTGTAGCTACCGGCCGTATAACCCGTCAGTACTCTATCAGATCATCAGATGATCATCCCTCCTGGGATATTGCCTATTGGAAAGCGCCTCAGGCGGTAGATACCAATTGCACTTTTTCAAGACCTGGGACCTTTCCAAACCCTGCACCTCAGGCAGCTTCTGCGGCTCCTGCAGCCCAGAACTATAAAGAGATATCTGGGACATTTGAGGTCTGTCCGTCTTATGATGCCACTGGGACCTTTGTGATTCCTGTGGTCCCTCGGCAACGTGGGGATCGTAGGGTCCGTGAGCCCTCTGAAACATATCTTGCCCCTAGGAACCTCGGGGTCCCTGTCACCTATACGCCCCCTGAAATCTTTTTACACCCTGCCACCTATGCGGTCCCTGCAAACTATGCGCCTCCTGCAACCTTTGCAGACCCTGCGGTCATTCCGAACAATGCGGTCCCTGTGAACTATGCACCCCCTGTAATCTTTTCAAACTCTCCGACATATACATTCCATATGAACTATGCGCCCCCTGCGACCGAAACGCTCCCTGCGAACTATGCACCCCCTGCGACCTATGCGGTCCCTGCAAATTATGCACCCCCTGCCACCTTCGCATACCCTTCGACCGCTGCGGTCTCTGCGAACTATGCACCTCCTGCAATGTTTGCAAACCCTGCGACCTATAGGGTCCCTGTGACCTATAGCGCCCCCACGAGCTATGCTGGGCCTGCGACCTGTGGTGCCCCCACGAGCTATGCTGGGCCTGCTACCTGTACGACCCATATGAGCATTCCTACCTCACGCACCTATTTCCCGACGCAGGAGTAAGCTCTGCGCTCTTCTCCCCTACCGTGTCTAGTCAAGAATGTTCCACCAATTGTAACTTGTGAATATTGATGTTACATTTGAGATTGTCTAGTGATAGCCTGCACCCAGTAAACTTGAAGTGTCAACAATTGGACGTATTTGCTTCAAACGAGACCTAGGAAATTAATTTAACGTATACAAACTGCTAAAGAAATGATTCTCCTCAAAGGACAAGGATCTTTATAACCAAACAATCATAATATTGCACACTTACATTGATTATGCATATATTTTAGGTGAAAATTCTTATTTTGAATCAACTTGTTTGTAAAAATGGGTCCAATTGATATTTTAAGATGTAAGATTCAAATGTAACAATATCCAAAAGCGTCTAACACCTTGAACCTTTCCATTACGGTGCTAAAAAAAATCCGCGTGCACCGGTGATATGTATTTTGTGCACCATATGAAAATTTAGTTTAAACACGGGAAAAATGGGAATATTCCTAAATGTTGCTTTTATTGATCATAGTGGAAGTTGAAATGTAACAATAATGTAATGTTAGCTTTGGTAAGTATCTGAAAACGGGAAAAAATTACATCGCAAGTAGCCGCAATAGCTTGCGTAGCGACAAGACCGCCGCGTAAGATAATATGCGTACTACTAGCGCAGTAAACACGCCATGCGCGTACACACAAAGCACGCCACGCACGCACACGCACGCACTAGGAAACGTTTGTGTGTTACGTTTGTGATTTTATCCCCGATTTTTTCACAAATTAATTACTTTCATTAAATAACTTTATATTAAAATACTTTCATGTTATACATAATTATATTACGGATGAATATAAACATTCTGAGCCCGTATCTATTATATTTTATATTGATACTCTCATTTAAAAGTCGAGTTGTAGTAAATACATATCACCGGCAGGGGAAGGTACTCGACCATCCAAACAGCATACTCGAAACTACTGAGAGAAATCGTAATCCAACCTATTGTAGATACGTGATATTTTAGGAAATGTGTAATATGGCTGTCGTCATGTTAATGGACGGTTCTCTAACTCAAATTGATGTGACCAAATTATTGTTACTTACGATACTGTTAATTTAAATAATTATTATTACAAAACTTAATTGGTTTAATCTATATAAAGGGTCCGCCAAATAACATTTTTTTTTTGAAAATGGGGCGCAAAACATCGAGTGTAGCTTCGGTTGTGTGGCACGTAGCGCCGTCCTGTTGAAACCAAATGTTGCCAATATCCTCCTCTTCAATTTTTGTGAACAAAAATCCGTTCAACATGGCCCGATAACGATCGCCATTGACTAACGGCCACTCCTTGCTCATTTTCAAAGAAAAATGGCCCAATTATGCCTCTGGACCAAAATCCGCACCAAACAGTGACTCGTTTTGGGTGTACCGGCTTTTCAATGTATGCGTGCGGGTTTTCTGTGCCCCAAATACGACAATTTTGCTTGTTAACATACCCGCCAAGATCAAAATGAGCTTCATCCGAAAAGATGATTTTTTTGGCAAAATCGGCATCTTCTGTAAGTCGAATGTCGCAATATTTCCCAGCGTTGTTCAAGCGTATACACAACCATATTCGCTCAGCGGAAGGATAAAACTAATTATCTGTCAAATCAGATATGAGCTAAGTGTTACCATTCACGAAATAAGCACTAGTTGAAAAAAAAAACTTTAGATGGCGGACCCTATAGTAACATAACACAGGATATCTCAACGTAGGTGAGTGACTGACAACCTTCTTCGTGTGCCTTGTAAGTCCCCTCAACGTTGGCGATCACTATGGCAAAGGGAACACCTCCCCCACTCCCGTCATCCCGGTCCAGTCGCGATGTTCGCTTTCTGCCAGCTCCTCGCAGTCCTATTATAATCCCATCATTACAATTTGCGGAATGTAATATTTTTCTGCAAGAAATACGTGACCCAGATAGGAAATCTTCCAAACGTTGATATTGGACAAGAGTTGTCCGTGTGGTCCAGCTCTTCTGAATACTTGTTCCTTAGTGACCCTATCCACCCAGGGAATACGAACATCGCGCTGAAGCCACACTTCAAACGCTTCATCGTATTCACTATTAGGGTCCAGATCTCCAGCAGTACCACGCATTGCATTTCATGAGTCTCTGTCCAAGTTTCAAGTTAAGATTGTCATTGCAGAAGAGCGCTCTCATTGTACTGAATGCAACTCGAGCCGCTTCAATTCTGCCTGATTGACAACCACACTACTCAAATTTTGGAAGCTATACTGGTTTCAATTCAAAACATCTTTCGCTAGCTACGTCTTCGGCGACATCTGTGATTGAAATTTGCATTTTTTTAGTAAGTAGAAACTTTCGTGTAGTGATCACTCACACCAGCCCAGACTTATACATTCCTATTCACCCATGTTGAGTAATCGATAAATAATTTCGATGCAAATAACTACATAGTGGATCAAATCCAGAATTTGTGAACAAAAATTTGGACAATCGAAATATTATGAAAATAAATTGGTGCTTTAAACTATGCTTTAAACGATATTCAACTCGTCGAAGACTGTGACTTGTCTAATGGGATATAATCCAACTATTCGGTGTACTTTGTTTAATTCTTTTCCTTGTATTCTTCTTTGTTGTTTAAAAGTTTTCCTTGTTTTCTTCTTTGTTGTTTAATTCTTAATTTTTCATTATTGCATACATTCTTATTGGTTTTCAGAAAAAAATACATTTTATTCTAATAATTTCCACTTCCCAACTAAGCTTTACTTTTATTGTTGTCACTTTACAACTAAGCTTTATTCTTTTTGATGTCACTTATTAAGCAATGTTAAGCAACCTTAATGTAACATTAAGCAGTGTCAACGTAAGAGGTTGGGTTTCACTAAGCCGTATTCATTATTGTTACCACTTTACAAGTAAGCTTTATTCTTATTGTTGTCACTTTATAACTAGGCTTTATTCTTATTGTTACCACTTTATACCTTAGTTACATTAAGAAATTTCAACACAAGAGGTGGATTTTGTGGTTGGTTGAAGAGATTTAATTGTGATATTGGCGATGTTGCCAAGCCAAGTCAACTATGATAATGAAATCATTCCACAAAGTAAATCCGCTTTTGATGTGGCCTTGTTGGTTTAGGGCATTTGTAGTTTGCCTGCCCACCTGTTTTTATGTATTAATTATATATTGTTGTCCATTATATATTAAAATAAGTCATTAATATGTTGTTTTCAAAATTATCGAAAACTGAACTGATAGAATATAGAGTAAAAACTCGTTTTTTTTAAAAATACATGTAATTTTTTTGTTAAATTAAAAATTAATCTTTGTTTTTTTTTGAAGAAGAAAAATTGTATAATTTATATTTGAAGCTCTAACTTTGTGATTTTCCATTTTATAATCAAAATGTAACTTTGTTTGAAAAACACTGTAAATATTTTATTATAACTTGAATATAATGTCTACCGGTTTCGAAGCTTAATAAATATTTTATTAAGCTTCGAAATGACTGATTAATCAGTCTACTGATTAATTCGACTGATAAATCAGTCTTGATAAAGAAGCGGTTAGCTTCGAAACCGGTAGACATTATAATTAAGCTATAATATATATAAGTAATAAATATAAAATATTTATCGTGATTTTAAAACAAAGATTCATTTTAATTATAAGAAAAATTGTCTTAATTTTTTTATTTTCAAACAAGTTTCAGGCGCGATTTTTACTATTTTTTTTAAATATTCCAGTGCAGTTTTCTTGATATGTAAATAATTCATATTTTAATTGTAAACATCTGTTGAAAAATATCATGTTTAAATTCCGTATTATATTTCATGTATCTTATTTGTAATTATTAAATATATTTTTTATACGCAAAATGTTTTCTTTTATTTCGCAGTCTTACAATGGATTCCTTATCTTTAACATATATTCAGACCAAACAACATCTGTATCGCATTACCACGTTTGTTTTATCTGACCGGGTTTTGACGTTACAGACTTTATCAGATGACCAGTGCCTGCCTCCGTACTGTTTTGTTGAGTTATCGTGCTGGAGGTCCCTGGTTCGATTTCCAGGGAGGGAGGTGAAAATAAATATTGCATTATTTTTTTTCAACATAGTTGAAGAACAATATGTAAATCTGGGTAATTGTAACCCCGTCATAAGCTGAATTGAGTTATCACTATTCACATGTGTCCGCCTTCGTAGTGTAATGGTCAGTACGCTCGGCTTTCGTACTGGAGGTCCAGGGTTCGATTCCCAAGGGGGATTAAATAAATATACGTGATTTTTTCACTCTAATATTTATTCAATATTACCCTGGACTGGTCCCTGAAGCGGAGGACTGATAACCTTTCCTTCATGTGTTAACGATCAAGATAACACTGCATCTATATGATGCAGTGCCCTATGCACCATCGGGTGCGGATAAGGGTTTGAAAAAGTTAAGAATACACACGTGTAACATTCACCAATTCTGGATTATCTCCAATTATAGGAGTTATTTATCATATTATTTTTTGACATCTCATCATAAATGAAGAAGAATATGGAGTCTGGGCATTTACGGAGCTTACGACCGTCATAGGCTGGTTTAAGTATTTGTTCACTTTACACATGTGTAACATTCACCAATTCATGGTTGACAACCACACAACTCAAATTCTTGGAAGTTTTATATATGTGACCCAATTTCAATACATTGTACTTGAATCACAAGAATTTCACTAGAGACATCTATTGGTGACATGAAAGAAGCTTTATATAGAGTAAAAACTCTTATATTTGTATGTGAGGTCCGAATCCTATACTGGTCCCTGAAGCACATTGCTTTTATGTAAGTAACGATAAAGATAACACTGCATCCATATAATGCAATGCCCTATGCACTATTGGGTACGGATAAGTAATTATAGGATAGGTAATTTTAGAGCAGATAAATAAACAGGATATAAAATAGGAAGAAGACAAAACAGCCAGAAATCAGTGTACTAGCCTGACAGCTAGAGCTCAACTAGTCCTGGTAACAAACCAGATGTGTTATAGTGTGAAGTGTGGAGCTGGCTAAAGAAGGGTGAAAGTAGACTGAACGCACTCGAAATGCGATCTCTCAGATGTATGGCAGATGTTCGAAGGGTGAAATAAGGATAGAGTGCAAGGCGTAATAAAATAAATAAATATTTTGGACATGTGGAACGAATGAGTTAGGAAAGAACGGTAAAACAAATTTATGAGGCGAATGTAGTTTAGCAAGTTTATGAGCAGAGGAAGCCAGGAGAAAACTTGCAGCAATGATCGAGTACTTTATACCTGGAGGTGGTCGGGTCAGGAGTCGGAATTGTCGGCGGGTGTGTATGAGGAGATGCATGAATGTGGAAGAGTAGAAGAATTTCTACGTGTGGTGGTTTAATTCTCTCGGGCTACCTCTGCGGTGAAGCTGCGCGATGGTTAGCCAAATGATTTGGTTTTGACTTGTGTGTGTAAGTATATTGAAACAGAAATGGCATAAATAAAATATGATCCATATTTTCTGACGAGATTGGAGCCTATGCACGCCTATGGAGGGATGCCAAGTATTTCATATATTTTTTTCATTTATTTATGGTTCACAAACAATGAAAAACATATTAAACACATTATAAATGAAATACAGTTAATTAAATACAATAACAATTAAAAGTAATGAAATAAGAAAAATAAAATTACAAATCAGAAGTAAAAATTAAAAGTGAAATTAAACCATGCTACATAAGGTACAAAATTCAAGACTCCGCCGGATCGGTGGAATCAATTTGAAATCGATTTCACGAATCTGGCAATAGTCCTCTTGTATTTCTCCGTGCCATCATTAAGTATGTCGATGGTGACATTATCAGTATTTTCTAAATTATTATATAACCTTAGCATCCTAGAAATATATTATATTAAACTTGTAATAAAACTTGTTTAATATATTATATTAAATATATTAAACTTGTAGGAATATAACAAATGATAAATTAAATGAGTGTCTCTCATAACTAAGGATTATAACCCTTTGCAATGGAAAAATGGTATTTTTAAAAGTTACGATATTTATAGAAAATTAGGAAAACATATTTTTTTGTGAGGCAGTAAACAAAAAGTTAAAGTATGTTATTCATTGTTTCGGCATACGCTTTGTGGTAAGACACCATTAAATTATAAATAAAACACATGTTTTTTTTCCACTTACCAAGTCGAGTGGTAAAAACAGTGTTTTATATACGAAGAAAGAAAGACGCCAATCCAAGCCAATCATCCGTTTTATCACGCTTACTAAAGTGGCGTTTGTCCACTACACGGAATTGTCCACGGGTAGTGGACAAGCGCCGTAAGGGCGCTTCCATCTGTCCGGTTTTGAAAAATCAAAGCGACTACGACAGTTTAGCGTGATCGAATTTACGCGCACCGTGATCACGCACCTATCCGAAAAAAGATGGGACTAAAGCACAAGTCAATCCAAGCCAATCGTCGTATTAAAACGCTAACTGACGTGCCGGACGGTGAAATTCCGTGTAATTCCGGGTAGTGGACAAGCGTCCTAAGGGGGTTTGTACAAAACATCGAATTTTACTGTCCGGCAGTCCAGTTAGCATGATAAAATGGATGATGGACTTGGAATGGCTTGTGCTTTTGGCCTTCTTTCGAATCGGTGCGTGATAACAGTGCGCGTAAATTCGATCACGCTAAACTGTCGTAGTCTATTTTATTTTTAAAGTAACCGGACTGCTATGAAAATTCCGTGTAGTGCACTAGCGCTCTTACGGTAGAGGTGGGACGTGTTTAAATATATTTGAATACGCGAATTGAATATGTTGGCGGGCAATATCGTTATTGTTCATATTCTATGTAGTTGAGGATCAATGCCTGTGTCAAGTTCACGATCTGGATATAGAGCATTGTAAATGGGAGGTCATTATTGGGCTCTCACCTCGACTTCCCGGCAAAAATAAGGATTGACACACACTCAAGGCCCAGAATTCGTTAAGTCGTAACTCAATTTTCTCTAAATACAGGTAACATTTTACGAAATTCTTTTTTTTTAAAACACCATTTTTGCTTGAAAAAAAAGTTTTTCTTCGAAGTAATTTTATGATTTTGAAAATAAAAGAGTTTTAGAAAGGAAAGGAGTAAAAAAAAAACTTTTTTTATCTTTATATATATATATATATATATATATATATATATATATATATATATATATATATATATATATATACATGTATATATATAAATATATATATATATATATATATATATATATATATATATATATATATATATATATATATATATATATATATATATATATATATATATATATATATATATATATATATATATATATATATATATATATATATATATATATATATATATATATATATATATATATATACATATTCTAAAATAGGGTGTGAAGAGACATGTGACATTAACTCGTGTGAATTTTAACTCGTTTAAGTTGATATTTTAATCAAAAGGATAATTCTATCCTCACAAGGATAACTTTGGTCAAGTGTCGTTAAAAAATTTTGTAATAAAATAATAAGAAATAATGCATTACCAAATTGTTATTCTGATTTGTAGATATCAGACGAATTTTTTTTTTAATTTGAACTACCCACGGACTTGGGTAGTTCATATTATAATCCACGGCTGATGTACGAAAGTAAAATATTCTTAGCGCCAAGGTATGGCGACCGGTATGCAGATGGGTTAAGTGTCCGGCTGCGCTGAGAGCCGGACGTCAGTTCACGCCCGATTTTTTTAGATAAAATATATTTTATATTGTTTTTAAGAATGTGTATGAAAAAATAAATTATCTCCTTACCTTTGAATGACTCCTTTCTTTTCAAATTCATATATTTATTTTGAAGGTTTATAATCAATTAATGAATTTTGTTTTTGATTGATTAATTAAGTTTTTGGAAAGTTGTCAGCATTTGCTCCTCGCTGGGAGGAAACCACGTTGCACTAATCAGGACCATTGGCTGTCGTCAACAGACCTTCCCTTCCATTAGAAGGGGGTTGGGCATTTTGTGTCCTAGCTAGGTTTATGGTACCAATGTCCTTCACCATCATGTATTATACCACCTCTCGTGACACTTCCTTATGAGCTATCGCGGATCTGATGTTGGATAGGTCCTCACCCAGGCTCCTGCAATGCGCTTCCGGCTGTTGTCTTTAAAGCGTAGGACTGATCGCCTTTCCTCCGTGCAATTAACGATAAAGATGACACTGCGTTCATACGGCACAGTGCGGATAAGGGGTTAGAAGTAGAACAGTTATTTTAACCCCATTGAAATAAAACCGGTACCAGCATGGTAGCCAAACGCACTAACCACTATTCTACGAAGGCGGAGTTTAACCACTTTTCTGCCTTAAGCGCCCTCCGGGCTGGCAATATAAAATTAAAATATGGAACACATATTCGCTCACTCCTTTCAACGTCATATATCAAAAATCGTCAAATTTGAGTAATGCATGTTTTCGGAATGCCCAGAAAATGTTCTATATCCTAGTAAAAGCGGCATATTTTTAACTTAATATTTACCCGCTACAGGGCAGAAAGTGTTGTTTTTGCATTTTGAAGAAAAGGTATTGCTTAATTTTTTTTTAAATATACTAAATATTTTTCAAATTGAAAAAAAACCTTCGAGGTTTACCTAAAAAGATCAGTTGCACAGTAAAAATTTCAATAAGTGGCTTGATATTTATTTTTAATACATCATATTACATTTTTAAACTTTAAAAATGTATTATATTTTTAAAGTTTAAAAATATAAAAATAAATGAAATATATTATATTTTTAAATCTCCTGAAAAATCAAGTGTTTTTGATTTATGACGTAGTCGAAAGTAGTGAGCGATATGTACACATCAAACATCACATAGTTTACATATTTAGTAAGTCTTTATCCTCTAAATATATATACCAAATAATATAATTATGTTAGGTTTAACTTTTCTTAAAATGTAACAGTAGGTAGTTATTGACTATGAGATGTACTTTTTTTCCATTTGTAGTCCACCACACAACACCGCACGTGCATTTGTAGTACGCAAAAACACACCATAATAGTGCAATGATGTTTTCTGAGGTAAACACCGCCCACCCTGACAAGCATTCCACGAGACTTATTAGTCTGACTGCAATCCAATTATAAAAATAGTAAAGATATTATTCCGTTAAAAAAAATGCTTAAAATTAGGTGCCCATTATAGTCCGTAGCGTCTTATGGTCTGTAAAATATGGTACGGCTCACCGGAAACAGCTTTATAACACCTCCTGACACATAAATATAGCTTTCCATTATAATTATTGTCACTTATTTTTTACTCAGATCACGCGGGATCAGTCCTGGTGTTGGATTTGGCAAATTGAGCTGAAACGTTATACATATATCATTTGAAATGTTTTAGTGGGAAAATGATTAATTTCTTTTCAAATTTATGTATTTCATTTTATTAAAATAGGAAAGTTTAATACTAGCGTACATTAAGTACAAAAAATTGCAAAAAATTATGACAAAACTGCTGTTAATATTGGCCATGAAAAAGAAACAAATAATTTCATGAATCATTTGACAGTCACATTTTGGTGATACCTATTTTATTTAATTTCTCTTGATAAATAGCCCTATTTCTTAAAAATCTATTTTTATTATTATTTCGTTACAATGGCAGTAGCCAATTTGTACTAAATATATTACATATTTTAAATATACATATTTAAATATGTAGTTAAGATATGGTATTCATATAATTAAACGTAGTTAGGGTAATAATAATAAACATAGTAAATAAACGGTATTCAAAGTTAAAATAAAACATGAAAGAATAAGACTAATTAAATTTCTAGGTTTTACATACATTATAGTATACTGTAAGTCTCATTTTATACGTTGTATGCTTTATCATAAAATTATACAAAATAGAGAATAAATTTAGTTTGAATTATTTTGAAATACTCATAAATTTGGCATACGAGTATTTGGCATATATGTATTTGGCATATATGTATCTGGCCAGGTTGCCGACCTTTATGTTACATGAGATCAAACGTTTGATTTAAATAAATACTTATCATATTGAAAAAAGTATTCAAATTAAACAAATTCTATGATGCCCACAAGTTAAATAAAAAGAAATTAATCACACTCTCCTTATAGATCAAACGTTTGACTTAAATAAATACTTATCATATTGAAAATAGTATTAAAATTAAACAAATTCTACAAGTTAAATTAAAAGAAATTAAACAAATTCTATGATGCCCACAAGTTAAATAAAAAGAAATTAATCACACTCTCCTTAAAGATCAAACGTTTGACTTAAATAAATACTTATCATATTGAAAATAGTATTAAAATTAAACAAATTCTACAAGTTAAATTAAAAGAAATTAAACAAATTCTATGATGCCCACAAGTTAAATAAAAAGAAATTAATCACACTCTCCTTATAGATCAAACGTTTGACTTAAATAAATACTTATCATATTGAAAATAGTATTAAAATTAAACAAATTCCACAAGTTAAATTAAAAGAAATTAAACAAATTCTATGATGCCCACAAGTTAAATAAAAAGAAATTAATCACACTCTCCTTATAGATCAAACGTTTGACTTAAATAAATACTTATCATATTGAAAATAGTATTAAAATTAAACAAATTCTACAAGTTAAATTAAAAGAAATTAAACAAATTCTATGATGCCCACAAGTTAAATAAAAAGAAATTAATCACACTCTCCTTATAGATCAAACGTTTGACTTAAATAAATACTTATCATATTGAAAATAGTATTAAAATTAAAGAAATTCTACAAGTAAAATTAAAAGAAATTAATCACACTCTCCTTATAGATCAAACGTTTGACTTAAATAAATACTTATCATATTGAAAATAGTATTAAAATTAAACAAATTCTATGATGCCTACAAGTTAAATAAAAAGAAATTAATCAAACTCTCCTCATCCTTCACTTAGTCTAATGTCATTCTGATTAATTTCCTTTTTTTGGAAATCATTGTTAACTTATAGTAATATAACTTTCCTTTTCATTCATCGAAAAACTGTTCTCTACTCAGGTCAGTTATAGAATAAAGTGACACCTATTTACATGTAAAAAAATCCCATTATTTATTTTTTTAAAGAAGATTTAATATCTGAATGAAAGAACATTTTAAATGTCTTATTTTTTTTTCTCTATATTTACCAATCACCTCATATCTGAAGACCATACTATTGATAAATCAGCAGGTATACAAATGTCCCATGCAAATAAAACTTAAAACGTCTTTGTTTAGAAAATCTTTAAAAATTAAATTAAGTAAAGCAATTAGTAAAGATCTTCCCACGAATAACCATTTTAATCTAACTTGCACTTTTGTAAATATTCCTATTTTGATCCCTTAATCTTCTTTCTCTCTCAAAAATTTGTTTATTTTTTTTATTATACATAAATGGGCGGCAATGAGCAATTACTAGAGTGAAATTGCTCATTGCTGTATATTTATATTTAATAAAACGAACAAATTTTTTTTTTAGAGAGAGGGGAAGAAGATAATGGAATCACAATAGGAATATTTATGTGTGTAATAATAAATGATAAGAAGAGTTATATTACTATTGATGTTAACACACTAAGGACGGGAAAAGTATTTCAGCCCGTTCAGTTGATTAATGCTAAAGGACAGGAGGGTATTTTTAGCTTCTGCACCGGCCTCATTTCGAAGGCGACTTTTCAAAAAATTTATATGAATACTATGTAACAATCTCTTTATTGAGGTCTAAACTATATGAAGACAATTATAAATTCCCATCGCCAGCAGTCCGCAGGCGTAAAAAACACCCGTTCGAAATGTGTTAATGTCAAGTAAATAATGATTTGGAAAAAAGGAAATTAAAAGCTCTTAATAAACTATAAGCTTCAATCGTGGAAGTATCGCGAATCATCGCTCGTCTCCTTTGCAGTTGAAGTGACTGACGATCATTGTGCCTGGCGGCTGGGGGATGACGGCTGACTGCCCGGATAAAGAATATTCAACACCTCGTCTGGGACAAATTCCGGGACCCACTGCCGCGGAGGTATGTGGATGCCCTCAATTCTCAATATGGCCTTCACAATCTCTAACTGGAGGTTCTTTCGTCGTTCCGAGAACGCATCCATTATGATGGCGTACTGAAGAGGGTTCAGCAAATCAACATCCTCATTATTAATGTTTTTAAGGTATGGACTGATTGCATCTAACACATCCAGCTTCATCATAAAAACTGCGTGATGTAAAGGGGTTTGCCCTGTAAATAAAATAACAAATATGAGATTACAGATACGATGCTTCAAATAATGTTTAAAACAACTCACAGCAACATCAAGCAGATTTTTAACAAAGAAATTGATCATTTTAATACACGAGGACATAACAAAATACATGTGGAGCCGATAAACACAACCATGTTGGAGTAGTCCTTACAACTCGTCTCTAATAATGAGAATATCCATATAAAATATAATAGAAACAGTAATGTAATTACGTATTAAATAAATGTGTTATAACAACTTTTAAGCTTTGGAAACTTATGAAGCCTATTTTTTACAGAAAACACACCTAGGAGTATCTTAACCACCCTAACTTGGGGTTATTTTCAGGCATATTTTTTATAAACAAGCAAAAAAATCACAACGTTTGTTGTCACAAAATATTGCCAGGTATGAAACCTGACAAAAATTTGTCAGTCTATCCGGTACACATTAAATATTTTTGGAATAGATATCTTTTCTTGTTTTTGGAATGCCTGGAATGGTGAAGAAAAAGTGCGCATATCACGTACATTCGTATGTGTTAAAGCGGTAGTTCGTGGGTTTCTCGGTAACAACAGAGCTAACAATTATGAAGTGTGGACTTATTGTAGAGTTATGAGGTGTGGAGTGAGACTATGCTTAAAAGCTTTAAAATTATGGATTTATATTATCCGCTGACACTTCGTGATGGAATTGCATTTTTAATTTATTATTAGATTAAAACCAATATTTTTAGCTTTTCCACTTTTTTATTTGACCAGCGACCGGGTTTCGTCGTTACCGACATCATCAGACTGGTGATGTCGGTAACGACGAAACCCGGTCGCTGGTCAAATAAAAAAGTGGAAAAGCTAAAAATATTGGTTTTAATCTAATAATAAATTAAAATTATGGGCTGCAGAATGTCCCGTAAACTTCATATATTACAATCTCGCCTGGATACTGGAGATATAAGAAAGAATTTTAGATAAATTTAACATTGAAGAGCCGATCCCCCCCCCACATCCCTTCCACTTTACTTACTTGGTACTTTTTTTATTTGGGACTACACCACTGATTATGATTGTATTCTATCCACTTAATGCTTCATTTCCATATATTAGGGTTGGAACCGGGACTCCATTATGCACTGCTAGTAGCTTTCACTAAAATTGTTTTAATTGCTTTAACCGATTTCACTGCACCACCGCAAACATAGCATTACACAATTGTAGTGTGTTTAGCATACTACAAATCCACATGGGTTTTATGTTTTATTATCCAATTCTCACGACTACAATGTTGCCAGATAGAGATAGGTTTCTCGCGGCATGGAATATATGCCCTTTTTTTAGACTGGTGGGAGTAAATACTAGACATATCAACCTCAAGGTACCATTCTGAAGGTACCGAGTTCAATTCCTAGGGGGGGGGTTAAATAAATATAAGTGATTTTTTCACTATAATATTTATTCAATATTATTACTCTGGACTGGTACCTGAAGTGAAGAGCTAATTACCATTCCTTCATGTGTTAACGATCAAGATAACACTGTGTTTATATGATGCATCGCCCTATGCACCATTGGGGTGCGGATAAAGGTTCGAAGAAGACATTTTGAGGATAACATGCACCTGAATTTTAAAGGCATGAAAAAAGTATCCCTGTAAAATACAGTAGTAATTATAGGGTTTTACCTTTATGGTCCCATGTATTGTCCATGTCAGCAGCTTGGGCAATGAGTTTGGCAAGCGGAGCGCAGCCCTTCCGTATGGCGATGTATATCACACTCCTTCCTGTAATTCACATTGCAAAGATATGTGTGAGACTCTCGAACGTTACAAGTGAAAATTCTCAAACAGTTGATTTTATGCATTGCTCTCTTTGCATTTTTGCTGGCCGTTTTATTATTTCACAATTATAAAATGGTTATGTCGAATTTAATTTAATAAAAACTCTTTTTACTTTCAAGTATTGAAATTGATTAATAAAACAAACATGCTTCTCATTAGAAAAGCGTGTTTATTTTATTCATTATAGTTATCCACCTCGAGTCGCGGCGTGGAAGTCCCGGCTGACAAGTGAATTGCGTGAAAAACGGATTCGTCCTTTCTCCGTAACTTGTTGTGCAAAATATCGCACGGTAAGGGAGCAATTTAAAAAATATATTTTTTGCTCGTTACGAGAGGTGGTCGTTATGAGAAGTTCCGTTGTTTATCTAATGCCCAAAGTTGTTTATTTCAAGTTAAGAAATTGGTTATTGTGCCGATTGTACTTTTCGCTCGAGTGAAATGTTATAGTCATAAAAGGCATATAATGCCAAAATTTTATTAACAGTATAGTAACGCTCGTACAGTAGCCTCCGGCATGCGGCCGCGGTCATCCGACCGAATGCGATTCATCATTGAGAA